>NW_004797273.1:2020995-2078661 GCF_000002075.1 Aplysia californica
TTAGACAGGTATTACTGCTTAGTATTATAGGGGTTGTGTGTTAAATTATTGTGGCCGCGGCCGCGTTGGACAGGTGCCCGTTTTACACAGTTAAATTATATAGAAAAAACGCAAGGGGGGAAATGGAAAGTGGCCGTTTGTACAGGTGGCCGTCTTATAGAGGTGACCGTCAGGGCAGGTTCGACTGTAGATCTATGGGAACAATATAATATTGTTACTGTTAGCCGTATTAATGCCTTTGATGAGGGTTTGCAGCTCTGAAATGGTTGGGAATACTACAGTCCAAGATCCTATAGGTTATCTACATCATGTACATGTACCAGATCTAAAGAATCTTTGCTTCCGTGAAGTATAAAAATAGGCCTACACAGTCTCTGACATTACTGCGACCAGTGACCAAGACAGAAAACGGAAGCGGCTAACAAATGTGACGTCACAGTTTCCACGTTTGTCAACAAAATGGCGTCCATAGTGAAAATGGCCATGGAGTTTGTTTACACGGTAAGTTGTTGATTCACTTCGAAATTAGAAAAATAACGGAGTAAGTGGAGAAAGCATTATTGCATTTGATTATTTAGGTCCTTAGTTGCTATTTCGAGAAGATGCGCGGACAGTGTAGATATAGAGTCTAGCAGTTTAAATGTTATTACACTGCGATACATCTAATCAGTCTAATCTCAGCTAGGCTAGGCCGCTAGGCTAGCCTCGCCTAGACTAGAGCCTAGACTAGAGATCTAGACTAGGGCAGGCCCTGCCCCTAGTCTAGATGTACATTTTTATTTGTGATGATGATCTCTGCTTGCATGCCTTCTGACATTTTAATTGTTGCTTTGTTTTACATCAATGTGACAGACAATGATTAGATCATGATGTCACTTGTTGACTTGTACTTTTGTACTATCATGACTGAGAAAGAGACGACAGAGTATGAGTAGTGAGTAGTAAGTTAGTAGTAGAAGAGGGTAGGCCTAGCCTAATGTTTACTTTCTCGCATTTAAATTCCAGGGGAGCTCACCAGTAACGAGCGATCACTCCGAACTCTATGAGAATATTAGCCTATACTCAATGGCCATCGAAATCAGTACAGAAGGCCTTCTATAGCCAGTATTTCTAGTCCTGTGGGGTTTTAACCGGAAGAGGGCTCTTATCGATCGATGACCCACTTACGTCGCCCGTGAGCTTGTGCCGCGGGGCGCCGGGGTCAGACACCGGTCACGCGAGCGTGCCGCGGCAGTCAGGGAAACACCTCATCTTTTACAGCAAACTGATACGATCAATGACAAGTGTTACAATCACAAGAATAATCCCATTATAATCTCCTCGTCGGTTGATCAGAGATGCTGAGATTGGAAGTTTCACCAAATCGAATAACTTTTCCAGAGTTTTCCAGATTTCACACCTATTATGAATGAACTTGCGAACAGCTGCTTCCAGCTATCGTTCGAAAGAGGAAAAAAATGGGATAATTTCCGAGTATTTTTTTTATTCAGTTGCTCTCAAATTTCTCCCTCTGGTAGGACAATGGTTCAAATACCACCAAATATGATTATTTACATCAGGAAACAATGTTTGGTGTAAGAATATTAGAATTAGATCGTTTGAAAAGTGAGGAAAGGTGTTTGCATTGAAAGATGAAAGTCCTATTTCCTGAATATCCTTTCGAGTCCCTCAAGTGTCTAACTGGGTCAAAATGCTCATATTTCATTGGATCATGAACGTCTCAACCGATGCTCTGTTATCTCTACCAACGCCGTTGCAAAACAATGCAGTAAGTTCCAGATGGACACACAGGCACAAGCAGACTGACACTCACACATTTTAGCACACAGATGGAGACCCCGCACTAAATGAAATGCGTGGCCTGCGGGGGACGACGACTGATCAGGGACCAGCTGTGGAGCGCCGCGTGGGATTGCGCATATCGGGAAAACATTTATCAGAGACCAGAATCTTAAGGGTTAAGTACTAGAGATGATGAAATTGCCGTGTTTTACCATTTTACGTTGGCCTTTCTACTCCAGCGCACAGTTTTAAATATATCCAGTCAGGGATGCATAGATTTTCATCTAGTCTAGATCTAGATCTAGATCTAGGCGTGGCCGGAATTAAACGCAAGAAAGTAAACCATTGCCGAATAGAGGGCTAGGGTCACTAGACTAGAGTAGAGGGGCATCCCGGTGCGGCCGTATCAAGTTTACATCTCGTGACTGTAATTTTTCGCTTGAAGACTTACCGTGACCCTGATTGGCTCAATTTGAGCCCATCATCCAATGAACAAATTTGTTACTGGCAGTGGACTCTAGTACTAGATTCTAGATCTATCAGATTTTTTCAGCAGCCAAGTGTTTGACATTGTGTGTACTTTTGGATCAAGGTGTGGCCGAGATCACTTGATGCGGCCGTTGTGAGCAAGGCCTGCGGCCGTGGATTCTGAGTGCGGCATTTACCAAATTTTGTGTGCGGCCATTAGCTGTTGGTGTTAAATATATTTTAAAAAAATGATGATACTGATGTTAATTAGCAATGCCCACCGAGCGCGTTTTGTTCTGTCGATTTTTGGCCCCGCCGCGGGGGTGTTTCGTGGGACGTACTAACGCAAAGGTTGTTGTCTTCAACTCGCTCTCACGCCGCTTCTCATGAATGGATATGAATGAAACTTGGCAGCCAATCAGAAAAGAGGTAAATCTCGTAGTATGCAGTTTGACAACTTTGTTCCCATCCAAGAAGCAGTCGAAAACGTTTGCGAAAGTGGTTGATGTGGTGCGCTTTGATTTGAAGATTTTTTGGAGCCTTGATTTGTCAAACTGACTGATACATTGTACACGATTTTTCTTTATAAATTCCCTTAAAATTTCATGAATCTGTGTTTAGCGGTTTTAGCGTAATCTTTAAAAATGTGGGAGTAACTAAGGGAAAAGCAGCATTGCCATTTGCGCGTGCTGGGTAAACGACCGGTGGCTGTGAAATTTCCTCTGAGTGACGTCATCAGCCATCGGTTGCTACGAACGAGGCCCCGCTTATTTATGTGAACCGGAAAGGGGGGGAAGGATACTTGAAAACTAAACGGGGGCCTTGATAACTTGCATTTGTGTTGCATTTTAGTCACAATACGATAGAGATGTAGTCAGTTTTATTGCTTGATTGCATGACAGAAAAATAGAAACAGAAAAGCTAACATCTAAGAAGTGATATACATGACATTGTGTTTGCGTTATAATCATAATGAAAGCCTACTCCCCCCTCTTGGGAAAGCACACAATTGGACTCGTCCTGTTTGCTCTGTTTAGTCCAGTCTGGGAAGATAGTCCCGTTTATTCATTGTTATCGTTCACGCGTGTGTGCGTGAGTGCGAGCACGTGTGTGTGTGAGTGTGTCTGTGTGTGTATGAGAGAGAGAGGGAGAGGGAGAGGGAGAGGGAGGGAGAGAGAGAGAGAGAGAGAGAGAGAGAGAGAGAGAGAGAGAGAGAGAGAGAGAGAGAGAGAGAGAGAGAGAGAGAGAGAGAGAGAGAGGGAGGGAGGGAGGGAGGGAGGGAGGGAGGGAGGGAGGGAGGGAGGGAGGGAGTAAATATCTGTTACATTTATAGTTGTAGCCTACACATGCGAAATATTCCCAGGACTTGTAGACTATAATAATATTATCTAAACGCATCTTAATCTACCACACAATAGGACACTGTCCAACAATGGATATATATTATATACAGAGACGATCTTATTTTCTATTACAAAGTGTGCATGCTTTTACTAGTACTTAGAGAACTGGATTTATTAGACTAATAAATTCAGCTCTCTACTTAAATTTTTGTGATGAATTGATCCAGTGCATTGCTTAGCAAGGAGGAATCTTTTAGGTTGCCAAGCTTCATTCAAATATCATGACTTTGGGAGAAGATATGACTGATAATCTTTGTAAATCTGTAAAGAATGCCACTTTTTTTACCTGTAAATGTCTTTACAACTCAAAAAGTAGGATCGATATTAAAAATCTGACAGCATGAATAGATTCTGCATTAAAAACTGTACTAGACTGCCAAGTTTCATTAACATACTCCATGAAATAGGCGAGCTATGACAAATATATTGTCTCAAAACACATAGAAAACCGCCACATTTTTACCTATAAACGTCTTCAGAACTCAAAAAGTTGGATAGCTATGAGAAATCTGAAAGCAGGACTAGATTCTGCACTAGCAAATGTAATGGGCTGCCAAATTTCATTTAAATACTCTGAGAAATGAGTGAGTTAGGATGAATATTGTCTCAAAACTCACCAAAGTCAAAGAACGTCCCATATTTTAGGTTTTTTTCATTACATAAAAGTCTATAAAAAACTAATTGATTAAAAAATTAGTAACTTTTTTGTTTATAGATGGATTTGAAAAATTCAAAAAGCTCCATTCTCTGTGGAGATACAGCTACAAAATGCACCTATTTGCAAACACTTTCTGACAAAAAAAAGTTTTTCGTGGTCATTGCTATTGTTAATAAGATGATGATTGCCGCTTCAATTGTTTTGTAAGATATTATAATGTGTAAATTTAGAAAGCAATTTCATGACAAAACATCACTGGGCGTAAAAAAAAAGGATAAATTTAAAATAATGAACAAAAATTAATGTAACAAAATACAACTCAACTCCTCTCAAATCAATTGAACAAGAAAAGCAGTGCTAAGACGACATGTCTTACCTTTAATTGCAAAACCAGGAAAGAAGAAGTGTCAGCTGAAATTAAGTGAAACTCCAGACGGAATTAAAAATCCAACAAGGAAGGTAAAACAATGCAAACATTTTTTCTACAAATGCCATACATTTGGCTGGATTTAACTTAAGAACTGAACGTTGAACGTGGTTAAAACATCACTAAGGCAAGGCCTTAGTTCTAGCTAGTAATGTCAACAGCAAAAATTGAAGTGCAAAACCAAAATTCGCTGCCAGGGAGAGGGGGGGGGGGGGGGGTGAGGGAAGGAGGGGAAGAGGGGGGTGTTTGTTGTGTTTTTTTACACCCAAAAGTTGCAATTGAAATTCAACTTTTTCAGCTCTCTCTTGCTTAGTCTCTGCAAGTTGCTGTGCTTAACACATATGATGTGAAACCCAACTTTTGCATGTTTCACATTCGATCTTCAGGAGTTCTGGTTTGTCCTTTGAGTTGTTGCAGCCTTTGCATACATTTTTGGGCATCTGAGTCATCATTTCCATGAGGCTGTCGTCACTGTTGTTACCTTCATTGTCAATCTCATATTCATCCTCACTGTTTTCGTCCAACACCATGTCATCATCAGTACTTGTTGTCTCTTCATGAGTCATCACGCGTTGCCCTTTTGTTTGCATTCTTTCTTAGAGTAAAGAACTTTTTCTTGTTTCGTTTTGGCCATTTCCTTAGCACTTCTTTCCCTCAGCTGTTTCAATTTCTCTGCTTTTCTTGCTTTCTTCTCTGCCATTTCTCCCTCCATTGCTCTTTCCTCAGCCGCATTGCCACCTTTCTTTGTTGCTTTCTTTCCTGTTCTTTTTCTTTTTCTTCCATTTTTGTGACCAGTTATTGCTGGAACTCCCGACCAATGACACAATACACTGTCTTTTTCTTTTTTATTGTCACTCTTTGTTTGCCTCCTCTTGCACGGGTGTCAGGAATACTTAAAGGGTTTGCTTCTGTTTGAGTTGTTCCAACTGACGTGGAGGCTGGTGGAACTTCGGAGCAGCTGGTGGTTGCGGTGGTGGTCGATGGAGCTTGGGTGACTGTATTTGGAAAGCATTGCAGATAGTAGCCTTTCCACAGATCATTAAGGGGATCTACAGGTGCCTCCCCTAACCCCTCGAGTCTATAAGTATGTTTGGAGTAGAGACGGGTGGGAAGCACTTTTTTCTTCCTGAGTGAGAAGACCCAGAAGCTGACCTATTTCTCGCCGGGACCAATACCGGTCCCGAGAAATGCTTCTCGTCTCAAGACCTATTTCTCTTCTCGTGCTGTTGGACGAGCAGGAGAAGGCTGGCCGTTGCCGGGATCTAAACTAGGCTAGCCCTGTTGCGCAGGCGCAAGCGGTGAAGGAAGGTAGGGAGACCTAGGCCTAGGCCACGGATGTTATACAGTAAGGTCCTTGGCCTTGGCCTGAGCCCTGAGCCCCACTCGCCTCGCCACCCTCTCCACTCTCTTTCAGTTTTAGACACAGGACGGAACGGTGATGGGTAACACTGTCTGCGTGTCATTTCTCGCTGGCTGTGCCGCTCTTTCCGCTGACACCTCTCACTCTCTCACTCTCGTTAATCGTTGTGTCAAGCCAACGAGCGGTATTACTTCTCGGTACCGGCCAGTAGTTTAGTGGCTGGGCAGCGACGGGAAGGGCATTTCTCGATAGAAACGAGTACTCGTCTCTTCTCATGCCCGCTCCGAGTTTGGACCATACCGTTTCCTGTCTGCACAGTAATCATTAACAGTTTGCGTTCCACAAACTCTGTGCTACTGCTTTAGGACTGTGCTGAAGCTGCAGCAGTATGACTACTTGAGGAGGAAGTCAGCAGAGCTTGGGTGACAGCTGCTGTTGAAGTTGATGTAACTTGGGTGGTCATGACAGCAGCTGGAGTGGAAGTTGAAGTCGGAGTTGTTGATTCAATTTAAGTGGGCGCCGGTGTATCTTGATTGGTTGTTTCAGCTGGCGTGGGTGGAGTGCGGGCTGATGGAACTTGGGTGCTGCGTCAATGGAGCTTGTGTGGCCTTTTCAGTGGGCGTGGAGGTAGACGGAGTCAGGGTGAGTGGACTCGGAATCACTTTTGAAAAGTCAATGTTTGAAACATCAAAAGGGTAGATGCCAGCTGCTTTAAAGGCTTTGAAGGCATACTCTTTTTGGATGACATGATCGTAAGCCTATTTGAAAACCAGAGCGAAGTCGTTCTTTGTGACTATTTCGTCTTTTGTTTTGTTCCTGACAGCCTCCCTCCACTCTTTCTTAAGGACAGAAAAGATTCTAACATCCAAAGGTTGAATGATATGGCTGGCGTGTTCCAAGATGCCATAAAAAATGATGTCGTTCTCTTGGCATAGCCTTGATGCCTCCAAAGTCAGGTGCGCAGCGTGGCCATCTGCAAGGAGGAGAAGGGGCTTTAAACTTTTGCAGTTTGGGGAATGAAAACCCTTTCAACTTCAACTACTCCACGAAGAGGTTTGCCTCTATCCATCCTGTTGATGATAAGCTAACAAAGGAATCCTGAAAGACGTCATTTGGCTTGTACCCATGGAACTGAACTCCAGGATAGATGAGCATTGGGTGGAGGTAAGTTCCTGCTGCATTACAACAAGTCAAAACAGTATTGTTTTGGTGCGTGTTGTTTGCAACACTGACGACATGCATTGTGCCGGTGTGTGTCTATACTCTTCTGGTGATGGCATCAAGATTGAAGCCACTTTCGTCGCAGCTGTAGATTCTTGATGGATCAAGAAAGATGGTCGGATCTATGTTCATGATGGTTTGTTCAAAGTCCGTAAACCACTTTCGAATCATCCCCTCTGTAACGAACACTCGTTGCTGGCCCAATTTCTGGGGTATTCTGAAGCTTAGCCTGTGTCTTTTCTTGAAGAGCTGAAACCAAGTTTTACTTGGCCTGTTGTCTTTCTCCTTGGGTACCTTGTCCTTGGAATCGAGATATATATCTCTTCACCATGTCCAAGACATCGTCTTTTCCTACCACAAATCCATGCTGGGCCATTCCAACAACCCAGTTGGCGATTTCTGTCTCTTCTTCTGCTGTAACCATTGTTGTAGGTACATGCAGTAGCTTCCTGCGTCCACTAAGTTTTATTTATCACAGAATGTTAACCAAGGTATTCCATACGTTTCTGTGGCCTGTCTCTTCTTCACGCCCTTCCCTACAGCTTCAAAGGCCTGATGTAAATTTTCTTGCGTCCACATAGGTGTTCACTTTTTTTGGGGTGGCCTTTTTTTTTTTGAAGGACTCATGATGTTTGTGGGGCTCTCTGCAAACGGTGCAAAAACGAATGTGCCCAGTAAAAGGCCTAAAACTTAGGCCAGATTGTAGTAGGGTTTCTAACTCGACCAGACCTGAGAATCCATGCACACAATAATTTTCGTCATGTGAGTTTAGTCACAAGTTGAACACCAGATATTTGAAATTGAAACCAATGTGATATAAATCGGTCGGGGTTAGACCACCCCACTGTACTAGTAAGTTAGGACTTGGAAGTAAAATTTAGTTATTAGTAGATCTTGTTAGTAGTTAGTAGTGGTTAGTTGTAAAAAAAAAAGAAACCAGAAAAAAAATGAAGAAAAAACAATAGGACCCCTTTAGGGCAGCACCCGTTGTCTCCTCTTAAACATGAGATTTAGGTGCGGCCATAACTGGCCGCATGAAGATTCTTGCCATGATCAGTGGTGGAAACTTACTACAGCCATGCATGGGTGCACAAAGTTATGGTTATTTAAACTAAACCAAGCAAAACAGGGTTAGTTTAAAGCATCTAAAACTGCGTAAGTACCTGAGTTAGCGTTTTAACACAAAAATGCACGGTAAAATCCAAACTTACAGAAAATAGGAAAGCGAAAGTTCAGAGTGATGAAAATCAAAGTTGAGGCTTTTCCGGCGGGAAGAAAGAGAAAGTCACGTGATTTCAACAACCAATGTTTATAATATGGGGAACCCCCCTCCATAATAAAGGGGAAAAGGTCACAGAGATGTAAACAAAGCTGTGGCCGCACCTGAATCCTGGCCACACCAGTAAGTCTCTACTCTAGGGAATGCGACTTAACGACACGTAGAAGGACGCAAACTATTTTTAGGTAAGGCAGCCATCTTGTGTGACATCAGATAGGGATACGCCTCGGATCACGTGACTACATCTAAATTTATCTCAACGCTGTGGAATCAGGCGCTCGTTAATTTTGGGGCATGTGGAGTTATTGGTATCGTCGTAAAGCCTGTCCATTTGCCTTGCTTGTAATGAAAAAAAATATCCATTTACCTCGGTTACAAGTCAAGATATTTGCGATTGAAGGAGATGGGGGTCGCCTTGTTTCAGAGGTAAAATTAGCAAGAAAATGGCCACCAAAGTTGAGTTATTTCCTAAGTTTAAGAGTCCGTGGAAACTGAAAAATTACATCTTTTATGCCTTTAATCAACGCTTTTAAGTAAAATCAGCACTGAAATGTGTTCTTCAATGGGCAGGAAAGGTGTTGAGCCAAAAGACAAAAATTTGGTCAAAATTTCCAAACCTGCAGAAAAATGCCAGTTTCTTGACTTTCATTAGGCCATATTTTGACGAGCGCCTGATTTCACCACGATGCATAACAAATATAGCCGACCGCATGGCACCAAAGATCGTGTCGAGAATCTTTGATGGCACACCGCTTTGGTGCGATGTTTTTCCAGGAATACCGGTAGATCTCATGTGATGTGATGGGGTGCTCCGATGATGCTACTTCTTATCTCTTAGATTCTGCCCATTGTTTATCGCGCCCGTGGGAAGGGGGGCGGGGTAATCTTCCGGCGTCTTTACGGCAATTTTCGCGCGCTTTATTGTGTTTGCGTTTGCCTTTCAATTTCAAGCATCATTACTGGAATTCCGAAATGTCGTTAATCAGTAGAGCATGGCTGACGGGCTGCAGTTGGCCGCAAGTGTAAAATTTTACCATGCAAAACTAACACATCAATACGGATATTATGTCAAGCCACTAACCCTACATGTCGTTCCATGTGGTAGGCCTATCTCCAAAGATTCTCTACTACACAATCTTTGGTATCTCCACGGCCTTCTAAAAATAGTCTGTGGGTATCCAGGACGTGACGAAGTCACATTACTAAAATTAGCCGGCAATCATGCAGGTGCGTCGTTCTACGTTTAGCCGCATGTGGCTAAGGGTAGGGTTAGGATTAGGGTAAAACCGTTAGGGCTTAGTTAGGGCGGGATAGGGTTTGGGTTAGGGTTAGATCTCTTATGTGTTTGTTGGGATGGTTGCTCGTTACGGAAGTCCTCCCTAATTAGATTTAAATCTAGACTCTATGGAAAGGGAATAGAAGCACAATGTGTGTACGCATGAAGAATTATAGGCCAATAAAATTTTTCCGCTTTCCAACGTTTTGTTCAGATTTGTAGAATTCAGAGATGATTGAAACCACATTTCCAGATAGATAGCAATAGCCGAATCAGTTGTTTTGAGGGGATAATCCGGTTTTGGCCCCAAAGATATGGAGTGTATGGGTTTTGGCTCGACCTTTTACTTCTGGTTCGAAATGATTACTTTTCGCTGCGCGTGCTGATACTAGATCTTGTGATACTATGTGATAAGCAGTGAGCGAAAGAAAAATAATATCAAAGCCCCCCTCCCCTTGTTAAAAACATGTAAAATATTACAACTCTCGCTCTCTTTCAGATAAATAAAACTCCAGTACCTAATATAGGTTAGATTAGTCACAATTCTTTAGGATAGGAATGCCTTGTTAGTAAGAAAAAATTCCAAAGTGGTGGGGTTGGGGGGGGGGGGGAATGCCTCCTTATATAATATAAATATATTTCCCCATAATTCATAAACTTTTAATTGATTCACACGAAACAATGGTTATCTGGATGGAAGTTGAATCTCACCATATCATTATCTAACCGAAATTCTCCATCTGAATGAATGTTGGAAAGTGGGACATAATTTAGAGTCAAACCTGTGTAAAACGGCCACCCATTGTCAAGGAGAAAAACGGCCGTTATTTATATTATAATATAACACAGGTGGCTGTCTTAGACAAGACTGATCAAAATGGAAGAAAACAAATCCTTCTCTTCTGAGGTCCAAACTGGGGCTGATCTCAGGCTTTAGACTGCCGTGAGGCTAATTCAAAAGAGATTTTGTTTTCTTTTGAAAAAGGGGGGTGGGTAATGTAAGATAAAGTTTTTTTTTGTGTTGTTGGTTTGTTTTTTGGTTAGCATTATTTTTGTTGCTGATTTTGTGCTGGGGTAAATGAACTTATTTTTTGTAAATAAGACGATGAAGACCGAATGCCATGGTAAAACAAACTCATGGGTTGCCACCACTCTGAGAATGAGCAACACTTCAGTCACAAGTTCATGTCAATGTTCATTGTTACTTTGTTACTGATTAGGTTAACAAAACAATGACCAGTCACCTCACATATGATTTGTGCATGAGTTGCGGGCGGGGCTTATAGGTTATGACGAATGACACGCTTCCCTTACCAGTAGTTGAAAATTTATTAGGCCTACCCATTGGTCAACTTGGGTAAACATTCATTGGAGGGACTAATAATTACAACAGGTGAAAGAATTATAACAGCCTGTCCACAGCATGAGGGGCTGATTCGAAGTTTATGACAAAGCGTTGGGCAATAAGTGACCAAGCCTGGCCGCCTGAGGCAGGTAAATTTGACTGTTGGTTGATAAAATAAGGTGGCTGCGGCCGTGTTGGACAGAGGTGACCGTTTTACACAGCATTTCTCAAAGTACTTTCAAAGTAGGCCAAACGGTTTTATGAATTATAAAATGGCATTTTAGGTTTAAAGATCATGAGTAAAATCTGGCGCTGGCCGCAATTTTGCATTTTGCTCTGATTGATTGCAGTAGAAATTTCATGCATTTTATTGCTATTGATTAAACTAGCGAAACCCAGTTTTATGAACTGGACAAAATCTAATTTTAGCAATGAAGAGATCGCAGACTGTATTACTGAGTATACAAATAGATCTATTTTCCTCTGTACTTTATAATATGAAATTAATGAAATAGTTTCTCTTTTTCTGGTCTGTCGTTCTGATCCACTCTTTTCAATCAGCTACTGTGTCTTTATCCTCTTTCTTCTCTCTGTTTCAGTCTTCATGTCTCATTTTTTCATGAGCAAATATCTCGAAGGGGAATTGAAGCATTTTACTTCGATACTAAAAATCTGAATGATATAAGCAGGGGAAGAGATTTTGTTTCATATGTCCCTTGATTTGGTGGTCCTGACGGTTAAGTTGAACTTAGGATGAGTTGCCTTTTTAAAAAAAATTCTCCAACGACATCAACTCATCCACATTTGACTGACATTATATCATTTCTAGGATTTTGATTACATTTTTTTGGCTGTGCTTCTGTGATATTTTAATGAACACACATTACCTGACCATTTTTACCAATGCATCAATCTGGAATTGAATTTTTTTTTTTTTTCAGATAAAGGCCTTGGAATTGGTCATCATAATTTCCAGCTGTTTTCCATGTCCAGAAGGTTTCTACTTACCTGGTGTGGCACCATCAGAATTTTCTTTCGGAAATGAGGTTGAAGTCAAGGCAAGTTCTTTTCCCTACAATTTTGACCCCCCCCCCCCCCTCCACCCATACACACACACACACCAAAAAACAATGTCTGTTATTTGCTTTTTACTCATGTCTTTCAAACATTTGTCTTATGTCATATTGTTTTTCTGTATGCCTTTTTAAAATGTTGCCCATTGAGCTTTTAATAAAGTCTTTCTCATAGTTTTTAAAGTGTACCTAAGTGAATTCAAAACAAGTAATAACTGTTGTCTTTTTTCAGAAATTCCATATACAGTAGTCTCCGCCTAAGATCCCGCTGCTTAAAATCCTGGTTTGCCTAAGATCCCGCTGTTTTAGAAAAAAAATAGATTTGTGTAGCGCAAATCCCCTCTCAACAGCAAGCTCTATGCGCTTCACAATCTATACTATTACCCCAGCAGACCTGAGAGAATTCTGAAACAACCTCAACTTCCTGGGAAGCATACAGGGCAAGCGGCCATTTATAGGCATTAAAACATACTGACAAGATCTTTCGCTGTCTATTGCCAGGTGCCAATTCCCACCTGGATGAAGTGAGGAAAATTTGTGTGAAGTGCCTTTCCCAAGGACACAACGTCGGGTCAGCGGCTTGAACGCCCGAACCCACTACCTCATGATTACGAGTCCGGTAGCCTAACCACGAGGCCACCGACGCCACATAAAAACAGAATTTTTACTAATATAAAAATCCCTGGCCCGCACTGAAGGAGCTACATTCAGCTAAGATCCCGCTTTTCAGGTCATAGTTTAGTTGTATTCTGTTTATTTTAAGTAAAAAAAAAAAAGAATAAGAAACCTGGGTGCGCTCAGCTGATCAACCAAGTAGCGAAAATGTGCGATCATTGTTCCGTCCATCGCGTCAGGGATCATCCATTCACATGAATGCAATCACACCTCTGCTGTAAATCTCGATAAGCGGTTACCATGTTTGCCCTAGATGGGATCTCACCAAGGTGTGAACTCGTCGACGCGTTGCTTTCCCCAATCACCTGAGCCGTCCGCCTGATCTTACATTTACATCACACACTAGGTGGGGAGGGCCTACAAGCAAGTATCAGACTGTATTCCATCAAACTGTGATTTCAAGGACACTTATGTTTCCCTGACCATCGCTCTCGTCTTTCAGTTTTGAGCTGGAACTCGTGGACTGTCCAATTGCCTTTGCGTAATGTGGTCGTCATCTGGCAGTGAACCTGCCATTCATAAAAAAAAAAATTATAGTCGGTGTTGTCACAACACAACGATTTACGATGCATCATGACATGGGCGGGGAACTCTGTCAGAGGTGGAAAGCAATAAATTTTTGATTGGGGGCATTGCCTGAAGCCAACTGGTTCCCACCTCACACGATATTTTTTTTGAAAGCCCCACCACCCTCTCCAAACAAAAAAAGAGAAAAAACTGACTTCTGAAAAGAACTTTTAGTGCCCAGGAGTCACGTCAGTTCATTTTAAAGTAAGGGAAGATCATTGTACAGATTTTGGGCCGGACCATGAGTTACTGTGGATTTTTCTCCCCAGCGGAGACTACTGTATCATAGGTTTCCATGTCTCAGCCTTCACCCGACATTTTCTCAAAATGTAGTCAAAGATAGTTTAGGACTCACTGCGGAATACATTCAAGTGTGCTTATTGAAAATTATTTTCCTTTCGCAAGTTGGTTTCGATTTTTGTCCGGTTGTTTTTGCAAGGTCAGGAAAAAATATGTTGTAAGTATAACACATGATCTCTGAGATAAGAAGGAAACTTTTATCATAAGGATAGCCACCTGCCATCATTGCTTTAGTACATTGCTGATGATTTCATTTTCCTTGAAATAGTATGTATTTAAAGACTGGCTCAATCTAATTGTACTACAAGTGACCTACAAAGTTCTAGAGTGGGAATATTTTGAGGTCAAGTAAAGTTTTTCCCCAACATTTAGTGATTATGTCCTATTCCCCAATGCACTTTCACTTTAAATTTTGTATTTAGTATATTATTACTTATTCATAGATTTTATCATTCTAATTTAAAAGTAGAAGTCTGGTAATTGCGATAATGATTTCAATGAAAGGTTTTTTTTTATAAAACTCAGGCGGTGAAACTGACCAGCACAAAGACCCAGCTTCCCTATGAGTACTACTCCTTGCCATTTTGTCCACCCTTGGCCGGTGTTGTCTACAAAGGAGAAAATCTGGGTAAGCCCTGTGAAACCCTGTTGAAAGGCATCTGACCTCTTTTCTGCATGTAATTAGTTTAGAGAAGCCTACACGGACATGGTGTTTTAGTCTGTTGGTTGTGTGTTTTCTTGTTTGTTTTTTTAACACTGCTTTTTCTGTATCTTCTTCCAGCTGGTCTCCCCCCACCCACCCAGGGCAGTGCTACTGACTTGACTGAAGTGTCTTTAAGCCATTCCCAAAGGGGGGGACATCAACATGTTCTAATGCACAGTAGAATTGTAAATGAGCTGATTCATCAATGTCATGCTCATAACTGTGCCTGAACTGCAACAGGGAACTGCCGCTTTTTCTTTCCTAATCCTTACTGTCGTCATTTTTCTTCTACTTCTTTTGTATGTTTGTCACACTCTAGTTTCCCGCTATTTCCGGGGTGCCTTGAGAGTCGAAGCAGACTTTGTGCTGTTGAAGCTACAGAGGAGAACAGAGTATGCCTGATTCCCCGTATGGACTTCTCTGTTGACATCCATGCCTTGGCGCTCATATAACCTTACGCAGTTGTGAGCACCGTAAACACTCTACTAAAACTAAAACCAGCTGGGTTGCAGCTACTGCTGCAGGTTCTGTGGCTCACAAGACCACTGCTTTTTAAATGATAGCTTTTGAGCACAAGGGGGCTATCCCAAAAAAATGATGTTTTGAGAGAATCGAAGGTATAGTTTTTGCCCCATGTTCAGTTTCTTTAGAAGACAAGAAGGGTTTTCACTGTAACAAACAAATATGCACACCAATGAAACCATTTTCCTTTAGGTAGGGCAATGCCCACTTTTGGTGTAGATCAAGATTTCTTGAAATCCTCGATATCTGGGTTACCCCGCTTGTCCTTAAAAGGGACCATGTGCCATAACCTATTCTCTTTCACATGCGTGCAGTGTTTCTTATCCTCCTGGGATGATGTGCTAATTTAAAAGTACTCAAACTTTTAAAACAAATTCTGCATTAAAAAAAAATCCAATGTTACTTTCTCGTGTTGTTTTTGCAATATGACAGGCTTTCAGGGTACCTTTTGTGTTGTCCATGTGAAACTACCTTAGGGGGCTCTTATGGCCTAGAAGTTAAGCTGTTCGCCTCTCATTGAAAAGTCTTGGATTCGAATCCGTATAGTGACGAAAAGTTTTCTTCTCTAAAAATTGTCTCATTTCATCTCCTTTCCTGCTCTGTAGCAATGTTTTGTCCTCTGCTTTCATCTACACTTTCTGCCCCCACCACCTCACCTCCTTTGCTCCCTCCTCTGGGCTCCTAACTCTTTCTGTAGCCTTTCTACTGCTACTCCTTGTCTCCTTCTTACTGCTGTCATTCAGCCACATCCCTGTTCTTCTGGTAAGATAGATTTACACCTAGCCTTCTCGGATAAGGGCGAAAATTCTCGAAAGTCCCAAGTGCAAGTTGCACACGTTTAAAATCCCTTGGTGGTATAAAATCGATAAGAGTGGGTTTCGGCTGCCACCCGCACAAAATTCAAAATTTCCTACAAACTGAAAATGTTTAGTGTGTGCCACACGTTCATATGGCCTTATGCGGTTGCGAGCACCGTAAAACACCCCAAAAAATAAAGCACTAAACTTTTAAAACAAATTCTGCATTGGAAAAAAGCCAAAATGTTGTGGGTGTCACTTTGTCAGGTCATTTTTGCAATGTGACGGGATTTCAGGGTACGTTTTGTATTGTCCATGTGAAACTATCTTACTCTTTCTATGCCTCTAAAGGGCTTTCTTTTGTGGGTGGTTGACAGGTGGTCTGGTGTGGTTTGCTCCTTCTTTCCTATCAAACTACTATCGTCTTGATCTCTTCTTCTTTTTTATGTTTGTTACTCTTTTGTGGCACCTCTAATCTTCAGCACGTATATGACATTATTGTGTTGCAAGTGGCTAAAACAGCACCTGGACATGGATGGCTGGTGCCTCTATAAATAAATCATTGATGGTCTGTGTTGCAAGTTCCATAAAACTCTTACTAAAACTAAAGGGATTTCCTTTAGTGGTTCAAATAAGGAGTTCTTTATATAGTCCATGCAGATCACTTACTCTGTCTTGTGTTGCTCTCTTCTCGGAAAGTGGATGTTTGGCGGGTGCTCTGGTGTAGTTTGCTCCTTCTTTCTTATCTAACATCTGTCATCCTCATCTCCTCTCTTCCCTTTTTTGTGTTTGTTACTCTCATGAAGCACCTCTAATCTTTCGCACTTGTATGACCTCATTGTGTGGCATGTGCCACAAAACTTTTCCTAAAATAAACTTCTCGAAAGTTTAATATTAAGTTATGTGTGGCCTACAAGCCAGTAGGGCTTTCAAAAAAGTGTTGGGTTTCTGTTTTTTAAAAATCATTTTGGAAAATGTATGTCGTTAAAAGTATTGGGTTGCCCCCTTCTTACTGCTGTCTTTCCTTCTCACCCCTGATCTTCTGGTAGGAAAGATCTTCACCTAGCCTTCTTGGAAAAGAGCGAAAAATCTCAGAGGTCCTGTGTGCAAGCTGCGCACGTTGAAGATCTCTTGGTGGTCCAAAATTGATAAGAATAGGCTACGACCGCCACCCCGGCAAAATTCAAAATTTCCTACCAACTGAAAATGTTTAATGTGTCTCGCGCGCTCATGTGACCTTATGCAGTTGCGAGCGCCGTAAAACGCTCCCCCCCCCCCAAAGTATTGGGACTCTGACTGAAAATACAATTTTACTATGAAAAGGGTTAGATCAAGTCAATTGTTTTTTATCAGAGTTTGTTGTGAGTGACAAGGTTACCGCATGCAGTCACAAGCATATTAATAAAGATGAAAAGTTTTTTTTATATATGATCTGTTCTGTTCTTTCTGTTTTCATTTTGATACTTTTATTTCACAGGGGAAGTCCTCAGAGGGGATCGGATTGTGACTACTCCATACATGGTAAAGCTTTCTATTTTTGTTGTATTTATTTATTTATAGGTACATCATTTCATTTCATGTTTGAGTGTTTTTGTGTGCAGCATAATATTAAAATGTCATCCGTTGGGTGGTTGGCGGGTGCTCTGGTGTGGTTTTCACCTTCTTTCCTATCAAACATCTATCGTCCTTATCTCCCTTCCTTCTTTTTTATGTTTGTTACTCTCTTGTAAAAAAACACCTCTAATCTTCGGCACTTATATGATCTTATTGTGTTGCCGTATCAGCTGGCACATCATCGCCTTTGTGATATGTCCGGTTGAATCCACAGAGTAAATTTGACAGAGGGAAAAAAATTGGTTTGGTTTCGTAACGCAACCACCTGGCAGTCAGCTTTTTTGCATGCTTGCACTTTGGAAAACTTCTGATCTCTAAACATCACTCCATAGAAAATGCCTTCCTTTAAAATGTTTGAATGTTGTGAGGTCAGTCTACGTATCGAAGGGTGTCCCATCGTATTTGTCCGTGTCTGTTGACCACCTCCCAGCAGGAGAAACAAACGGAAAATTAAAGATTTCATTACTGAATTCCAGGATTTACTAGACCTGCATACCATCAAGAAGACATAGCCTATAATTTTGGGGGACTTTAATTTCCTTTTTGAAGATACCTTAGACAGTAATGTTAAATCTATCAAATCTATTCTAGAGACTCGTGGTCACTATCGAACTCATCGATGTCCACACTCGCATAAAACCCCCCCCCCAAAAAAAACACACATTAGATTGGGTGATAACGAACAGTGTCAATACAATCGGTGACATTCAAGTTAAGAACAAAGGCATTTCTGATCACTACGTGGTGTCCTTTGAAATAACTCGTGTAGGGAAGCCCAAACTGAGACATCACAAAATATTAACACAGAAAACGGACATTGATAATGAAAAGTTTGGAGCGGACATTCGCCAGCTACTGAAATTCGTACTGGGTTCAACCTCCGAGAAAGTAAACACTTTCACCACCAAGATGTGTCGCCTACTGAACCAACGTACGCCAGTCAAATCAAGAATAGTGACTGATCGACCTTCTGCCCCATGGATGACTTTAGAAATTATACAAGCGAAAATGGAACGTAGACAAGCTGAGAGACACTGGAGATCAACCAAGCTAGATATTCATGAGGACATGCATAGACACTGTAACAACAAAGTGCAATTGTTAATAACTTAATATAACGTCTGCAAAATCCTGTGTTATAATGGAAAAATTAATGAAAGTACCCCCTCTAAAGCTTTATTTTGTATAACAAATCAGTTGTCTCTTAAGAAAGACCCGGCCAGCAACAAGTTCCCCTCGAATGTACCTAAAAGGGACCTTCCTGATGTTTTTGGTCAATAGTTTAGAGACAAGATTTCCACGATTAAGACAAAAATTGACATGACTCCCGATAAACAACCATGTTTTGAAACATTCTCTAGGGTAATCTTTAACCCTATCTGTACGCCCTGGGGTCATTTTGTACCCCAGCGGTAAATTCTTCACACATTAGATAGAATGCTTCTAGTTCGAAGATCTCATTGAAACTTTCAGTATTTCTCAAAAATCATTTTGACAGACTGCTATGCAAAGCGTACGGATCGGATTAACAAGTAATTTCCTCTTTGGAAAGTGGTGACACAGAGTTCCCCACATCGTATGGACATGATAGTAAAACACGACGTACGGATAGGGTTAATGAATTTGTATGTGTAACAAAAGATGTTAGATCAATCACAATGCCATCACCCCATAAAACACGTAGTCTTGATCCCATTCCAAGACCACTGCTCATCACACATCTTGATAGTGTTATTGGATCATAACCTCCATAATTAATGAGTCTCTTCAGTCTGGAGTAGTACCATCACTATTTAAGCATGCTTTAGTTATTCCCCTTCTCAAAAAATCAAATCTTTCCCCTGAGGAGCTCAAGAATTTCAGACCTGTCTCCAACCTTCCCTTTTTATAAAAAATCATGGAGAAAGTTGTTTTGGTTCAATTGAACAATCATTTAAAAGAAAACAATTTATACAAATTAGATCAATCTGCCTATCGGTAATGTCTTAACACAGAAACTGCGCTATTGAAAATGTTTAACAACCTATTGTCCGAGGGAGATGAGAACAAAATTTCAATAATTTCTCTTCTTGATCTTAGTGCTGCCTTTGACACTATAGATCTCACTATTCTTATTGCACTATTGTTCGACACGTTTGGTCTGTCTGGCAGGATTCTTTACTGGTTCAAGCACTACCTGATTGGCCGTACACAATCTGTGGTTGTACACGACTCTCTTTCGTCAATTTTTAAACTAGACTTTGGAGTGCCTCAAGGTTCAGTAATGGGTCCAATCTTGTATATGTTATATACACAGCCACTTGGAGCTGTGATCAGAAAGCACAAAATAAATTATCACATGTACGCAGACGATACACAGTTATACAAATCTGTTCCACCATCAGATGTTAAAACTTTGCTGACCACCATGGGTATGTGCATTGATGATGTCAAGAATTGGATGGTTGATAATAAGCTCCAGCTTAATGAATATAAAACTTAAATTCTTTTATGTAACCCAAAGAAAAGCCATATCCCCATAGACATTGATCATGTTTGTATTGAAATTGAAAAGGCAAAAAATCTGGGAGTGTATATTTTGATTCAAAATTGTCAATGGAACATCATATCAATTATTTATGTAGGCCTACCATTTTATATGTCTATGTTTTTGAATGAACACTCATTGAAAACGCTTGTGTCAACTTTCTCGTTTTCACGCTTCGATTATTGCAATGCTTTACCAGCTAACATATCAAATTTTACTCTTCACAAGTTACATTTTTAAAATCATGCTGCTAGGCTTGTACTAAAGAAAAAGAAGAGGAATCACATTACTCCCATGTTAAGAACGTTGCATTGGCTCCCAGTGTCAGCTAGAATGTCATATAAAATTGCATTATTATGTCATAAATGTGTCAATAACAAAGTTCCTTCATATCTTAGTGATCTCATCCATATTTATGTTCCATCTAGATCACTAAGATCAGGTGATCAGTATCTTTTAAGAGCTCCTAGAAAAGGAGGTAAAAAATTAGCTGAAAGATTGTTTGCCCACCTTGCTCCATTAGTTTGGAACTCTCTTCCCCTACCCTTGAGACATACAACATCTGAGTCTAAATTTAAAATATCTTTAAAGACACTTTTAATGTCATAATTTATATATCAGTAGATTCATGTTCGGTACAATGTTATGTAAATGACTAGGTATCCATTTGTGTATTTTGCGAATTGCATTATGTATATTATTTTATTATGTATATTTATTATTGTATGTGCTCATTTCGTAACAATGTGTAAGCGTGCGCATGTGATATAAGTAAGTAGATATGTGTGTGTGTGTGTGTGTGTGTGTGTGTGTGTGTGTGTGTGTGTGTGTGTTCGGCGTGCCTGTGTGTGCACGTGTGTGTGTGTGTGTGCGTGTAATGTGTGCATTAGTGTGTTTGTGTGTGTGTGTACGTGCACGTATGTGTGAATATTGTTCGTACATGCATTTATGTAAAGTGCCTAGAGCTGTGTTCACACGGGAGTGGTCGCTATAGAAAGGATCTACATTATTATTATTATTATTTTTTGGGGGTGTGTTTTCTTATTCATTTCTTGTTTTAGTTGGAACTACGGTTTGGGTTTAAAAAAAATAATTGTCACAGAGAACATTTACTTTTGAACAAGTCTTATGATGGTTTTTGTGTGCTTGCACTTTGGAAAACTTTAAATTTGTCATACGTGAGACTCAAGTTACGGGCACAGCATTATCTTGATATCTTGCTGGTGCAGATGAGTCTGGCTCAAATCCCGTTCAGGGCATTCTTGAATTTGTTATTTTTTGACGTCCAAAAGTCTGGAGGTCCTGCTGCAGTTTTAAATCTTTGCCTCCAGTACTTTGAAAATGCTGTGTGAAGAGTTTATGAGCACTTTTCCTTTTTATCTATTCAGGTTAACATGGCTCATGATGACAAGTGTAAGGTTTTATGTCAGGACAAAGACAAAAAATACGTCTCCAATCGACTGTCTGAAATTTCAAGCAAGGCATTTGCAGACAAAATTAAACATGACTATTATGTCCATTTGTGAGTATTTTCATTACCTATTGTCTTGTTGACACCTTTATAAGCTAAAGGTGACGTTGAAATGTAGCAAGTTTTTGATTGTTTGAGCGATAAATGCAGTCTATATTTATATTGCCAAAGGGACGAGGGGGGTTTGTCTTTGAGATGAGAAACAAGAGGAGAGATGAAAGGGAGCTGTGTATATAGGTTGAGGGAGGGGTGGGGGGGGAGGCTGATGTCACAGAGTAAAAGGTGCAATATTGGGAAAGTTGATTGGAGAATCAGCAGTTGATTATCCCTGAGATAAAGGAAGGGTGTGAAGAAAAGTAAATGCAAAGTTTAAAGAATTTTTTTTCAAGACCACAGGGGATACCTACTGACCTTGCCTTAACTCTTTCTCTCCGGCAAGCCGCTCCCAGGGGCTCGCGGTTGGAACCACGGTGCAGTTGAGCCACTGAGAGCGGCTTGGGCACATTCCTTTACGATGACTTCGATATCAAATTACTTTTTGGCAATTGCTGAAAACAGGTCTCTTAAACTGGAAGTTCATTCATTATATGAAGAACTATCAAAATAGGTTAGCTAGTTTCAATTTAATGACCCGGTTAGTGACATTTTTGTCATTTTTAGATTTAGTACCAAAAAAGGGCCCCGGTGTAGTGGGTTTACCCTTCTCGGAGATAAAGAGTTCAACCATTAAAAGTGTTTTTCTTAAAACATGAAATGTGAAATATCTTTCGAAGTTTGTTACTGTGGTAGCAGACAAGGAGTGCCTCCGATGTTTAGTTATCATGGCCATAAATTGGTACTCTGTTAAGGACTCATGATCTGCGTTTACTTGTTCCTTCAGAAACAGACTGCCCCCCCGGGGCAGTGTCACTGACTGAAGTGTCTTTAGGCCATTCCCAAAGGGGGGACATTTCTCGTTCTAGCACAGTAGAATGGTAAATGGGCTGATTCATCATGTGCCTGATCTGCAACTGGGGACTGCTGCTTTTTCTTTCCTTATCCTTGCTGTTGTTATTTTTCTCTACTTCTTTTGTATGTTTGTCACACTCTTGTGACCCGCTATTTCCGGGGTGCCTTGATAGTCGAAGCTGACCTTGTGCTGTTGAAGCTTGAGAGGTGAGCAGAGTAAGTCTGATTCCCTGTAAGGACTTCTCTGTTTACACCCACCCCTTGGCGCTCATATGACCTTATGCAGTTGCGAGCGCAGTAAAACCCTTTACTAGGAAAAAAAAAAGAAACAGACATGTGTATAAAGGCCTAGTTGTGAGTCAACTTGTCGAAAACCTTATTTCTTTTTTTTAAATTTTGATTTTCTTTTTCTATCAGAATCACTGACAATCTACCATGTGCAACTCGCATCTCCATGCCTGACGGTTCAACCATATATGAGCATGGTTATCGCTTGGGATATGTCAGTGGAACTGAGGTAATTGTAGAAAGATAATCCTAGGGAGATCTTGGAATTGTGATGGTTCTGAAAGTACAGCCTGCACTATTAGCAAACTGAACTCACTTTGTTTTTTCCCAAAACTAAGGGAGCTAAAATTTAAAATTGTTTTCAAATAAAAGTTGGTCTTTTTTGCCTTCTGAAAATTCTTCAATAATCATGGTGCTCATTTCTGGCTCTTGGATGTTGATTTTGTACTGTCAGCAAAGATTTGCCACTGTATGATTAATACTGCTTTGTATATTTCAGGCTTATCTGAACAACCATTTATCTCTCACGCTGAGATATCACAGGAGAGAAAAGTGAGTACTACGCTGATTTGTTAAAAGCTTTTTTTGAAAACTTGATAAAGCGCTGCCGTCATTATATGGTTGTAGAAGGGGGCTGTGTGCCTTTAATGCTGCCACTTTTGTTTGTGTTTTTCATGGACGGTGAGTCAGAAAAGTAAAATTTTCTTTTGAGTAGCATATCCTAGCCAATCTTCCTGGGACAGAAAACAAACATTTTAAAAATGACTTTCCTGCGTGCATTAAAGAGATGGCTCTGTCCACCATTATTCTTTACATTTTGTAGCGCAGACTTCAACATTTTGAGTTCTGTGTTGATATATGTTTGGATGAAAGTCCAATCAACTGCGAGATCTCTGACTCACCTCACAAATTACTTTTTCGTGTGTGGTGAATTATTGTTCCTTGCCTTTGAGGCAGTTGTGCATCCCTTGAAGTTTCAAGAGATATGTGTATAGGCAGATGAAATGATGGAAATGCAATTTTTCTTTCATTTTAATGTGTAATGTCTTTCTTTCATTTGTCAATTGTCTTATAATTTGCTTGGACACCTTCTGTGTTGGTCTCTATCTGGCCGTGGAATACAAATTCATGCTGCTAATACACAAAAGCTTGAAGTTAAAAATTACAAGAGGGTTGTCAATTCTGTCTTATGCTTTTCCTTCCTGGAAAGTCAGGTATCTTGTTGAAGGTACCCAGATTTTGTTACAATAAAAACTGTAGGTGTTTTATTATAATGCCCCCATTGACACAGTGTACATCTCATTAAGGTGGGCTTTGACCATGCCCGTCCCAGGCTGAGAGAGATCTGTCCATGTAGTGCTACTGACTGAAGTGTCTTAAGGCCTTTCCCAAAGGGGGGATATTAACATGTTCTTATGCACAGTAGAATTGTAAATGGGCTGATTTATCAATGTTATTTGCTCATACTGTGCTGAAACAAAATACGGGGAACTGCTTCCTCATCCTTACTATCGTCATTTTTCCTCTTCTTCTTTTGTATGTTTGTCACTCTCTTGTGAACTGCTCTTCACTCTCTTGTGAACTGCTCTTTCTGGGGTGCCTTGATAGTCGAAGCAGACTTTGTGCTGTTGAGGCTAGAGAGGTGAGAAGAGTAAGCCTGATTACCGTTTGGATTTTTCTGTTGACATCCACCCCTTGGCGCTCGTATGACCTTATTCTTATGCAGTTGCACGTGCTGTAAAACCTTTCTAAAACTAAAAACTATTCCCACACAGGAATCATGCTTGGGTCTTCTGTGTGCTCCAGCAAAGTGCATAACCGCTGTGCACAGATTGCGACCCCAGTGCTTTCTCGTCCTATCTCCATTTCTAATAACAGTGAAAACAGTTCATAACAAAGAGTGAGCTTAAAAAGAAGTCACATTTTCAATGTTTGAAAACACCCAGAAAGCACTGAGTCACGAGATGCTGACTAGATTATGTGTCTAGGAGGATGTCAGCAAAAAAAGTGCTTTGTTATTTCATCTTATATAGATCTAGTTTGTATTTTATAGGGTTTGACAACAGTTGTTGATTTGTGTTCTTTGTCATCAACAGTGACAAGTACAGAGTTGTTGGATTTGAAGTCAAACCTCAGAGGTGAGTTTCATTTTACATTAGTGGAATGTAGTTCTCAAAGAAGAGGTTTCATTGTGATGTTAATGTCTTATTATTCAGAGAGTTGTACCATCCAGATATCTAATTAAAACAAAGGAAGAGAATGCCTGACACTCGGTTAAGTATTTTGTTTTAGTTTTGGTATGCATTTGACAGGGTTTGCTTATAGATGTGATGACTTCACATTTTGGCTGTTATTAAGGTTGCTGCGGCCTCCTTGAATTCAAGTAGTCCTTGAAAACTCCTTGAATTTGCATTCAAGGTAAAATCTCCTAGAAAATTGTTTTAATTTGAGTAACCTCCTTGAAAACTCATTGAATTTTTCTGGATGGAACATGAACAAAATTTTTGTAGGAAAATAGTAACTATGATTCCTTTCGGACAAGTGTGGGCCTATCGGAAATAAGCTTTCGGCATGAATTTCTTAGCAAATCTCCTTGAATTTTAAAAATTTCTCCTTGAAACGTCTTTAAAATCTCCTTGAATTTGGTGGGGAGTTAATGGCAGGAACCTTGAGTAATATTTCATTCCGTGTACACATTCGCACTGTGTGTCCATAAATTAACAATCCTTTGAAAACAGTTGTTCTAATGTTAATTAATTCAGATTGTTCTATGTATGTTTTCATATTTTTGAGTCTTTTTTTAAAATCCATCTTCTATCCTCAGTATTAACTTTGGTGAAATCAAACCAAACGAAGATGGATCATGCACATTTAATGACCCCAAGAATCCCCAAAAGATCAATACCAACGGTATGTACACAGAATAGATAATAAACTTCTTGCAGCTGATTGCTTTTACAATATTTTTCAGATTCACATTGTATTCTGTAATACTTAATGTATATTGCCAAATGAAAATTCGTGATGTGCTGCTATTTTGGCCTCAGACTAGCACAAACTGGAGGTATTTTTCATAGGGCATAGCCATGCAGGGTGAGCAGTTTTGGCACTTTGAAATATTTTAGTAATTTATCACCAAAAGTCATTTTACCACTTCTCGTTACACTGGCAAAGTTAAGCTTGGTTAACTCTATCCGTACGTCGTGTTTTACTATCGTATCCATACGGCGTGGGGAACTCTGTGCCACCACTTTCCAAAGAAGAAATGTACTCGTTAATCTGATCCGTAAGCTTTTGTATAAAAGTCTGTCAAAATGTTTTTTTTTTAAAGTACTGAAAGTTTCAAAGAGATCTTTGCACTAGCAGTATTCTAAAATGTGAAGAATATAACCCCTGGGATGCAAAATGACCCCAGGCGTCAGGGGCGGCTCGTGGGGCTAAAAAGTGGACGTGCACAATTAAGCAAAAGAAGGTTGAAGATAATCAAGGGCATAGTAAATGGGATGGTAGGATCTTTGGGTTGATGAAGGAGGGCCTTATGCTTTTATTTTCATTCTTTTTACTGGTCGCTTTGATTTCTGGAACTAAATGTTTCAGCTAAATATCAATTTCTTTATCCTGCATTGGAATTGAACACTCAAGTAATCATTTTCATCACTCCACTACAAAACCATTGAAAGGCACAACTCCTAGGGCGGTGACTTAAGTATGTCACGTTCACCTCCCTCAGGTTCACGGTCACAGAGTCGCTTAAAATAGTAGCAAGACAATGAACCAATCACAATTCACTTGAGCACTTCACTGGATTGCTCCGGGGATCACATAATTTTGGCATTGAATGGTGTCGCGTTTATTTTTAGACTGCCTACTGTGGGCTATGTTTCGTGGGTGCACATTTGAGATGTGCCGTCTTGTTAATATTAATGTACCGCCAAACTCGCTACGAATGTCGTCTTCGCTTGGGTTATCCCAAAGAGCGATTTATAGGTCAGATTGCCACTGTTGAATATTCTATTACATTTAGTTAAAACGTGTGGACTTTGGCATGGCATAGTAGATGTTTTACGGCGCTTTTGACTCTGAAATGACAGTTACAGCGCCAGCGAGGACCTTGGCTGGTGTTTGTTTCTGACTTCTTTTATTTCATGTTTGTGGGTGCTTTTCGTAATAGAACATTTAAAAATTTTGGGCGGCACTGCTCGACCGTGATCTATGGACGAACCTCGCCTGCCAGGCGTACTGATAGGGTTAAATAATACTATTTCAAGTTTGTGTGCATAGCGCAAACAAAATTACAACCAGAAAGTGGTGTCTTGAAAGATTTTGAACAATGATTTTAGAGTGTTCTCAAAACATAGATTTTTTGTTATTTGGTTTAGGGTCTGCTTTTATTTGATTTAATATTTTTTGCAGTATGGTAAGGGAATCGTAAATAATGTGGAAATGAAAAGTATTTAGTTTTTTTTTGGTGAAGGTTTTTAATGCCATTATCAGATACAAAAGCCCAATTTTTGTATCTCATGCATGCTATAGACAACTCTGAAATACACAAGTCATTGTCTTTTTAGGAGGAATATATATATTTAGTTTATGTTTGCAGAATGGAATGTGCCGTGATTGATCGACTTTCATTTAAATCAAAGACCGAGATAGGCCTGACATTTTTTGTTTTGTTGATATTTTGACGTGTGAGCATATTTTTAGGTTATCCATTCATTTTTTTGCTTCCCAGGAGAGACAGATGTTTTGTTCACTTACTCTGTAAAATGGGAAGAAAGTGATGTAAGCTGGGCTTCAAGATGGGACATATACCTGGCTATGAGCGATGTACAGATCCATTGGTTTTCCATCATCAACTCTGTTGTGGTCGTATTCTTTTTATCGGGTGAGCAAAATATCACTCATTAAGCCCTGAAAGAGTGCTTGTTAGCATAATAGAATGTTCTTCACGGCGCACCAGCAGCGGAATTATAGTTCCCCGCCTACTGCTTTATCACGTCGGGGTCACGGGGGTCAGTGTCAGCTCCCTGTGGACGCTCGGTCCGGGCTGACTTACTTTTTGGTACTTTTCAACTTCAAGTTTTTGGTGTATCCTTGTAGTTATGGTAATTGTCATTTAATGCACTCAAGGCACACATTTCTGCTCTTGAGACTCAAAAAAGAACAGACATTTTAACTTGTATGGTTATTTCGTAAGACACGCTGAAGTCGGCTGTGCTAAATTGTAAAATCTTTTGGACAGGTGTGAATGAAAAAAAATCAGTATATAAAAGCGGCTTGACAAAAACTGTCGAACATTTGAAACATGAAAGGCCTAACATAAATGGAGATACTCAGAAAAGACAGTATCTTCGCATAAAATAGAAAGCAGTAATTTTACAACTTTATCCATCTGACACACAATTCGCTAAGAAGTAATTCCTCCGCATACAACCGTATGTGTCTAATACTATCATGAATATTCGCATATTTTCTGGAAAGTATTACCCTGTAGACTCTCTATGAAGAAGTAAAAATATTTTAGTGCCAGAACACATCTACAGTGCATACAATACATGAACTGTATCTGTTACACTCCAGAAATTCTTTACTTGTCTGAAAATGCCACATCTAGGATTTATTAGTTGACTGACTAACACGGATGACTTATCATAACGGGGTTTCAGAATTAATTTCTAGCTTTCCAGTGACACTGAATTAACACCACACCTTTCCAGCTTTTATTTTTGTTTCTTTGACCATTTGCAATAACTGACAACATTCTGATTTCTTTATATTCGTAAGTGTCTTTGTATATTTCCGACAGGGAACTGCTGCTTTTTCTTTCCTGATCCTTACTATTGTCATTTTTCCTCTTCTTCTTTTGTATGTTTGTCACTCTCTTGTGACCTGTTATTTCCGGGGTGCCTTGATAGTCGAAGCAGACCTTGTGCTGTTGAAGCTAGAGAGGTGAGCAGTCTAAGTCTGATTCCCTGTAAAGACTTCTCTGTTGACACCCACCCCTTGGTGCTCATATGACCTTATGCAGTTGCGAGCGCCGTAAAACCCTCTACTATTTAAAAAAAAAAAGAAGTATATTTCAGACACAGAAACTAAGAATGAATGTGGTAGCTGTCATTGTGTTTATTCCTCAAGAACTTTATCTCTACCCATGTATTTACACAGTTTTAAGTTTTAGAAAAATCGCATACCTTTTTAAGTTGTATGCAAGGCATGAGTCGTGAACAAAGGCAGAATGTCTTTCTCTTGTTTAATGGTAAAACAAGAGCCAATGCTGAGTGTATTTTGTCAAAAAATGCAGATGTGCATCTTTTTTCTCTTATAACTTGACTATTACTACCTGCACAGATTGAAGATTTCTCATGGTAAAAGACGTAATATTTGTTGCCAGTTTAACACAGATTTTTTTTAGATCTGTAGAGCTGTTTTTAAATAAAAGATCATTTATTTATAAGTATGTAACTAGAATAGGACAAATTGGGTACTCTACAAACACTTGTCTAGAGCTGAAACTAATGCACAGAATTTAACCATTCTAATGCAGAATAAATCTCAAGACATTGAACTTTTAATGCATCAGTGTAATGGTTTGTTGTGTGGGATGGGGAAGAAATTGTTTTGTTTCAAATTTAGACGAAAATGCAAACTTCTTCTTAAATGACACCTGCAAAGCTGCTTCAGGGGTCATTAACCCCCTGACCCTGAGCCACGGAGCTCCGATGGGCTCATGAGTTACATTAACAAAATCTGGCAAAAAGTGACACTGTATCTTTGATTCAGATCTGTGCCCTCTATGTGTTTTCTTTGAGGTATAATTCAAAGACTGTTGATTATTTGTAGTCTTTACTACTGATGTGTGCAGATGAGCTTGGTGTGTCATTGTCAGCACCTGAAAAGAAGAGTTAAAAACCTAAGTAAGTGAATTTATGACTTCCATGAAAGGTTGGAAGCAGATTTGGATCATTATTGAACTGATAGCTTGAACAATACTTATATTATTTCCATAAAGAAATGTTAGTTCTTGTTTGACCACAGTATGCTTCTTTCTTTCTTTAATTTGTGGAAAAAACATTTCTGTCACAGGAATATTGACAATGATTATGGTGCGAACACTGCGCAGAGACATTGCACAATACAACAAGGATGATGATTTGGTAAGTATCCTTGTCTTGAGCATTCAAACGGTCAAAGTTAAGTACTGGGTGGATGTAATTCTATGATTTTGAGAAGTAAGCATTTTTGTTATTTGAAACCATAAACTGTTGTTTTAAAAGCAGTCGTTGACCATTTGAGAAATGCAAGCTTCTATTCCTTGTTTTCTATGGATGTGGCAGACAGGTGCAGTGGTTGAAGCTTTGAAAAAAATGTGTAGAGCATTGATGCTACTTATTTACCAACATGTTTCTCTCCAGTTCTGTTCACTTCCACCTCTCTTCTTTCTAATGACTGTGCCTAGTGCTTTGCCGTCAGAATAATATATTTGTTGAAAGTATGGTTGATTTGCTGAAGAAACTAAAATAAAAGGTAACCCATTCTGATTGCACAGTGCCGCTTAAAACTAAACTGTCATGAGCGTAACTGTCAAAAGGAGAAAAGGAGAAGTCTTAAAAATTAAAAATGCTTATCGAATGTGTGATGACAGGATGAAACTGTGGAGGAGACTGGCTGGAAGCTAGTCCATGGAGATGTCTTCAGACCACCCCGTTTCTCAAAGCTCCTGACATCTTTCGTTGGAGCAGGGATACAGATATTTTGCATGGCTCTCATCACTATCTGTAAGTAACATTTGTCTCTCAAAGTCGAGGTGAATGTCAGATTCAGAGAGATGCCAGTTCTGAAGTGCCCAGGGGATGCTAGTTTGTTTTAACCCAATGAACTCTAGGCTCTAAGGCCTAAAAACCCTGCCCCTGGGCTCCCAAGCAAAATTCAAGAAAACAGACGTGCTTTTAGTATTGTGTTAGTCATCATCCTTCCATTTATCTCTGTCGTGGGCCATCCTTCATAGCTCATTCCAATTGAGCTTCATCTCTCTCATGTCCCTTTCCACACATTGTGTTAGTACTCATGCAAAAACACAAATAAAGTCATAAAATTGTTCCTACCCTCCTATTTCCTATCTTCAATACTGTTGCTTGGTGTGCCAATCTGTTTGTCTGTCTACTTCTGGGTAGGTTCAGGGTCTAAACAGTCCACCCCAAACTCCGAAATATCGGGGTCTCAGGGCATGGACATTTCTGTTGCACCCCAATATATTGGGGTCTCTGGTCCGTTGGGTTAAAGCATGGCTGATTTTAATAGAATGTGTGAATTGAGGCGGGATAGATGTCTAATCCCCTGATTGTGAACTTTGTTTGCTGCCTGGCACACTGTGCGATATGTTCTTCAGCATTTTAGCAGTCATTGTAAATATAGAGGAGATTCAGCCCTGATTTTTACAATTCAGATTGGCTTTGTTTACAGTCGTGGTGGAATATCTGTTTTTGTATGTACAAGCCTGATAGTTGCTTACTTTTGTGTGTGTTTGTGTGCATGTGTGTGTGGGAGGGGCGGGGGTGGGTGTGGTCTCACTCCCCACCCCACCCCACCCCACTACCACCACCACCATTTTTCCTTTCTTCTTCGTTACCCTAATCAGTGGGCCTAGTGCACTGCTTTCAGAGTGACCGGTTTACATTAACAAGTTTAAAAGAAACAAAGTAAATGCAACTCGTTCGTGTGACAGATCGGACTATGAAATATTCATGTCAACAGTTTTCCTGGAATACTTTGCTTTGGGTGAGCAGAGGAAGCTGATATGACTGGTTTGGGTTTGGGTAATTGTTAAACTCTTTCCTTACTCTCTTGTATCCACAGTTTTCGCTATGCTTGGCATGTTGTCTCCTGCTGCCAGAGGCTCTCTTATGACTGTTGGCATTTTCCTCTACATGTTCATGGGGTAAGAAAGACATTTGCTGTGTGCCTTGAGTGTACGCATATACAGTGCTTCCACTCTTCCGTATTTTTACGGAAATCCGTACTTTCTGCCAGTTCCGTACTTGTCCCTCCATCATTATCTACTCCCTCCGTAAAAAAATGCGACTGCCGAAATTCTGTACTAGCCTTCGTATCGTCTTGTATATATGTTACGGGTATTTACGGTAATTCTCTCGGCAGCAAGTTAAAGTTATAGTAACCTGCCAGATTGCGAATTTCCTGCAATCGGCCATTTTTCTGCTATGTCCTATGCATTCATTGCGGGTTGGTCGGCAGTACATTTTTTACCTGCGGATGGATCAAAATCTGGCGAACCGTTTGTTCCAATTTCCTCCTTTCTATCATTCACTCATTCCTTCTGTCTATCTTCGGATTGTTGCCGCGGCTGGAAAATCTGCATGTTGATCAAGTAAATTGACTTGTGATCTTAGACAGAAAATTACTGTGAGAAAGAAACATTTCACTGCAAATTTGTCTAGATCTAGAGAAATTATCAATGCGAAGATTCTACGGCACGTGAACGCAATAAGGGCCACGATGAAAGAAATATGCTGATACGGGGGTGCCCACAACGGATAGGATCGGCCGATCGCGCTGATTGCCGGACTTGGCGCCTCAAAAACAAACGTGTTTTCAGTTTCAGTTTCAGGCGATCGAGTCGGGCGATGGGCTCGATCCAGCTGTAGGTAAAATAAAAAATAATTCGAAGTGGTGTTCCGAGGTTGTGACAGGCGACAATCAGAGGTGAAAATTGAGAAAAAAAATTGGGTATGCGCTGCTCAACTGTATTTTGAAGGTACATCTATTTATTATTCCCAGGTTTGCCTGCTATCAATGGTGTGATGAATTGAATTATAGTAGCAATGAAAGGGGAACCTGCTTTTAAGCATTGCCAGCAATGGAAAGATATGTTGGTGAAGAAATCAAACAAAACAAAAATGTTGGTGAAAAAATAAATGTTATGGGCTGTAGGAAATCTCTTCAAACAGGCTCCCAAATGCCATTTTCAAACCTCTAAAAGCACTAAATTTCAATTTCTTCGGGGGCTTCGCGCCCTGAACCCCTAACGGGACGCTGTCCCTGGACCCTACTGGGGCCCCCTGCGGCCCCCAGGCCCCCTGCAGAATTTTCCTTACTTTTCACCTTCGGCTGGTGGAAGCACTGTATATAGTAGGTGTACGTATTTGAAAAGTTTTGACAACAGTGATATGTGTACAAATGTGTGTGAGTAAGTGTTAGTAGGATCTCATCCAGTAGAACTGAGCAAATTTTTATTCCAGTTTCAATACTCCAAACTTAACGTTTTTAAAAATGTTTTTTGTTTCTTTTTCTGTTAAGTGCCTCTACCAAGTGTCAGTTTTTTAATGTGGTCGGAGGAGTGAAATACTGCAGTTTTTAAGGTCTTGGGTTTTAAGTACTCTTTTTTTTTTCAGTCTTTTGATTTTTAAAAAAATACAAGCAATTATTTGTTTCATAATTTTGTGAAAAAGCCACGTTACACATCATGCTCTCAATCAAATCCTTGCGTCCGGTCTCAAATTAAATATATTCTTCGCCTTTTTGGGGGGATGAGTGATAAGTAGGCCTACTGTTTTTCTTTCAGGCTGTTTGCTGGCTACTTTGCAGCTCGATTGTACAAAACAATGAAAGGTCTTTTGTGGAAAAAAGCTGCCTTCCAGGTAATTAGTTGTCTTTTAGCTTTTATGGTTTAGAAAAGGTTCTCTGTTCTTTAGGTTTCTTTCATTTAATTAATCCGGTTTAAAACTAGATATTTATGAGCCATGTTTGTTGTCTTAAGTGAACTTATTTTACTTTTATTAAGGAAATTTCTTTATGAGATGGAAGAGGGCTTGAATTTGAAGCTGAAGTGGGATGAGGTTCTTTTCTCTGCTTACCATCCCTCTTAAAGAGGCTGAAAGAAGATGGGGATGCGAAGGAGAGAACATAGATACGGAGGATGACTGCCTTTGTCTGATTGCATGGAAAAGTGTGTGTTTGTGATAGGTAGGCCTATATAAAGTCAAACTTGTCATAGACAACCACCTTTTGTCCAGGAGAAAAGTAGTTGTCTTTCACAGTGTCATTATGATATATATATAGAAAAAAAGGCAAGGGGTGGAGCAGGAAGTAGTCGCTTGTACAGGTGATTGTCTTGGACAGATGGCTGTTAGAATATAATATAAGTCAGTGCGTCCTTTCTTTATGGAATATTGGTTTTTTTTCTACTTTACCCTGGTACCTTGATGGAAAATGAGGGAAGGGAGTACACCATCATGAAATGGCCCTTTCAATACCTCTCATAATCATTGTGCGCTTTTTATTTCTGGTACTACTTAGATACTCGTGTCATTTCTCCCCAGACTGCTACTGTGTTCCCTGGCATCATGTTCGGCATCTGCTTGCTCCTAAATTTCTTTATTTGGGGAAAGCACTCTTCAGGGGCAGTAAGTATAGTTTTGCTTTTCTCTTTGACTAGCAGAAATACAGTAAGGATAGTTTGACTTTTTTATTTGACAAGCAGAAATACCGTAAGGATAGTTTGACCTTTTTATTTGACAAGCAGAAATACAGTAAGTATAGTTTTACTTTTTTATTTGACAAGCAGAAATACAGTAAGGATAGTTTTGCTTTTCTCTTTGACTAGCAGAAATACAGTAGTCATGTAGGTTGTATTCATGTTTTAGGGTTGCTGTCACTGTTCTGGTCTTTCTTATTTTTCTGTCTATCCCTATCGGTTAAAAGAAAAAGACAGTAAAAAAAATGCTACTTTTAAATTTGTCAAAAGAATTGACATTTGGGTTCATCTTGAGGACTGGCGGCACTGTCACGGGTTTCCTTGTGAAGGAAAATGAACGGACAGTATTGGAGTCCCTTTTTGGTACCATTAAATTCTTGCTTTGCTGGTTTTCTTCTTTATGATGTTTCATTAATGTGTTTTTTTGTTGTTGTTTTTTTTCATCCAGGTTCCGTTTACCACTATGCTTGCCTTGCTGTGCATGTGGTTTGGTATATCTCTGCCGTTGGTCTTCATGGGATTCTATTTTGGATTTAGGAAACAGGTACGTCATTTGAAAGATGTTTATACCCAGTGCTTTTTGGTTGTCATGAATCTTTCCTTGTTGAAGTTAACAAGTTCTTATTAGAGCATATTCTGCTTCTGATTATAGATATAGTAAACATTTCTCAGAATATAATAAAATAACAATTTGAACAAGTTTTGAAATATCCCCCTTCCCTAGTACATTGTTGGAGGGCACTTGTGGTAGGTTTTACTTGTTTACTGTCTGTTTGTCTCGCTCTTTTTAAAAAAAATCATCTCAGAAAGACAATTATCGTCTGTATAATATATGCTTCTTTTTATAAATGAATCACCCAGAAATGCAATGGTCTTTGCCTATGCAGTTGTGAGCGATGTAAAACTTACTAACTTGTTTTCTTCTTTTGACTGTGTTAATGAGATTTAATTTCGCAACAATGGGTGGTTGGTGGGTGCTCTGGTGTGGTTTGTTTCTTCTTTCCTATCAAAGATCTATCGTCTTTATCTCCCCTCCTTCTTTTTTGTGTTTGTTACTTTCTTGTAACACCTCTGATCTTCGGCACTTATATGATCTTATTGTGTTGCAAGTGCTGTAAAACTCTTACTTAAAAAAGCTTTCTTCTTTTGACTGTGTTAATGAGATTTAATTTCACAACAGGCTTATGAACATCCAGTGAGGACAAACCAAATACCCAGACAGGTTCCTGAGCAGACTTGGTACATGAGTCCTTTCCTGGGGTGAGTGTTGTGTGGTGTTCATCTTTTCTAAAAAAGTAATTGCCATTTAGTAGCCGGCAGGATGAAAGCAATATCCGCCTTAAAGCATGCTGGCAGCCCAGAACGAACATTTTTACTACATCAGTACTTCCAATCTTCCGTATTTTTACGGAAATCTGTACTTTCTGACAGTACCGTACATACTCCTCCATCATTATCAACCCCATCCGTAAAATAGGTGCGATTGTGTAAGGCTGCCGCCATGCAAAGGATCCGTACTGGCCTTTGTATTGTCTTGCATATATGTTCCAGATATTTACGGTATTTCTCTCGGCAACAAGTCAATATTATAGAAACCTGCCAGATTACGCATTTCCTGCATTCCGCCATTGTCCCACTTTGCATCCATTGCGTATGCGTGTGTGTTCATGTTTGTGTGGCGTAGTGGTTAGACTCTTTGCTTTGCACGGTTCCCATGTTGGACAGTCTATTTTATTTAGTATCTCTACCTTTCTGCCGGGATGTTGTTTCCAACAGAGCTTGGGTTGGTCCCGGTATGTGGGTCAAAGCAGTCCACCTCTTAAATGGTTAACATTGGGTTGATTGTGGTGTAACATTTGCAGTCAAGTGGAATAATAAAAGTTACATGTACATTTTTTTTTTTTTAGTAAGAGTTTTACGGTGCTAGCAACTGTTACATGTAAATACTCTTTTTTCAATCAGAATCTGATATGCTTTATTGTCATTCTGCATTTTTGGTATTATGAAAAATAAAGCTGAGACTTTGACTAAAACGCCAGCTCATTTCAATTCGTGTAAGGTCAACCTTTGGGGTTTTCTTTTAGATGTCGTCACACATATTTACTCGCTTGTACACACACACAATGCTTGAGAGATGTGCATGAGATATATGAGTTTTATGTCTATCATTTTTGTCTGCATGTTCTGTAATGTTTTGTAGTCTTTTAACCGTTCAGTTATAATACTAATTTTTGTGAAATGACTCTTCTTCTTCAGAACTCTAATGGCTGGAATACTTCCGTTTGGTGCCATGTTCATTGAGCTTTTCTTTATATTTACCGTAAGTTTGTCAATTATTGTCTTATCCTTCTATTGTTGTGTGCATTAATATGGTTAGAAACTATACTCTCATCGAGTTTATAAAATAAGTTTCACTGGTTAATTGTCTTAAGATTTTATGTATCGAGTGAGATGATGATAGAGTCTGTGAAGTGTGCAATGTTCAGACCTGGGTGTATTAAAGACTAAAATTCCCCGTTATCCTTGAGATTGTTATTTAGCATGAAGAGGTCCTGTTTTGAAGTCGATGTGCTTTTGTTAAGCGGTAAAGAGTAACGTTTTTGTAATGTTATGTAAATGACTATGTATCCATTTATGTATTTTGTGAATTGCATTGTATATATTATTTTATTATGTATTTGTATTTGCTCATTTCATAACGATGTGTTAACGTGCGCGTGTGAAAAGCAAGTAGATGTGTGTTTGTATATGTGTGTGTGTGTGTTTGCCGTGCATGTGTGTGCACATGTGTGCGTGTAATGTGTGTGTGTGTGTGTGTTTGTGTGAATATTGTGCGTACATGCATTTATGTAAAGCGCCGAGAGCTGTGTTTACATGGGAGTGGGCACTATAAAAACGATCTCACTATTATTATTATTATTAATTATGGCTGTTCATGCATTTTAAAAATTTGTATTCTCAGGCCATCTGGGAGAACCAGTATTACTACCTGTTTGGTTTTCTGTTCTTGGTGTTCATCATTCTTGTGGTGTCGGTGTCCCAGATATCAATTGTCATGGTCTACTTCCAGCTGTGTGGAGAGGTAAGCTCATTGTTGTTTCATTCTTTTAACCCTTTGTCATCACAATGCTCTTATAGTAAAAACCCTTGCCATCAAAGGCAGAGGCATTTTGGGGAAAATCAAAAGAAACTGGGTGGTAAACATCGCCAATCGGCGAGATGTGACGGCAAAGTGTTTTGAAAATTTACACAGTGATTTCTCATCTCTTCTTTTGGGGCATCATTCACAAGAGGCCTTGAGTGCACATTCATTCAGTGCTGAGGAAAAGAAAGAGTTCTTGCTAGACAGACACCCCCCCCCCCCCCTTGTTCACATTCTGAATATTTTTGTGTTCAAGAAAAATTCATTTTCTTCAATGTGAACCAAGTAACTTTACCCAGGCATTATGCCATCACATTGTTCTGTTGCTGAACTTATGCATATTGCAGGCTGCGAAGGGGAGTCTTTATGCTTCACATAGCATAGTCATGAGATTACACTTGTTGCAAATTCTTCTTTTTATATTTTCAGGATTACCACTGGTGGTGGAGATCTTTCGTCGTCTCGGGAGGATCTGCAGTTTATGTTTTTGCATATTCTGTTTTCTACTTCATAACAAAGGTAACGATGTAATTTGCTCCTTCTTTCCTTCTTTGCTATCAAACATCTGTCGTCCTTATCTCCCCTCCTTCTATTTTGTGTTTGTTACTCTCTTGTAACACCTCTAATCTTCGGCACTTATATATGACTTATTGTGTAGCAAGTGCCGTAAAATTCTTACTAAGACGAAAGCTAAACTAAACGTAAGCTCGAGTTTTGAGCTTTTTGTTGTATAGATTGTGGTCTTGGAGTGAGATGTAAGTCTGATCTATGTAGAAAGTGTACCATGGATGAACCTGTCTGTAGGGAGGCTCTGTCTTAGGAGCTTACAATTGAATTACCATTTGGATTTTTTTTTAAACCCCAGTGATGAACATACCCCCCGGGGCGGTGCTACGGACTGAAGTGTCTTTAGACCATTCCCAAAGGGGAGACATTAACATGTTTGTATGCACAGTAGAAATGTAAATGGGCTGATTCATCAATGTCATGCTCATAACTGTGCCTGAACTGCAGCAGGGAACTGCTGCTTTTTCTTTCCTCATCCTTACTATTTTCATTTTCCTCTGCTTGTTTTGTATGTTTGTCATACTCTTGTGACCCGCTGTTTACGGGGTGCCTTGATAGTTGAAGCAGACTTTGTGCTGTTGAAGCTAGAGAGGTGATCATAGTAAGCCTGATTCCCTGTAAGGACTTCTCTGTTGACATCCACCCCCTTGGCGCTCATATGACCTTATGCAGTTGTGAGCGCCGTAAAACCTCTACTAAAACTAAAGTAACAGTAATGAACAAGCCTTTCCTCCAACAATAACTGGATTTACCTTTGATTAGAATTGGTCATGGCTGACCAAAACAGTGTTTTACGCTGCAACAGTTGGTGGGGGAAGTAGTTTGTTGAGTCCTGGAATGTAAACGAAATATGAAGATAAGATAAGAGAAGGTACATCTTTATTGTCCAGATCTTGGCACATTGGTTTGGTGTTTCACCATTTACACATACACACACACACAAGCGCACGCACACACACACACACACACACACACAAATATGCACACATATATGCTTACAGTCACATGCATAGTATAAATGAACAGCAATATAAACAATAATAATCTTAAGCTAGGTACATACTCAATGTTATTCTGATGCATGCTCTAAGGTCATATGAAGACAGTGTAGTTCGCTGTTGAATGAAAATGGAACTGAAAGTACCTTTTGGAAGACCTATGACCAAATAATTAATGGACCCAGTGCAAAACAACCTCATAATGGGTTGTATGTATTGTTTAACTCACTGAGCACCACACCCCGATTTGCCTCCAAGCCCCAGAGGACTACCAATTTCCCCCACTTTTTGAAAATTCATAAAAAATAGAAATGAAATGCTATTTCTTTGACATTTTCTGTGCTATTTAATAAGATATGGGTTCAGCAGACACAATAAACACATTGTGTGAAGAATGAACGACAAAACAATGTATGAGACAGAAAGTTGGGACAAATTTGCCCCAGAAAAAAAAATTTGAAAAAAAAGGAAGTGATGTGACAAAGCAGAAATCTAATAAACTTAGACAAAATGGTTGTGGCAGTGTGTGTTTGTGTGTAGAAGAATGAAGCATGGGTGTGTACGGTGAAGTAGCATAAAAATGTAAGTGATAATTATTTTTGAAAAAGGAAAAAAAAAAAAAAAAGATCTAGATCTAGATCTTCCACGGTGACAGGCTGAGAAGTGTTTTCATTGTCAGTGTTGCTAGTGCTAGGAGTAGATCTCTAGATGTGTCAATAGATGTCCCAGGTCTGGGTACATTATATATCTTTTCCACTTTGAGGGCTGATTTGAACTAGAGTTTAGTACTGGGACTAGATCTAGATATATCATCATTCCCAGCCGGACCAGGCTGCGTACTTTCTGACGAGTCAGATTTACAATCGAGAGACGATGTTGGTCTAGATCTAGACCTAGCTAATGTAATTTTCTCAGTCATCTTCATCACTGCTAGGCGAATTCACATTTTGATTTATGAAGTTATCTATCTGATACTTCACTATCACTTAAATCTTCACCAAAATTATTGAGAGTTTCAATAAACTTCGACACAACTCACCGTGCCGTGCTTCGCGTACGAGAAACAACAACGAACTGCACGGAAGTTCCTTACTTTCAGTTGTTCAGTCCGTTGGACAAATAACTCGTTTATTCGCACTAAAAGTGGTGAATATACACAAACCACAAAGAACTAGCTTGTCGATATCCTGTTTAAACAACTGGGGCTATTTGCAAGCATTTTTAAACTGCTGGGTTTACTTTATAGTCAATTATAGTTGAACCCGCGTACGCTGCGGTCGCAGTCCCCGACGCGAATTTTACCAGACCGCGTATGCTGCTAGAGCGGTGCTCAGTGAGTTAATGCTCATATATATTGTTCTGTTTATTTCAAATAGTCTAGCATGCACATAGCAAAATCTGTGGGATGTGGAAATATTTTTATGTACATGTTTTAAAATTAAGCACAAAGAATGTACAAGAGTTTGAAAAAATTTGGGATCTAAAAATCTGTTTGCTATGTATGTGTTTTCTGTATTACATTTTTTGTCTGTGTGAAGGCGTATTTTAAAATTTGAGTGATTCATATTCTCATCTTTTCTATTTTCAGTTGGAAATCACAGAGTTTATTCCCACTCTGCTGTACTTTGGATATACATTTGTGATAGTCTTCACTTTCTGGACTTTGACGGGAACTGTTGGCTTCTTTGCTGCTTACTGGTTCATAAGGAGGATATACGGTGCCATAAAAATCGACTGAAACAGGGAGGGACTGGCATCAAATGCCACTGTTAGCTTATATGACTCATTATTCCCTTTAAAAAAAAATAATCGTATCAAGATATTCCTGGATATACCACTGCCTCTGTCGTGACCTAGTTGTGGCTATTGTCAGGTCAGCAGTGTGCTGGAACTTTCATATAACGCTGTAATATATCATTTGATACAAAAGGAGGCTTACGAGCTTATTATTTTCCCAATGTTTCTTGTTCTTGTTGACTACCCCCATTTTCATTATAATGATGTGAGTTTTCTTTGAAATTAGTGAGCAGTTTGACAGGAGGTTGTGTGAGCTCACATTGAAAGCATGATGCCTTGTGGGAGTCTTAGTAGCTGGCATGAATGTTTTATTTGATGGACATTCATCGGTGAAGCAACTGATACGAAGCTACTCACACTCGTGGTATATTCACGCTTTGCTTGAGCACACGTTTATTGCTGTTTACAGCTGAACCTGTAACGGCAGAATCTCTTGGCTATCCCTGTGACAAATTGTTCAGTATATATCATACCTGCTTCCGTGGATAGCTGTCCAACATAGTGTCATAATTAAAAACTGTTTCCATCTTGAAAATTCAGCCAGTCTAAACTGAACAAGAAAATTGTATTTTTAAGTTCCTGTAGGTCCACAGAAATGAGTTAAAGAATTTTTTGGGTCTTTTTTGTTTAATGAATATTTTGTGTTTACCCTCCTGGGGTGAGGGTTTTTTTTTCCCTTGCATGTCACCATGCCTCGAGGTTGCTATTTGTTTCTTAAAATTACTATTTTGGTGAGAACTTATGCTGATTTTCATCTGGCCTGGGTGGCAAGTGAAACACTGTACATAACCATCACAATGTGTGTTGGTCCGTATACTCATGGTTCTTGATTAACTCACTGAACTCTGATCCCGAATGATGTGTGGAGAGACTTGCGAATTCTTAGAAGTATGGCAATATAACTAGTGTACATCTATCCCTGTATTTATCAATTGCTTAACCTTTTTTCTTACCAAAAACGACCACCATAAGGCGATTCATGCATAATACTGAGGTGGTTTATGGTTTTAATGATGGTATCTGGGATGTAAAAGTCAATGTGATCTCCGGATCTTTTTCTCCAAAACTCCAACATCTTGGAACGTCTTTAAAATATTGTGAAAAATATATCCCTTACCTGAATAAAAACTCAATTTTCCAATGAAGATTTGGACCAAAGAATTTGAAAGACTAAATGCTATGACTGTGACCATTCTCCACCACTTATCTTTATTTGGTTCGTCAGTTGTGAATTTTTTAAAAGCATTTAGAAAAATTAGCGGGTTAAGTTTGTTGGCTGTCTAAAAAGAGGCAGGGTTCAGTGAGCTAGATATATATGTCTTTTGTGTCTGTTGTTTTTGTTTTTTGTACTGCGAATATGATGACCGTACTGTGAATATGATGTCTGTATTGGTACAGTTCCGAGTGTCTCATTGTGCTTAGTGTTTGAGGTACTGAGTAGCAGGAATGAGTCTGTATATTTCCTTCTAAACATATTTTATTAGCACCCAGATGAATGACATGTATAAAGCTTTGCAGCATTGTGCTGAGTGGTGGGTTCCCATCCCTTTCTGTGTTTGTGGTATGCAATGTGATATGGAGTAGTATTGACCTTTTGTTTTTGATTGTTTCTTTTGTTTGGTGATGTTTTTTTGTTTTTTACGTAAATTCTTTTTGATGATTCTGGAGATTTTTATTTCCCGAGAATGGGCTAGGAGATAATGGTGATAGTTGCGATGACAATGGTTGAATGGAGGCAATTGCTCTTTTTTGCTGGTGTTGGTACTTAGCGTTTGTTTGTAAAGATCTATCTTGTCAAAAATTTGTAATAGTTGCAAATTCTGGGAGGGGGATGTCAATTGCACTTTTCAAAGGGAATTTGCCTGTCTTCATCAGTGGCTGCTTCTTTTACTGATCTTCAAAGAATATATATTTTGTTGTTGGTTTGTTTTTGGTGGCATATGGTTTAGGAAAAAAACAAACTTTTCGAAGACCTATACGTGTTTCAACGAGTGCTCCATATTCTACTTAGCCACACCAAAGAGATCACCTCCCTTTACATCTGATTCCCGCCTTAGCATTAGTAATAATACTGCCTACAAGGCTTACTTTTGCTTACCTTGCTTGTGCTATTAGTTTGTAGACTTTCTTTGAAAAAGATAAAATATTTATACGTGATAGGCTATATATTATATTGTATTATTGCTCTGTGTTCAGATTCCAACTGTTTGTGTGAGCTCACCACACATACCATTTGCACAAGTAGTGGGGTTAAAAAACTTTTGCAAAGTTTGAGTTGAGAAAGATTTTGTTTGTTTGTAGAAAATAATGTATTGTTAGTAAAAATAAAAGGGCTCTTCTTTTCGTGCCATTCCACCTTTTTTCTGAAGGGAGTATAAAAACATCCAAAAGTTTGTTGTCTGTGTGAGAAAGAATTGGTCTCTTTTAAGGACAAGCGGGCTGACCCAGATTTCGGGGGGTTTCAGAAATCTTGACCTACACCAAAAGTGGGCTTTGCCCTACCTATAGGAGAAGTTTGGGTTCATTGATGTGTATATTTGTTTGGTTACAGAGAAAACTCTCCTTGTCTTTTAAACAAACTGAACAAGGGTCCAAAAACTTAACCTTCGATTTTCTCAGAACAAGGTTTTCAGGATAGCGCGTTTGTGCTTAAAAGCGACCAATTGAGAATATGCTTTCAGGGAAGGTGTGGCTGTTTGTGTATGTGAAAAGTTTGCCTGCTGTATATTTGCTCACTTGTTGGATGGCCTGGGGAGTTGGTGCTCTGAAATCCTGTTTTGGCAGTGGGCGTTGTGGAAGTATTCTTGTAAGTCCAGGTGAACATCACTCGGAAACACAGCCACCTGTGCGGACCAGTCTGACGGGTCTCCAACCACATTATGATGGAGACTGTAAGCAGACAGACTCTGGGATGGATCCTGAAGAGGGGGGGAGAGCTGAGATGGACATGTTCCGACTGTAGTGACCCCAACACTGAGGACAAGGATTGACCACTCAGATTTGAACATGTTGTTTCAAAGTCTTGGTCAATTTTGTAACAAAGCCTGGGCCACCGGCGATGGTAGGAGATAAATAAAACCCGTGGAAACAACGCAGAAGTGGATTCCGGTTCAGTTCTCCGAAAAGCTGGGGCAAGTCAGTTTGAAATAAATTAAATTGGAGACAAAGCAAGGGGAAAGATGACTGAATGACTGTCTGAAAAAAAAAAAAGAAGAAAATTGAATGAAAGAGAGGAAAATAGTTGCTTTGATTTTAAATGGATGCATGAAGAAATGAAAATGAAAGAAAAGAGTCAAGTATGAAAGTTCAGAAAGGAAGAAATATGAAAGAGATGAATTGATGGATGTGAGGAAGGATAAGAAGAAAGGAGTAATACTGTAATACATGTAGTGACAAAAAAAAGGAATTCATTCTTTGTCTTTTTAATACTACCATGGTTCTGTGCTGCGCACAGCGTCACTTTTCGCCCGATTCTGTTACTTTTAGTTCGCGTGACTCAGCAGCCCGCCGGAGCTCCCCGGCTCGGAGTCAGGGGGTTAATGAGCCCTGAAGCGACTTTGCCGGTGTTGGTCGGGAAGTTCGCATTTTTGACTATGTTTAAAACGATATAACTTCTTCCCCGTCACACACAGCAAACCATTACGCGGATGTACTAAAAACTCAATGTCTTGAGATTTATTCTGCGTTAGAATGGTTAGTTTCTGTGCCTTAGTTTTTGTTCTAGACAAGTGTTTGTAGAGTACCCAATTTGTCCTATTTTAGTTACAAAGTTATGAATAAATGATTGTTATTTTTATAAAGGCACGACAGATCTCTCCAAATTCTGTGTTAAACTGACTACGAATATCATGTCTTTTACCATGAGAAATCTTAAATCTGTGGTAGTAGTAATAGTCAAGTTATAAGAGAAGAAAGATGCACATCTGCATATTTTAACTAAAGACGATCAGCGTTAGCTCTTATTTTACTATTAAACAAGAGAAAGTTACTCTGCATTTGTTCATGAATCATGCTGTGTCTGTGGCAGCCTGCATACAACTAAAAAGATATAAGCGATTTAAAAAACCACAAAACCGTGTAAATACATGGGTAGAGATAAACTTCTAGTATGGAATAAAAATAATGACAGCTAAAACATTCATTCTTAGTTTTTGTGTAGGAAATATGCGCGGACACAATTATGAATGTAAAGAAATCAGTCACATTGTCAGTTATTGCAAATGGTCATAGAAACGTAAAAAAAAGCTGGAAAAGTCTGGTGCTGATTCAGTGTCCCTGGAAAGCTAGAAATTATTCTTATAACCCAATTACGAGAAGTCATCCTTATTATTCAGTCAACTTACAAAACCTAGACTTAGCGTTTTAAGAAAAGTAAGCAATTTCTGGAGTGTAACAGATACTGTTCGTGTATTAGATCTACGTTGAAGATATATTCTAGCACTAAAATCGATTTGTACTTTTCATTGAGAAACTTCATGATAACTTTTATAAACTTTCGAGAAAATATGCGAATATTCATGATTATATTAGACACATAAAGTTGTATTTGGAGGAATTACTTGGTAGCGAATTGTGTGCCCGATGGATAAAATTGCAAAATTACAGCCTTCTATTATAAGCGCAGATACCATCTTTTCTGAGTATCTGCACTAATGTTATGTCGTTCATATTCCAAAAGTTCGACAGATTTTGACGATGCGTTTTTTTTATATTGATTTTTTTTCATTCACGCTAGTCCCAAAAAAATTACAATTTAGCATTGCCGACTCCAGGGCGTCTAACGAAATAACCAGACAAGTTACAACGTCCGTTCTTTTTTGAGTCTCAAGAGCAGAAATGCGTGCTTTGGGTGCACTAATTGAGAATTACCATAAATACAAGGATACACCTTAAATTGTACGTTGAAAAGTACCAAAAATTAAGTCGGCCCAGACAGAGCGGCGACAGGGAGCTGACCTCCGTGACCCCGACGTGATAAGGCGCCCGGCGGGGAACCCCCCGCGGCAACTAAAATTCCACTGCCGGTGCGCCGTGTGCGCTCCACAGCTAGTGTTCTGATAAAGAATGGCGCATATGGTGTATGTGAATGTTTTGTTGTGATGAGGTGAAAGCAATTAAGTGGAAAGTGCGCTTGAGTAGTTTAGCTGAACAGTAAAGAATTAGAGTCATATACTCAGAAGTTGGTAGAGATTATGTACCACATGAATGTAATGAGTCGAGTCCTGTTATTTTTGAAAATACTAACATCAATACAACAGAAAATGCTGTCAGTGTGCTCTATGAATGACTTTAAAATGTTTCCTGTCAGCTCAATGTGTGGATGACAGTCGTATCTAAGGTGTCGATAAAAGTTGAACTTGCAACTACAGAGGCACATTTGGTTTTTCTAAGTGTCATTTTATGGAACTGAACTTTTACTGTACAGTGTTGTATCTATTGTCATTGTGAAACATTTTTTTTTGTTTAGTGCGCCTTTTCTGAAACTGATTATGAATTGCGTTTTAATAGTTTACTGAACTAATCATGATTTTTTTTATTACTTGCATCTTCTTGCACTCTAAGTACCCTTTCCCCTGTATATCAAAACCTGTGAGTGTCATTGTGTGCTGTTTTTGTCTTTGGAGTTCAGTATGTGAATGGATTAGAGCAAGATTTGAATATGAGCAGTCTATCATTAGCATCATATGCGAGTCATACCACAGGCTATACCCGACTCTTACATCAATTCTTTTTTTATTCTTCTCACCTGTGATCTTTTCATTCAGCAGAATTTGAAGTCAGATCTAATTCTGTGCTGCAGTGGAAAAGATCCCTTTGCCTTGGAGCATTCTCTGTTTTCTGTCTTCCTTTAGCTGAATTCTTTCAATATTGTTTAGGAAGATGGTTCTCTTTCTCGAATGGGACTTAAGGACATGTTGTCAACTGAAGTAACCACAGTCTTTGTCAAATTTATAGTGAATCTTATAAAACTTTCTCATTCACTTCAGCAGTAACTGGCTTACACTTTCAGAGAGTCTTGTTTCTGACTGGATGTCAAGGAACCTCAAATTTTGAGTTTGTTATGTTTTGTAATGAAGTAGGCCTACAGTCTCAGCCCGGCTGGAAATATTGGGATAGTGGTCCGTGTACAACAGCATTTCTGTAGTGGAAATATTTATTGTGCTGTCACTGTCATGAATTATTCTCTCTGGTTTGTTGGATTTTGGTCCAAGCTGGAGAGGTCAAGGGTAATGGTGGTGGTGTTTCTAATATTTCTCCCCCCCCCCCGTAATTTTCAGTGCCAGTTAGGGAAATAAAAAAAAATTAAGACTAGATTGACTCACTTGGTGTACTGTGTCAAATAGTGATTATTATCATATTTTTCTGTGAAATGACTTATGGAACGGTTCTTTTCTAATGATCTTCACAGTGGTATCTTTTTTTTGAATGGATCTTTCTTTTGACATATCTGGTTTTTTCCTTGCTTGCCATGAACAATTTCTTATTGGGGAGCTCTTATATTACACACTTGTATGTATATAAGAGGTTTCTTAAGGGGTAATAGTAATTGACAGTGTGAGCAAATGCATTGGTATGAATTTCTATAATGTTGTATTGGTTTGTTTGTTTTTTTCTTCAAAAGAAAATGTGGGATTAAATGCGCAATGGAGTTCATTCATCTTGTTCTATTTTGTTCTTATTGACTTATTAATGTTCAGCACATCAATTAAAATATCTTTGCAAAACATTTTCACACACTGACGCTACAGACTACCCAAATGAGAACATTATCACATTGTCAGCCCTCAGAGATTGGGCAATATGTGTGTCAAATACATTTTGTATTATCTTCCTCGTTGCCTCTATTATTCTTTAGCTACTCTATGTGGGCTATTAAAATAGTAAACTGGTCAAGTGCGGATCATTGTGAGGCACTTATTTTGGTGAGGTTTTCAAGCAATGATCAGGGATTGTCTTCAAAAGTTAACGAGGTGTGTATAATATTCATGCTGTAGTGATGTAAATTTATGCTGATTATCGCTTGCTGAATAAGACAAGCACTTGGGGTTTGTTGCAGGAGGAAACTGTAAAGTAAAGATGCTTTGGATTAGATTATTACATAGGGCTGCATGTTGATTTAAAAAAAAGTTATTTCATCTTTTCCTTCGTCGCTTGTTTCTGCTGCTTTTTCTTTCCTAATCCTTACTATCGTCTTTTTTTTCTCTACTTCTTTTGTATGTTTGTCACTCTTGTGACCCGCTATTTCCGGGGTGCCTTGATAGTCGTAGCAGACTTTGTGCCGTTGAAGCTTGAGAGGTGAACAGAGTATGTGTAAGTCTGATTCCCTGTAAGGACTTCTCTGTTGACATCCACCCTTTGGCGCTCATATGACCTTATGCAGTTGCGAGCGCCGTAAAACCTCTACTAAAACTAAAGGGATTCCTTTTCTTAACAGTACAGTGAGCAGGTGCGGTGGTGGAGCGGTTAGTCAGGGTTCGAGCCTCGGTTCAGACACAGATTTTTTCGCCTTCTCCTGCCCACCTAGCAGTAATGGGTACATTACTTGACTTCGCGTTGGGGAAGTAAAGGCGGCGTGGAAAGGAACTGGTCACCCCACCACGATATGCCGAAGGCCCAGGAACTTGTCTCACTAACAAGGCTATCCCCAATGTCCGGATCGGATGCGAGAACAACTTTACTTTTTACAGTGAGCAGGTGCGGAGTTCAACTTGTCAGGTTTTGTTGATGAGTTTCCAGTAGATACAACAAAGTTCATTCATTTGTCATCATGTTAAGGCTAGAAGTACTGGAAAAAGAAATAGTTTTTGTCTTCCTACTCTTTAAGGACCAAAGCTCTCTATCAGTGAGCAACAGCTGTTTTTGTGCCATTTTAATCCATTTATCATTTCCATTTGTGAAGAACTACTTAGGCAGAAAAATATTGTTGTTGAAACTAGAGAGGTGAGCAGAGTAAGCCTGATTCCCTGTAAAGACTTCTCTGTTGACATCCACCCCTTGGCGCTCATATATGACCTTATGCAGTTGTGAGCGCCGTAAAACCTCTACTATAAAAAACACCCCCAAAAAAGAACACTTGTGTGTTATGTTATAATGTTTGTGTAAAATTCCAGGTTGTAAAAAAAATTTGTAGAAACATAATATGAAGCGTCCTTGGTAATAGATCTACTAATACTAATAGTAGTTGCCAGACTAGTAGCAGTAGAGGTAAGTTTGTATTAAAATTGTTTGGAAGAAAAAACTGAGTAGTGTTGGTTGAAAAGTATTGCTTTTACTTTTAGTTTAAAGAGTTTATGTTTTCCTCTTTACTTTATTTTACTTAACTTATACATTATTTCAATGAAGTGGGTACTCTGTTAGTGTCAGTCCTGTTGTTGTCATACTTTACATGGCTACCATGATGCGAACGACCCCGGCTCATATCATCAACAGGGCATTTTGTAACTCGAGTTTCCAATGCTCTTCTCCCAAATTTTTATTTTGAGAGTTTTCAATGCTCTCCATCCAGTGCCAACGGCCAAGTTCTATTGGAAATGGATGATGAGACGAAGCGTCCGAGGGGCGTTCATTAAGTCTTTACCCTGGCTACGATGAGGGAATTGAACAATGTTGAAGCTTATATATTTTTTAGTAGAGGGTTTTACGGCGCTCGCAACTGCGTAAGGTCACATGAGCGCCAAGGGGTGGGTGTCAACAGAGAAGTCTTTACAGGGAATCAGACTTATTCTGCTCACCTCTCTAGCTTCAACAGCACAAGGTCTGCTTCGACTATCATCAAGGCACCCCAAAAATAGCAGGTCACAAGAGAGTGACAAACATATAAAAGAAGTAGAGGAAAAATGACAATAGTGAGGATTAGGAAAGAAAAAGCAGCAGTTCCCTGTTGTAGATCAGGCACTGTTATGAGCGTGACATGAATCAGCCCATTTACAATTCTACTGTGCTTGAACGAGAAATGTCCCCCCTTTGGGAATGGCCTAAAGACACTACAGTCAGTGGCACTGCCCTGGGGGGTAGTTGAAGCTTAGTGGAGAACGGGATTTCTTTCTCTTGAGAACGCAGTTTGTTGACATTTTAGGAAAATCCAGTGAGTGCAGAGATTTTAAGAGTAATATTAGCGAGCATAGTTCTTGAATTTTTAAAAGATAATCATAAGGCCTCCTGCTGCAGAACAATACTCCAGCAGGCAGAGCAGCGCAGGCAACTCAGACTTGGACAGCAAATAAAGCAGTGCGGCTACGAAATTCTCTCAAACCCACTATATTCACCACATAAATATAAATAGCAATAGCACCCTCTGATTTTTTCTTTTCCCAAATCGAGAAAAAGTTCTAAACAGACAATGTTTCTCGATGAAGATGTTACAACAATGTTTTGCAGTGGAGTATCGGTTCGAGTCCCGCCCGCGGTTATACATCACATCATGCATATATCATTCATGCCTTAAACCCTATCCATACGTCATGTTTTACTATCGTATCCATACGACGTGGGGAGCTCTGGGCTACCACTTTCCAAAGAGGAAATCTACTCATTAATCCGATCGGTACGCTTGGCATAGCAGCCTGTCAAAATGATTTTTTGAGAAATACTGAAAGTTTCAAAGAGATCTTAGAACTAAAAGTATTCTAAAATGTGATGAATACAACCCTGGGTGTACAAAATGACCCCAGGGCGTACGGATAGGGTTAATAAGGACTTTTGGTTGGTCAAACTAAGATGGAAAAAACGTGTCAATTTGCAAGGTGGCATTGTGAGTTTATCATAGATAGGGCAAAGACTTAATAACTTAATGGTCGCTTTTAAGGACAAGAGGGCTAACCCAGATTTTGGGAGTTTCCAGAAATCTTGACCTACACCAAAAGTGGGCATTGCCCTACCTATAGGAGAAGTTTGGTTTCATTGGTGAGTTTACAATGTATTTGTTTGGTTATAGAGAAAACTCAGGGGCTCTATCGTGACCTAGAGTTCAAGGTGTTCGCCTCTCATTTAAAGGTCCCGGGTTCGAATCCAGGTAGCGACCGAAAAAAATTTTCTTCTCTAAGATTGTCTCTTTTCTGCTTCTTTCCGTCTTTCTTGCAGTATTCTGTCGTCTGCTTTCATCTCCACTTTCTTCCCCCACCTCCTTTGCCCCCTCCGCTGGGCTCCTGACTCTTTCTGCAGCCTTTCTACTGTCACTCCTTGGCTCCTTCTACTTCTTACTGCTGTTTTTCAGCCACACCTTTGATCTTCTGGTTGGAAAGACCTACACCTAGCCTTCTCGGACAAGGGCGTAAAATCTCGGAGGGCCCGTGTGCAAGTTGCCTTCGTTAAATTAAAAATCACTTGGTGGTCTAAAATCGAGAAGAGTAGGCTTCGGCCGCCACCTGGGCAAAATTCAAAATTTCCTACCAACTGAAAAAGTTTGATGTGTCCCACGCGCTGATATCACCTTATGCAGTTGTGAGCACCGTAAAACATCCCCCCCCCCCCAAAAAAAAAAGTGAGTACCACAGTAACTAACATGTATGGAAGATTGACAACAACAAGGGATGATGACCTCTCTGTGTAACATGGTCGGAGACTTTGGTGAACAGTGAGGTGTCATTATCCCTCTTCAGCTTTGTGAATGAGTTTCTTGCATTGTTGTAGGCCTGCTTATTCTTGTAGTGAGGCTTGTCGGCAGACTGGATCTATGAAATGGCTACGACATTTCATTAAGTAACCCCATTCCTGCACTTTCATTCTCGCATTCTCTTATTTTTCTTCCCCCCCCCCTTCTCTCTCTCACACACACACACACACACGCGGGCACACCCATCACACACACTCTTCCCTCGCACATTCTCTCGTCCACACACATCTGTTAAAGACCCCTTGGTGGTCTAATATCGATATATATTTAATTATTAGTAGTTGGTAGGCTTCGGTCACCACCCAGGTAAAATTCAAAATTAATTCCAACCACACTGAAAATTATGAAGGCAGTCCTGTTGCATGGACGTGAGACATGGAACGCATCTCAGACTTGCATTAAGAGAATCCAGGTTTTCTTGAACACGTGCTTAAGAAAGTTACTGAGGATCAGATGGACAGACAGGGTCACCAACGAGGAAGTGTTAAGGAAAACAAGACAGATCCCAGTTAGAGATGAGGTAGGAAGAAGGTGGTGGCGATGGACTGGACATACTCTCAGGAAGTCAAGAAGCTGCATAACAAAGAAAGTGTTGGATTGGAATCCACAGGGTAAAAAATCAAGGGGAAGACCGCATGGAACCTGGAGAAGAATCACAGAAACTTATGTACAGAAAAGTGGGAAGACATGGAATAACATCAAGAGGCTAGCCCAGGATAGAGAAAGGTGGCCCCCTGGGGTAGTACTACTGACTGTAGTGTCTTTAGGCCATTCCCAAAGGAGGGACATTTCTCGTTCAAGCACAGTAGAATTGTAAATGGGCTGATTCATGTTATGCTCATAACTGTGCCTGATCTACAACAGGGAACTGCATCTTTTTCTTTCCTAATCCTTACTATTGTCATTTTTCCTCTACTTCTTTTGCATGTTTGTCACTCTCTTGTGACCTGCTATTTCCGGGGTGCCTTGATAGTCGAAGCAGACCTTGTGCTGTTGAAGCTAGAGAAGGGAGCAGGATAAGTCTGATTCCCTGTAAAGACTTCTCTGTTGACACCCACCCCTTGGCGCTCATATGACCTTATGCAGTTGCGAGCGCCGTAAAACCCTCTACTATAAAAAAAAAGAGAGAAAGGTGGAAAGAGTTTGTTCGTGGCCTATACTATACCCAGGTGAAGGGTGAGAAAGGCGTTAATAACGATGAAACTAAAAATGTTCAATGTGTCCCGCGCGCTCACATGACTGTATGCAGTTGCGAGCACCATAAAACACCAACAATAAAATTAGGGACAAACGGCAGCTTCGCAATGAAGTGGATGTCTTGTCTCCCTGTCCCGTCCCACTAAAAAAAATCCACTCTTTCGTCACCCTCCTCTGTGCACGAGAAGTGGGAAAGAAAACTCAATCGGGGGAGGGGGGGGTATCTCTTCGTCTACATGATGTATTGAAGCATGTTGTGTGACGAATAATTTAATAATAAACAAGGGTAGACTACTATGGGAGGAAAAGGAAATGATTAAAGTGAGACAAAGGGAATGATGAAATGGCTAAAAAATGTCTTTGTGTTAACCAGGTGTACTGGAATTTTAATTGTGTTTTAGGGAAGTTGTTATGTTATGCATAGAATCTTGAAATGGAATAAAGAGAAAAAAAACATAATTCATGGAAAACATTTTATAAGATCTATATAGGCCCCATGCCCCCTCTATGGATACATGAACTCACGAACATGAACATTTTTGTGACAAAACGCGACAAACGCCATTTTCGAAGTTCAGCCGAAACTAACACATGTACTGTCATATCAAGAAAGGTGAGGCACATTCCAAAGTAAACTTCGTTTTTCATAAAACGCGATTTTTCCTGCAGATAGTTGTGGGTTTTTTTTTTTTTAACAAAATGCGCCAAAAGTGTAGACCTTTTTTTTTGTTGACAAACCCCGATGTATCATCAACACCTCAATCATGTTCTTTCTTTAAATCATGTGACTTCGCATGCGGTCAACAAAAGTTTGTTGACGGTTCCTTCCTGTCCTTATAGTGTTATAGTTATAGTTATAGTATTACATTGTAATGTGGAAATGTCGCGTTGTGGCTAATAATGTGGGTTGTTTTTTTTTAGTAGAGGGTTTTACGGCGCTCGCAACTGCATAATGTCATATGAGCGCCAAAATAATGTGGGTCGATCTCATCAATTTAAAGGATAAGAATCCAATATGATTTCATCAATTAGTAAAAATACCAACTAAGCCTTACATTTACAGTTAGCATGGTTACTTACTCGAAAAGCAAAGTTGCTCAAGATTATTCAGTGAACGGGTGGAGAATAGAAATCTACAATTTTCTCATAACTGAAAAAATGAATATGTCACGTTTTGTGGCGAAACTGTCCATATATACACATGACAACGCATTCCATTACACCACTTTGGCAGATTCGCTTACTTCCCACTTGGCTGTTTCTTTACCCTATCCGTATGTCTGGGGTCATTTTGTGCCCCAGGGGTTGTATTCTTCACCTTTTAGAATACTTCTAGAGCGAAGATCTCTTTGAAACTTTCAGTATTTTACAAAAAAATATTTTGACAAACTGCTAGGCAAAGCCTACCGATAGAATAAACGAGTAAATTTCCTCTTTGGAAAGTGGGGGCATCCACGTCGTATGGATATGATAGTAAAAACACGACGTACGGATAGGGTTAATTCATATGAACCAACTCGGCTGTCTTCTACACAGCATGTACAGGGGTTAAACACAAGTGAAGGAATGCGCTACAGGAAAGGATATATGGCAATGAGGAAGTCAACTCAAGGAACATGGTCTAAATTAACTAAATTAATACCGACGACTAAAAGTTTTTACAAGATGAAGCTTTAACACTAAATTGGAAGTCTAAGAGAGAAAAAAATTGAATGCACATATAATATATAAAATATGTATACATAATACATGATAAATTATTCACATTGCTCAGATCTTTTTTTTGTGGAAAAAATCATAGAAAATTTCAGTGTATCTTCGGTGACACTTGGCCCAGGCTACTCTGGAAAGTAGTAGACAGGCCAGAGATTGAACCACCCTGATTTATGGAAAATTTGACAGCTACTGCAAATTATACAAACGCAAAAAAGCATTGCAATAAATTAACTCAGTATTTATTCTTGTATGGTATTGCATTACACAGTCATTAAAGAGCTCCTTATAAGGTACCATTCAACTTAACAATCATTATGAAGGGATGGAAATGAAGTGTTACCATTCAAACAGCATAAGATCAAATGAACAAAAAATCAAAACAAGTAACAGAATATGTAATCTGCCCTTTGTAAAAAAATGTTTACACTTTCATTTGCAATCCATCCACCAAACTATTAAAAAAATGTCTACTCTTTCATTTGTAACACAAATAATCCACACAGATAAAGCTTCCACTTCCACAAGACAACATACATGTTCATAAAATTTGTCATATTGACAAGTGAAGAAAAAGTTGGAGTGGAACAACAAAATGAACAACCACTGGTTGGATTCACAGTTGAGGAGAACAAAACGGCAGTCAATACAGTTGAACCTGCCATGACGGCCACCTGTACAAACGACCACTTTCCATTTCCCCCCTTGCATTTTTTCTATTATAATTTAACCGTGTAAAACAGGCACCTAACGCGGCCACCTTATTTTATCAACCTACAACCAAATTTACCTGCCTTAGATAGCCAGGTTTGATCTTGCATTGCTCAATGCTTTGTCATAAAATTCTAAATCGGCCCCTGACACTGTCGACGGGCAGTCATAATCCATTCACCTGTAATTATTTTTAGTCCCTCCAATGAATGTTTACCCAAGTTGACCAATGGGTCACAATAAATTTTCAACTGCTCGTAAGGGAAGCGTGTGATCCGTCATAATCTATAAGCCCCACCCACAACCCACACACACAAATCATATTATGTGAGGTGACTGGTCACTGTTTTATGTACCTAATCTGTAACAAAGTAACAACGGACGTTAACGTGAACTTGCGACAGAATCCAGTGTTTGTTTTACCATGACACTCAGTCTTCATTGTCTTACATACGTTTATTTTTAACTTGCAACATAAAAAAAATAAGCTAACCAACCCCCCCCCCTTTTCTTTTTCAAAAGAAAGCAATAACCCTTGCTACATGTGTTATACGGCCACTTTTCTCCTTGACAGTGGGTGGCTGTTTTACACAGGTTCGACTGCACTTTATAAAACTTAGAAGCTATTTTTTCAGCGACTCAAGTCTAAAGTAATTTTAATTAACTAGCACATTTGATCTACATAATGGATTAGGAAGGAATGTGTCAGATTTAATTAGTGTTGCACTCTTTTCTCGTAAGGAGAAGTTTTTGCAGTTTTCTAATTCTAACATTTTAGTCATGAACTCTTTTTATTTCTAATACAATATAATATTCCCTCTCCCCCCTCTGGCCTTGAAATATGGTCATGAAGAGCAATAATAGTCTGTTCTATTTACTAGCTATTTATTAATTTCATTGTACACTGCCTTCGAATTTTTCCGCAAAAAAACAAAAAAATTGATATTGTGAAAAGTTTTATCAATATTATTATTCTCTGGGATCACCCAGCCGGGTCTACCTTTAAGAAGAACATTACTATTACGACATAATAAAGACTAAAGAGAAACCAAAGGACGCATTCACTTCTCCGCACTAATAGTCTAAGAAACCTCCCTCGTATTTTCTTCTCCCTCTTTCTAGCCCAAACCTGCCCACCTTCTGGTTCTGTCCTCTCTTCTGTCCTTATGGGTATGGTACTGGAACTCCCTTGTTAAGACAAACATTATATAAAGGCCACCTATTTTGCAGCCCTAAATGAAGAATTACATAATAAATCTTGTACCTGGTATTAGATCCCTCACAACATTGGGCTAAGCATGAAAACAAAATTTTAAAAGAATATAATTTATAAAAAGATAATTAGATGAGTTGGGCTTCTTTATAATTTCAAGAAAGCAAAACGTCTTTCTAGAAATATCAAAATAATGGCAAATGTCTTGCCCATTTTCCTTGGACCCACAACTTTGTCACTCCATCTCAAACCTCACCAGCAGACCAGAACTTCAAAGAAAAATGTCAAGTTTTCACATATAAGCCCAGGAGGTGGTTTCTTTTAGAGTTTTCAACAAAAGTAATCAGCTTACGCACAAGTTAGTACACATAATCATTAAACCGTAGAAATAAATAACAAAAGCAAAGATGGATGGTAAGCCAGTTTGGCAGAAAACTTTGTACAACATGCCATCGTCTGTAATCGACTAATCGGTTGTACAAAAAAATAGTCAAATTTTTTTTTCCTTATACCCGGAATCTTTTTTGCTCACTGTACTGTGCAGAAAATAGTAATCAAAACCTTATGATGTGAGACCCATGAAGCTGACAAAACATCAGTAAGATGGACAAAATTCAGAATGAAGAGCATAGCAACCCACCCGTCCAGGGAAACAGTAAACAAATAAATAACCTGTCCCATGGAAAAAACCCCATCTGTGATTTTCCAGTGGAACAGAAGGTCCATCTGCCTTAGACAACCGGGCAAAGTGGTTGTTCAAAAGTGTTGAATATTCACATATTAGTCTGCTTTTTGTCGTCTGGTCTTTGCCATATTAGCTTCTCGCTTGGCCCGGCGTTTTTTGTCCTTCTCTTTGTGCTGGATTTCTTTGGCCAGTTTCCAAGCTAAAACGGCACTTATCAAGAACAGAGGAGAAAGGATCAGCAAAACATAATACACAAACTGCCAGGGATTTTGGGCGGCAAACTTTACAACATACACAAACATGTCATTCAAATCATATCCGAGAAAAGAAACCATCTTGTTCGTTGTACAGTTGCTGGATTTGATATTCCTGATTCTTCAGCTCTGTGGGGCAAAACAAATTTAAAAAAAACATTAGATCAATGCTTATACAGTATGTTGTTGCTGTTGCTGTTATTGATCCAGCAACAGCTGGGCTCTCGCCCTTCTGTTCAACGCCATGTAGTGATAAGTGCAGGTTCTTATACAGTAGCTCAACACAGATAGCTTGAATTCGTCAAGACTGGCCTCGGTAGTTTGAGGGACATCTTATAAAGATAAAGAAGGAAAAAAATGGGACAGCAGGGAGAGTTCGATGGATGCTTGATTTTGAGTCCTCTGTGTTCGACCTATCCGTTTTATACTGTATAGATTTATCAAAATGAAAATGTTCAATTCACCTGTTATTGAGGTTGGCTTCTACCTAATTTAATATGTCCTTTTCTGATGTGCATAATTCATCATTCACTGCTGAATCAAGCGAGAGAGAGAGAGAGAGAGAGAGAGAGAGAGAGAGAGAGG
>NW_004797273.1:2078761-2082769 GCF_000002075.1 Aplysia californica
GGTTCAGACACAGATTTTTTCGCCTTCTCCTGCCCACCTAGCAGTAATGGGTACATTACTTGACTTCGCGTTGGGGAAGTAAAGGCGGCGTGGAAAGGAACTGGTCACCCCACCACAATATGCCGAAGGCCCAGGAACTTGTCTCACTAACAAGGCTATCCCCAATGTCCGGATCGGATGCGAGAACAACTTTGCTTTTTACAGTGAGCAGGTGCGGAGTTCAACTTGTCAGGTTTTGTTGATGAGTTTCCAGTAGATACAACAAAGTTCATTCATTTGTCATCATGTTAAGGCTAGAAGTACTGGAAAAAGAAATAGTTTTTGTCTTCCTACTCTTTAAGGACCAAAGCTCTCTATCAGTGAGCAACAGCTGTTTTTGTGCCATTTTAATCCATTTATCATTTCCATTTGTGAAGAACTACTTAGGCAGAAAAATATTGTTGTTGAAACTAGAGAGGTGAGCAGAGTAAGCCTGATTCCCTGTAAAGACTACTCTGTTGAAGCTAGAGAGGTGAGCAGAGTAAGCCTGATTCCCTGTAAGGACTTCTCTGTTGACATCCACCCCTTGGCGCTCATATATGACCTTATGCAGTTGTGAGCGCCGTAAAACCTCTACTATAAAAAACACCCCCAAAAAAGAACACTTGTGTGTTATGTTATAATGTTTGTGTAAAATTCCAGGTTGTAAAAAAAATTTGTAGAAACTTAATATGAAGCGTCCTTTGTAATAGATCTACTAATACTAATAGTAGTTGCCAGACTAGATCTAGTAGCAGTAGAGGTAAGTTTGTATTAAAATTGTTTGGAAGAAAAAACTGAGTAGTGTTGGTTGAAAAGTATTGCTTTTACTTTTAGTTTAAAGAGTTTATGTTTTCCTCTTTACTTTATTTTACTTAACTTATACATTATTTCAATGAAGTGGGTACTCTGTTAGTGTCAGTCCTGTTGTTGTCATACTTTACATGTACCATGATGCGAACGACCCCGGCTCATATCATCAACAGGGCATTTTGTAACTCGAGTTTCCAATGCTCTTCTCCCAAATTTTTATTTTGAGAGTTTTCAATGCTCTCCATCCAGTGCCAACGGCCAAGTTCTATTGGAAATGGATGATGAGACGAAGCGTCCGAGAGGCGTTCATTAAGTCTTTACCCTGGCTACGATGAGGGAATTGAACAATGTTGAAGCTTATATATTTTTTAGTAGAGGGTTTTACGGCGCTCGCAACTGCGTAAGGTCACATGAGCGCCATTGGGTGGATGTCAACACGGAAGTCCAAACGGGGAATCAGACTTATTCTGCTCACCTCTCTAGCTTCAACAGCACAAAGTCTGCTTCGACTATTATCAAGGCACCCTGGAAATAACAGTTCACAAGAGAGTTACAAACATATAAAAGAAGTAGAGGAAAAATGACAATAGTGAGGATTAGGAAAGAAAAAGCAGCAGTTCCCTGTTGTAGATCAGGCACTGTTATGAGCGTGACATGAATCAGCCCATTTACAATTCTACTGTGCTTGAACGAGAAATGTCCCCCCTTTGGGAATGGCCTAAAGACACTACAGTCAGTGGCACTGCCCTGGGGGGTAGTTGAAGCTTAGTGGAGAACGGGATTTCTTTCTCTTGAGAACGCAGTTTGTTGACATTTTAGGAAAATCCAGTGAGTGCAGAGATTTTAAGAGTAATATTAGCGAGCATAGTTCTTGAATTTTTAAAAGATAATCATAAGGCCTCCTGCTGCAGAACAATACTCCAGCAGGCAGAGCAGCGCAGGCAACTCAGACTTGGACAGCAAATAAAGCAGTGCGGCAACGAAATTCTCTCAAACCCACTATATTCACCACATAAATATAAATAGCAATAGCACCCTCTGATTTTTTCTTTTCCCAAATCGAGAAAAAGTTCTAAACAGACAATGTTTCTCGATGAAGATGTTACAACAATGTTTTGCAGTGGAGTATCGGTTCGAGTCCCGCCCGGGGTTATACATCACATCATGCATATATCATTCATGCCTTAAACCCTATCCATACGTCATGTTACTATCGTATCCATACGACGTGGGGAGCTCTGGGCTACCACTTTCCAAAGAGGAAATCTACTCATTAATCCGATCGGTACGCTTGGCATAGCAGCCTGTCAAAATGATTTTTTGAGAAATACTGAAAGTTTCAAAGAGATCTTAGAACTAAAAGTATTCTAAAATGTGATGAATACAACCCTGGGTGTACAAAATGACCCCAGGGCGTACGGATAGGGTTAATAAGGACTTTTGGTTGGTCAAACTAAGATGGAAAAAACGTGTCAATTTGCAAGGTGGCATTGTGAGTTTATCATAGATAGGGCAAAGACTTAATAACTTAATGGTCGCTTTTAAGGACAAGAGGGCTAACCCAGATTTTGGGAGTTTCCAGAAATCTTGACCTACACCAAAAGTGGGCATTGCCCTACCTATAGGAGAAGTTTGGTTTCATTGGTGAGTTTACAATGTATTTGTTTGGTTATAGAGAAAACTCAGGGGCTCTATCGTGACCTAGAGTTCAAGGTGTTCGCCTCTCATTCAAAGGTCCCACGTTCGAATCCAGGTAGCGACCGAAAAAAAGTTTCTTCTCTAAGATAGTCTCTTTTCGGCTTCTTTCAGTCTTTCTTGCAGTATTCTGTCGTCTGCTTTCATCTCCACTTTCTTCCCCCACCTCCTTTGCCCCCTCCGCTGGGCTCCTGACTCTTTCTGCAGCCTTTCTACTGTCACTCCTTGGCTCCTACTTCTTACTGCTGTTTTTCAGCCACACCTTTGATCTTCTGGTTGGAAAGACCTACACCTAGCCTTCTCGGACAAGGGCGTAAAATCTCGGAGGGCCCGTGTGCAAGTTGCCTTCGTTAAATTAAAAATCACTTGGAGGTCTAAAATCGAGAAGAGTAGGCTTCGGCCGCCACCTGGGCAAAATTCAAAATTTCCTACCAACTGAAAAAGTTTGATGTGTCCCACGCGCTGATATGACCTTATGCAGTTGTGAGCACCATAAAACATCCCCCCCCCCCCAAAAAAAAAAGTGAGTACCACAGTAACTAACATGTATGGAAGATTGACAACAACAAGGGATGATGACCTCTCTGTGTAACATGGTCGGAGACTTTGGTGAACAGTGAGGTGTCATTATCCCTCTTCAGCTTTGTGAATGAGTTTCTTGCATTGTTGTAGGCCTGCTTATTCTTGTAGTGAGGCTTGTCGGCAGACTGGATCTATGAAATGGCTACGACATTTCATTAAGTAACCCCATTCCTGCACTTTCATTCTCGCATTCTCTTATTTTTCTTCCCCCCCCCCTTCTCTCTCTCACACACACACACACACAGTACACAGACAAACACACACGCGGGCACACCCATCACACACACTCTTCCCTCGCACATTCTCTCGTCCACACACATCTGTTAAAGACCCCTTGGTGGTCTAATATCGATATATATTTAATTATTAGTAGTTGGTAGGCTTCGGTCACCACCCAAATAAAATTCAAAATTAATTCCAACCACACTGAAAATTATGAAGGCAGTCCTGTTGCATGGACGTGAGACATGGAACGCATCTCAGACTTGCATTTAAGAGAATCCAGGTTTTCTTGAACACGTGCTTAAGAAAGTTACTGAGGATCAGATGGACAGACAGGGTCACCAACGAGGAAGTGTTAAGGAAAACAAGACAGATCCCAGTTAGAGATGAGGTAGGAAGAAGGCGGTGGCGATGGACTGGACATACTCTCAGGAAGTCAAGAAGCTGCATAACAAAGAAAGTGTTGAATTGGAATCCACAGGGTAAAAAATCAAGGGGAAGACCGCATGGAACCTGGAGAAGAATCACAGAAACTTATGTACAGAAAAGTGGGAAAACATGGAATAACATCAAGAGGCTAGCCCAGGATAGAGAAAGGTGGCCCCCTGGGGTAGTACTACTGACTGTAGTGTCTTTAGGCCATTCCCAAAGGAGGGACATTTCTCGTTCAAGCACAGT
>NW_004797273.1:2088758-2094393 GCF_000002075.1 Aplysia californica
CCCCAGTCTCCAGACTCAAGGCCACCATTTTGTCATCTTGTCTTTATCAAAAAAGTCTACACTTTAACATGTTCAAACTGACGCAAAAAAATATCACTGGAAACTGATCACAAGTGAGTGCGAGGGAACAAAATGGTGATGCTATAAAAAGGAAAATAAAACCAGCTGGAAGTGGTCTAATTGGTATGCTTGATGTCAACAATGCAGTGTCATGTATTAACATTATATAATAAATATGTCATGGTTTTCTGAACATTATAAATCATTATATTATTGCCATTACTTTTGGAAGAAAATGTACAAACCAATAAGACAGAGAGTCACAACTTTGCCAGTGCATCCTCATGTGTGCAATATGTAACAATAGCAGAACAAGGTAAAATATGAAGAATTCAGAAACAATGGATCGATGTGCTCCCATTCTCACTTCTGCCCACTGGTATCAATTGTTTAACCCATAGCACTCGAGCTATGAGTACATTCATAGCTGCCATGCGCTTCCATCCACCGAGCTATGACAATAGTCGTAGCAAAATACCAGTCCACAAAATCGAGTCCGATCCACTTTTATCCAGGTTTCAATTGAAAATAATAGGTCGCTTGAAGCTTGTAAAAACTTTTGTTCTAGCTTGTTTCAATCTTGTTTTTCACCAAGTACGAGTTAGTTTTGTTGTTTTGCCACTGCAAATCATGGCAAGAAAGCGAGCACCGAAATCTTCATGGACGAGAAGAAGAAAAAAAACAGCCACAAAAAAACAACAGTGCCAAGGCTATTTCTGTGTTTGTTAACATACATGAATCATGTTTTTAGTTTTGTTTTAGACATAAGCGGCAAAGAAAGTGAAAGTAGAAACATAAATCTAGAAAAACAAGGCGCTCTGATTGACTTTAGTGCCTTGAAAACTTCGAAGAAACGCTAGATCTAGACTATAGATAATTTACTATAAGTTGCTATGGCTAAATCGAGTGCGATGAGTCGCAGTCTGACGAAGAATATATTGTTTTCTCTGCTCTTTCCTTCATCTTTGTCTCTAATAATCTTAAGTAAAATCTAAGCGAAATTTCATATTGTAACCTTATATAGTTTGGGTCAATGCGTGTCCAAGGTTAGTGTGTGGAGTTCAGACTGATTATTTCCCACGGCTCGTGGCAAGCCAGGTGGACACAAGTGTACTGCCGCGGCAACGCAGGGTGAATTGGGCTAAAAGTGTCTTTTCTCATACGACATATAAAGAAGCAGATATACATGCATGCCGGTATCAGTGGTGTAGTGGTTGTTTTGCTGTCACATAAAGAGACTTGAGTTCGAGAAGGGAGAATTTTAATTGAGTTGCTAGGATGTTATCCTATCCCTCACTTTCAGCCTAGGTTGGCCCCGACAAGCAGGGTCAAAAGCCCGCCTCCTAAATCCTAAATTAGCCTAAATAATCCGAATTGTGCGAATGGGGGTATAAATACACCTACAAAATTATTTTTTTGAAATAAAAAGAACTTGAATTGAGCGAATAGAACTAGTCGGTACTACTTAAGAATGTGGGCCCCCTCTGTTTAGACTTGGTATCATCCACACAGAGTACTGTGTATATTGATTCTAATGAGCAGTAAAATTTCACTTGTTTTTAACAAGGCAAAGGGGGTTTCAAGGGGGGCGCCCCCCTGACCTAATAAAAACATATATCCATAATTTGTTGTTTTGCAACTAACTAGGTTTGAAAGGCTATCTCTCCATATCGGCACACGTATCAAAAAGTAATCGTTTAGAACAAGAAGTAATCTAGCAATGACCATGAAAAATCTGGGGTTTTTTGTCAGAAAGTGTTCGCAAATATGTGCATTTTGTAGCTGTATCTTCGCAGAGTATTGCGCTTTTTGAACTTTTGAAATCCATCAATAAACAAAAAAGTGACGAATTTTTGAATCAATTTATTTACACTTTTATAATGAAAACCCTCCCCAAAATATGGGATGGTTTTCAATGAGTTTGGAGACAATATTCGTCATAACCCGCTCATTTCTTAGAGTATGTAAATGAAACTTGGAAATCCAGTACATTTTCTAGTGCATAATCTAGTCCAGCTTTCAGATTTTTCATAGCTATATAAATAGGATGGGTACAAACTTGTCAATCTGCATACTACAAGATTGACCTTTTTTCTGATTGGCTGCCAAGTTTCATTCATGCCATTCACGAGAAGCTGCATGAGAGCGAGTTGAAGACGAAAACCATTGCGTTAGTTCGTCCCCCGAAACACCCCCGCGGCAGGCCCCGAAAATCGGCAGAACAAAACGCGCTTGGTGGGCATTGCTAAGTAATCGTCAGTGGGGTCAAAACAAGTATCCCCAAACGGGACCCACATTCCTAAGTTGTATCATCTAGTCTACACTTGTAACCAAAATGAGTATTTCTCCCTGCAAAATAGCCAAGACATCATCTTGTCAATCTAGAGGGGGGGTCAGGGGGGCATGCCCCGGGGTCAGGTGATGTTTTGCAGTTAGGTTTGATATCTCTCGCTCGTCGCGCATCAAACATATAGATCTAGATCTAGATCCAAATCCAAATAAGGGGGGTGAGAACTACCCAAAACGAAGTGGCTATTCTCAGCTTGGGTGAGAATAAAAATATGATCGACCTCTCACCTCGGGTGAGACTTGCCGGTGTTGGCTATTCTCACCCAGTGTGAAACAAGAACAACTGTTTAAAATTTTCCTAATTTCTGAATACTGTCTGTGTGGATGATCAAATTGACAAACACAAAGAAAAGAATGATGTTATCTAGTTAGCACAAAAGTAAACCAATTTGGTACTTTATTGGTAATGAACAAAGATGCTACGACTATTTCACTTTTCGAATCGAGCGGAACTACCCCCGGAAATTTTCACTGCTCCTTCTCTCCCCCCCCCCCCCCTCTCTCTCTCACTCTCTCTCTCTCTACCTCTTTCTCTCTCCCTCTCTCTCTCACTGCTCGCAGCCAAAATTTCACGATTTCAGTACTATAAGAGTGCTGGAACGTTTGTTCACACTGGTATATCACGGTGAACGCACATCGGGTGAGAATAGCCAAAAGGAGGCTCGCCTGTGCTATTCATTCTCACCCAGGGTGAGAATAGGGGTGGAGGTGGCCAACCGAAAAAGCGCCGTAAATCTATTAAAATTAAAATAGGAAGGGAGGACTTCTGTAACAAAACAAGCGACCACCCTAGCCCTAGCAAACACAAAATATATACTTTAAGTAAGTAAAGATCCTAACCGTAACCTTACCCCCGGCCCCTTCTCTCTACTCCCTCTACTCTGACGACTCGCTGTCTCTACTACTAGATCTAGACCTAGAATCTATATATCTATATCTAGAATCTATCTAGATCTAGATCTAGATATATATCTAGACCTAGATCTAGATCTATATCTAGATTCTAGATCTACTGTGCAGTGCTATTCTGATCTGTGGCCGCTCGTTACGGCTACGGAATTCCTCCCAGCACGTAACTTACGTACCTCGAGCAAAAACGTCACACCTGAGGGGTCTGCTTTTCCTTTTAACCTATAACAAGACATACGTTTCCGCTCCTCCCATTACTAATTACAACGTGTGCATTACTCAGAAATTACTGTCATTCAAGAGCTTGGACTTGGTGGGCTTGGTCAAAGTTGTTACATTAAACACGGTGTGGAGGTATGTACTAGTTTGTATTCAATTTCGATTTTTTTTAGTGTAGGCTATACTCCTTCCTGCCTTTCGTTGATAAACACTTTTTGAAATGCTTTTAACAGCTTTGGTACAATAGAGTTATTTACCAGCAGAATCGATGGGGTTTTTTTTCTCTGGTATTTTAAGTTATTAAGTTAAATAGGTCTACATGTACATGTACATGTACGACGAACTGTTTTTTTAAAAGAATATTTGCCTTTTGAATGGCAGATGTAGCATTGTATTGGGCACGCTCACTACATTAAAAGGACAACAATTAAGAATATTGGCGAATCCGATGTTTTCTATAATACAGGATTGATATTGTAAAACTGCTGATCAATGTGTGTGAACAACCTTGGCTTTATTTGGAAAAAAAATCACCCATAGCCGCACACGGGAAAAGGAGAACTCCACCTAAGATTATTTCAGAGTTAAACCAATAATACCTTCCAAAATCTCATGATCTGCTAATGTTAGGACAAGTACAGGTCTACGTAATTTAAACTAATCTACATAATAATATGTATTCCGAACTTTTATTTATTTATTTTTTAAAACCCTGAGACTGTGCTCGTAGTTTTCTGAAACTAATGATGTTAACCTAATTGTTCCAGCGGTAACTTTCACCGAACACGTGTCCCCTTTGGTTGAGGCATATTATAGCCATACCATGCTCTAAAACCAACTTGAATTGATTTCTAATTATGGGGATGAGTCATTGAAGGTATGCTTAATTAAATATAGGCCTACAAGGTAGGCTGAATTATGGAACAGAAGATGCAATCGCTCAGTGCTCCTGAGCAAATTATAAAACCAACCAACCAAACAATTCAACCAACTAAACAAAACAACAACAAAAAACCCCAAACAAACGACGACAACAACAACAACAACCCCAACAAACCAAGCAACAAGGGGAGAATTAATGTAAAAACAAACCGAAAAAAAAATACTTTTGAGAAAGGCAATGGGGTATAGATTTTCTAGGGGGATTAAAAACGATCAAATTGCAGGCTTATATATTGTACCTACCGTGGCAATAACATGTTGACGTGGCCTTGAAGGAAAAGGTAATGGACTGGAATTTTGGTCCAAGACATAATAATATTATGTTAGGATGATCTCCACAGTTTTCCATAGGATGGGTCGAGAGAGATAGGAAGGAAGGAGGGGGGGGGGGGGAGAGAGAGAGAGAGAGAGAGAGAGAGAGAGAGAGAGAGAGAGAGAGAGAGAGAGAGAGAAGGAGACACATTTTCTAGAACAAACAGGGGTACATATAAAAAAAAATCATAGAAGATGTAGACTACATGCATGTACTGTACAGGAGCCTGTTTTATCGCACTGTATAATAATTAATAATATGCTTGCCATGAGTTATGTTTTACACACCATAACCCAAATTGTTGTGAAAATAAAACATAGAAATTATTACGTATAATAAGTTAACAATAATAATTTTTTTTCGAGAGAAATACAATTTTGTTGTTTAAACAATTTCACTTGTTCCGTTAAAACCAAGGTTTACACGTCAAGGAAAATTACCTACGGAAAATATTTGTAGAAAGGGTTTACAAACAGTTTCGATACCTGGAGTTTTTAGAAATTTGAAATCAGGAATATGCCCATTATCACAGCTTATGTAGCACGTACGTGTGTATTGGGGTCGAAGAAGCTGCCCACCTACAAAATGAATTGTCAACGGTAGCATACAATAAATACAGTAATTAAGGCGGATTAAATTGCTTTTCATACAGCCTTCTATCCTGCATACAAGACGTGCATAATATAGCCCTATCGCTAGTTTTTAATCTGTTAGTTTTAGTAAGGTTTTACGGCGCTCGCAATTGCATAAGGTCACGTGAGCGCCAATTGGGGTGGATGTCAACAGAGATCCGATCGAAGTCCTTAAAATTACAGAGAATCAGGCTTACTCTGCTCACCTGCC
>NW_004797273.1:2096420-2097503 GCF_000002075.1 Aplysia californica
AGAGAGAGAGAGAGAGAGAGAGGGAGAGAGAGACAGACAGACAGACAGATAGACAGACATGGGGAGAGAGAGAGTGCAAAGGGGGGGATACGAAGGTACTTAGGGTAAGGGAGAAGGATTCATCATTCATCAGCAATGAAAATAATGCCCGAGGTTAATCTTTCGACCTATCTATTTCATCATACTTATCACTTTGTTTTAAAAAAAATGAAAACAGAACAAATTTTAGTTATCTCCACATAGAAATAGAAACTTAAAAATCGATGTTATTGACATTAAAAGAGGTGTGAAACTATTATTAATCCTATTAACAAATTTCCTATCTTCTCAATATTGGTAGAAACGATTAATTCTCTGAACCCAAACAAATAAAGCGACGGTACTGTCATTGAAATCGTAAAAAAAAAAAAAAAAAGAACAGTTACTCATCTTATAAGAATTGTTCTATCTTCGCTTTATTTATTCACCTCGACTCTTGAGACTTGAACATTGTAACAAGGTCTACTGTCGCCTACTCGACCCTTGGTCTATCGGACTGGCACCACAACAAGATTTTAAAGAGGCCAAAATTGGATGTTCAGATAAAGTGAAGTTTATTAAGAAAGTTTAGACACACTCACGCCCGTCTGTCTTTGTGGCGTAGATAGCAACCAATTGTCACTTTGTTGTTAAAAATATATCAAGGCCGTATAGGATGTACGTGTACGTGCGTGCGCATAAGTAGAAACTGTGCGCACTCTCGTTTCTACATTATCAAATACCTCTCCATCAGCTGAGTGACAACAGTGTGATCTGATCTCCGCTAACCGAACGGATGGGTTTGAGCGTGTTGCTGCAAAGAATAATATAGGACTATGACAGGATTACTGAAAATGTCTCTTTCCTTTACTAACCCTGTGGCTGCAACAATAATTGTTGCGACATGTCTGCTGTCAGCCTTTGCAGGTCAGTATACGAGCATAGGTCTACCTATTAGATGCATACGTGTGGTTTTTTTGTGTGTTTTTTATTTGGCTTTTTTAAGATATATATATATATATTTTTTTTTTCCGTATTGTGTTTGTTTGCCTGCTTATTATTTGT
>NW_004797273.1:2098099-2099048 GCF_000002075.1 Aplysia californica
GCAGCAGCAGCATCATCATCATCATCATCAGTAGCATCATCACAACAACAACAACAACAACAACAACAACAACAACAGCAACAACAACAACACCAATATTAACAACAACTACATGCACGACATATAAAAAACTCCCGTATTCCTCAGTCTTCCTTGGTACGCTAGTTTCCTATTTTCTGCTTCCCAAAAGCTAATATCTTTTCATCCCGAAGATTTTTCATCTCGGCCGGTGGTTTGTGGGTGCTCTGGTGTGATTTGCTCCTTCTTTCTTACCGAAAATGTATAATCTTTATTATCTCCTTCTCTTTGTGTGTTTGTTACTCTCTTGTAACACCTCTAATCTTCAGCACTTATGTGACCTAATTGTGTTGCAAGTGCCGCAAAATGCTAAAATCCCCACCAGGGCAGTGCTACTGACTGAAGTTGTCTTTAGGCCATTCCCAAAAGAGAATTGATTTATCAATGTCATGCTCATACTGTACCGGAACAACATAGGGGGAACTGTTGCTTTTTCTTTCCTCCTCTTTACTATCGTTATTTTCCTCCACTTCTTTTGTATGTTTGTCATTGTCACTCTCTTTTGAACTGCTATTTCCGCGGTGCCTTGATAGTCGAAGCAGACTTTGTGCTGTTGAGGCTAGAGAGGTGAGCAGAGTAAGCCTGAATCCCCGTTTTAGACTTCTCTGTTGACATACTTCCATTGACTCCCATATTATTATTATGACCTTATGCAGTTGCGAACGCCATAAAACCTTACTAAAGTTAAAACTAAAACGCTGAAATTGACTAAAACAAAGTATCTCAGCCTTCCTCGCCTTCCAGTGGTGTCGTCCTCGTTCTTGTTGTCTCGTCTTCTATTTTCTATTTCATCAACATTGCGAAGTATGGAAAAAAATGCTCGAAATTTTTTAGACAGCTCTGCTCTCTTTCTTTCTCTCTCTCTCTCTCT
>NW_004797273.1:2100856-2117265 GCF_000002075.1 Aplysia californica
CATACACATGTATGCCTATAAAAAAGTAACAAATCATCGTTATGACAAGTAGTATGCATTTGTGATTAAAAATACTTCAGCTGTATTTTTAAAAGGTGAACAGCAGGGCCACTTCTTATTTTATATGGGAGTTCGTTCCATACATGGGGACCGAAGAAGAAAAAGGAACGCTCGCCATATGCTTTGTAAATTTGTTTTGGGTTTCTATTCTAAGAATCAGTTTGTCGGTGGCTGAAGTAAGGGCTCTGGATGGATTATACACCCGAGGAATTGTTTTTTAAAAATAGGCGAAGTATCTTTTAGACATTTAAAACAGAAAACGACAGTTTTGTATTTGATCTTCTCTTTTACTGGCAGCCAGTGCAGTTCGTACTGAAATTTGGTGTTACGTGCGTTGATTTCTTTTGTTTCATGATCACATTTTGCTGCTTGGTTTTGGAGTACAGTCAAACCTCGCTGTACCCCCCCCCCCCACCTTGTACCGCCAGGTTTTGTCAATGTACGAATAGAATCCCCTATATAAACATAGTATTTGCGCCTTTACCCGGCCACCCGCCATCTGTCTCAGTAGTTCAGTCCTTATAAACTACCGCAACTTTACCCCGTTGTACCGTCAGCGAACTAGTCGCCACAAGCACATAGTACACACTACGCACGACGCACGGCACGTCCACTCGGTGGTTGCTTGACATTATTTCTCGCACAGGTCTTTTTTTGTGTGAATGTTTTACGGCGCTCGCAACTTCATAAGGTCATATGAGCGCCCGGGACACGCCAAACATTTTCAGTAGGGAGGAAATTCTGAATTTTGTCCGGGTGGCGGCCGAAGCCTACTCTTATCGATTTTAGACCACCGAGGGATCTTTACCGCGCACAACTTGCACACGGTACCTCCGAGATTTTTCGCGCATGTCTGCCTTACCAAAAGATCAGGGGTGTGGCTAAAGACAGCAGTAAGAAGGAGCCAAGGAGTAGCAGTAGAAAGGCTGCCGAAACAGTCAGGGGCCCACAGGAGGGGGCAAAGGAGGTGAAGGGGTCGGGGTAGAAATTAGAGACGAAAGCAGACGACCGAACATTGCAAGAAAGCAGGAAAGTAGATGAGAGGAGACAATTTTAGAGAATATTTTTTTTCTGTCGCTACCCGGATTCGAGCCCGGGACGTTTAAATGAGAGGCGAACACCTTAACCTTTAGGCCACAAGAGTCCCCACACACAGGTCTCTACGAGTTGGGCCTAGGTCTAGAAGATCAAAATGATCCCCACCTCCCCACCCTTGTCTTATGGATTTCAGGCAATATGAGAAGATCCAAATAGTTGTTGTGTTTCGTAAGCAAACACAATAAGCTGACCTGGTGTAATGTAGAAAAGTACAATTAATATAAAACATAACTTTGTAATTCAGCATCAAATTTCGCAACCCACGCAATGCGCTGATTATAAAAATGCTGTTATAAGCTTATTAATTAGTCCTTGGTCAATATATTAAAAAACAAAACTGGAATTGAATTTTAAAGTCGCCCGAAGAAACTTTAAAATTGTTGTTGTTGTTGTTGTTGTTGTTGTTGTTGTTGTTGTTGTTGTTGTTATCGATCCAACAACAGCTGGGCTCTCGCCCTTCTGTCCAATGCCATGTAGTGATAAGTGCAGGTATGCTGCAGTTGCTGTAATGTTCAACCGATGGGTGTGTTTGTCTCAAACTTTAAAGTTACCCCACCATCTCGCCCCCGGCAAAATAGCTGGTGTCGCCAGATACCACCCCTAAATAACTCACAGGCTGACGAATGCTCGAGGAGCTTTTATTTAGTGAGCACTCGCGCTCAGGTCTAAGTGACGGATCATTGGGCAGTTAGTACGCTACATAGAGGACATGAAAACCTCTTTGTACCGCCAGCCCCGCTGAAGCGCCAACTTCATTGTCTTCATGCTTGTCCCAAGAAGGGCGGTGTAAAGAGGTTTGACTGTAGGCCTCCTTGTAACTTTGACAGTTTTTCCGGCTGTCAAACAGGGTAAAATAGCATTCCAGTAATCCAATATTGATAAAAATTAGTGCTGTTACTAACGTCTAGGCTGCTGCTATAGATCTAGTTAGAAATCTAAGTAATTTCGTGCACTACCAATCTTTTAATTTAAGCTGAAAATAAATACTTTTGCTGAGTTGGCTAATTTGGGAGGACATAGACATTAAATCATAATCCAATTGAAACCATCGATTTTTAAGACTTCTTTTTTGAACGAATGATGTGATTACTGATGTCAATTAATTGTGTTTCTGGGAGATTTCTATTGGCTTTGGTATTTCCATTCAACATTATTTCTATCATGTCATCATTCAGTTTCAATGTAGTATTGGTCATCCATATTTTTAATTCCTGTATACGCTGCTCAGTGGAGTCGACTAAAGATGATACCTGATCGAAATCAGTAGACTTATTATACATCTGAATGCCATTTGGTATTTCCACTCAACATTATTTCTGTCCTGTCATCATTCAGTTTCAATTTATTATTGGTCATCCATATTTTTAATTCCCGTATACGTTGCTCTGTGGAGTCGACTAAAGATGATACCTGATCGGAATCAGTAGACTTATTATACATCTGAATATCATTAGCATAAAGATGGTATTTCATTCCATATTGTCTTCCAAAATATCAGCAGTAGGGCAAGAACAGACCCTCGAGGAACACCGAATCTGAGCAAAACATTGTCTGAACACATGCTTCCAACAGCAACTGCTTGTGTTTGATCTTTAAGATATATGACTCAAAGCATCGCAGGATAGACCCTTTACACCAAAAGTAGTATTTAGTGTCTGGAGTAAAATATCGTGATATAAATGAAATTGAATGCAGCCGAAAAGTCCAAAAGAGCAAGAAGACACACCTTTCTTTCATCAGTTCCTTTTAAAATGTCAGTACAGATCTTAAGACACTTAAGTAGCGTTGTCTCGGTCCTCGGTACTATATTGTGCCTTGTATGCTGACTGAAAAGCTTCTCTAAGAATATTTGCCTTATCATGCTGTTAGAGTCTATAAGACACAACCTTTTCCAGAATTTTGGATAAGAATGAAAGATTTGAAACTGGTATAAAATTTTTTTAAAAAGTCCTTTTCATCAAGTGCAGCTTTTTTTTTCAAAAGGGATCTAACATGTGCTGTTTCAAAACAATTTGGCACTATGCCTGGGAGGAGAGAATAAGAGAATAATTTACAATTAAAATTTTGGGGATGTGCGGAAGAAGTTCATCTAAAACATTTTTTAAAGGCTGTGGGTATATTATGGGCATATAGGGTCTATGGTGAACTAAAAAAAAAGGGGGGGGGGCGTGCAGCTATTTGTTTAGTAAATGTTTTACGGCACTTGCAACACAATGAAGTCATATCAGTGCAGAAGATTAATGGTGTTGCAATTTAAAGAGAGTAACAAACACAAAAAAGAAGGAGGAGAGATTATAAAGACAATATAAGATGTTAGAAAGGAAAGATGAATCAAGCAACCACACCAGAACACCTGCCAATCACCCACTTGTGCAACTTTAATTTCATATCACTTGGTCAAAGGGCGAAAGATTTTGCACTTTTGCTCACTTGAAGGCAGACAGTAGTTGTTCAGGTGAAAGATCCATAAGTTTTCAGGATGGTTCCCTTCTGATAACACTATCAGCCCACGAAAACTATCAAGCAACAACACCAGTAACTACCCCAACAGCAACACCACCACCACCACCACCAACAACAACAGCCGCAGCAGCAGCGTAAAATAAAGACAACAACAGCCACAACAAACACAACAATAGCATCATAAAGTAACGACGACAAAAGCGACAACAAGGAGATTCCTTCTATCCACTCAATGCACGAGTGAGTACCATATTATCAAATCAATTATGTCTACTCAACTTTGTAATAGGGCGCTTACACTACCAACCAGCACTTGAGCAAACAAAAATTCTGGAATTAGCCAGATATTATTATCAATTATCAGCACGTGTCATTTTGTGCTCATTTATGTTATAGGCCTTTATAGCCACAGACACTAGACAGGAAGAAGATAACTGTTACAGTTCGGCTTTCTTGTGTCTGTGTCCCAGGTGAAGAGCTGTGAATTGAAAGATGGCAGGTCCATTTTTGAACTTGACGAGGTGGGCAATTCAGGCCAATTATCCGAGGAACTTGGGAGGTGAGTTTTACTGTAATAAGCAGGTGCCTATCAACTGCTTAACCCTATCTGTACGTCGTATTTTACTATCGCATCCATAAGACGTGGGAAACCCTGTGCCACCAGTTTCCTAAAAGGAAATTTATTCGTTAATCTGATCCGTACACTTTGCACAGCAGTCTGTCAAAATGATTTTTCAGAGAAATACTGAAAATTTCAAAGATATCTTCGGGGTAGAAGTGTTCGAAAATGTGAAGAATACAACACGGGGGTACAAAATAACCCCAGGACGTACGGATAGGGTATAATGGAAGGATGTAAATGTAACTATTCAACCTCCCCTTCCCCCTTTCCCAATTTCCAAACATCCTTTATTTTCCGAGTATTAAAGGAGCTTCTCATGCGTCTCACTTGTAGGCTAATAGTAATAGAGAAATTAGGCCCAAGAGACATTCGTATGAGTAACTCAAATTATTTAACCCCGCTCATAGGGCCCAACGCCTTCACTTCAATGCTTTTCCTGTTGGAAGTGGGAACGGTAGGTCAACTTAAGATTTTGAGTTTGAAATTAACAAATTTGATAATGTTCAGTCTAACTCGAGTACAAGGGAATAATTTTACTATTGTACATGTATTGAGTTTTTTCTTAAAAGTTTGAGTTTTATAATCTGTTCACATATATACATGCAACCCTAAACAGCCGCGTTTTCTGATATCAGCCAGGTAAAAAATGCATAGATTTATTATTATATGGTAGTTGTGAGTATGCTATGTACATACCAGCTCAGTTAAATCAAAGCTGGTTGAAGGCAAAAACAGTAAGGATGGTGATTGACTTGTTCATCATACCTACTTTATTTATATCAATTTAACAGCAAATTGGAGGTTTTCAACTTGAATGAGCAGATTAGAAATTTAAGAAGTATGCTGTTTTTTTCTCTCTGTGGTAAAATCTGTTTTGTTATTTGTTAGAGAATAAAAACTAAGAATGATTGGGAATTAATGTAAAACATATGAAGAAAGTTTGGTCATTATAGGTTCAGTGGGACATAGATTAAGGAAAGGGGGATATTGAGAGAGAGAGAGAGAGAGAGAGAGAGAGAGAGAGAGAGAGAGAGAGAGAGAGAGAGACTTTAAAATTTAAACTGTGGATCTGTTTCAATCATTGGGAGTCATGTCTACTATATATTGTTCAGCTGTTGCTTTTTAAAAAATCATTTGACAGTTTTTCATCATATTATGTGTGTTTAAATATTTTTTATTTAGGAGCCCAATCTACCTGCAGTTAAATGAAGGAAAAGTTGTGAATGGAAAGATCCTGGTGTCTAACGATGATGCTCTGCACATCGTTAATCTTAAGAGAGGCATCGCATCCAGTCTGCAACACCACATTCAGACAGATGAAGATGAACAAGAAAAGACATCGTTGCAGGTACAGGACTAGAAGTTTAATTTGATTTACCCTTTTGGCTCTTGAGACATCTTAGTACAAGATCTGCTGGTGAAAGGCTAAGGGTTTGATTCCTGGTAACAACGCTGTGTCGCTTGGAAAAATAGTGCCCCTAATTTCTTAGACTCACAGAGTTTCAAAATAAATGTTTTGCACCTCATGAAATGAAAATGAGTGATTGATAGTAATATAAGCCTGGGAGGCTGCAATGTTGCAGATTAAATTGGTACGTTAACATTAACTGTCATTAGCCTTTCACGAAAGTAGTTTTTCATACAACTATGTAATCGCTTTATGATTGTCAGTACAAAAAATTTATAAAGTGTGGATAACAGATAAAGGCAAGCTTAAAAAGTGTTAAATGGTGTAAAGCAACTGAAAGGAAAAAATGGTGGAAAAGACAGTTTGACAGAACAAGGTACATTATAGAAAAATGAAAAAGAAAACAGAATTAAGAATTGAAAATAGATAAAAAAGTGTTTGTTTTCTGAAATATGATAGAAAGTAGAATATGTTGATGTTTATAGCTCTTAATTAAGAGGAGACAAATTGTTTGGAATTATATTGTTGTTGTGATGGGTAAGGTCAGTCTTATGCATATCATTATTTTCTGAATTCTGTGCTTCGAACTTTTTTTTCCCAGTATGATGTTTTTGGGTCCTGCATGGCTTCTTTGAACTATCCAGGCAGTAAAGACTTTGTTGTGGAGTCCTACAGAGATCTATCAATGTGCAACCTGTCCCATGTTAGTGAGCGCCAGGTCTCTTTCCTCTCCTTCATCAAATCTGTCCACGGAGGTTTCAGGAACTCACCCATCCATGAGGTTAGTTTTAGTCAGTGTACAGATTAAAGTTACTCTGTACTTGTCAGTTTTGTGGTCCTGCCCTCTTTGAAGAAAGGGGGTAAGAGGATTTTTTTTGGAAGTCCTAATTAGCACTGACATACAAATGAAATGAAGCCTTTAAGTGAAGATTCAAATACTGTGGTAGTTTCCAGACTTTTAATTAAACACCAAGAGGATCCACGTAAAATATTTTCATATATTCTTCAACTTCTTAGTTCCATACTTGAGCTTGCAACTAATGATCATACCTGTCACTCGTGCAGTTTGATTTATATAATAATATATAGATGTCAGTATACATTGTGTATAAGGACAGATAATGAAGTATATTGATTACGTTACACTGAGAACCATGAATAGGCAAGATTTTTTTTCATCTGATAGTAACTGTGCGGCACATTTTTTCTGTGTACACCAGAACAAAAGAGATGCCTTGACCACATTAATATCGAAACTGATAAAACTTGATTGGAAGACAGAGACCTACAATGACAGCTCCGTAGTCATGTCACAAGATAATTGACAAGTGCTCTTTGTCAGTCTATCTGCCTCTGTCTAGCCTAGGGGTCATCAAACTGGTACAAAGTGGCCCAGATAAATGAGAGAGTGGTGATTTTTGTTTTGTTAGTTTTCATAGAGGTTTTACGGCGCTCGCAACTGCATAAGGTCATATGAGCGCCAAGGGGTGGATGTCATCAGAGAAGTCCTTACAGGGAATCAGACTTACTCTGCTCACCTCTATAGCTTCAACAGCACAAAATCTGTTTTGACTATCAAGGCACCCCGGAAATAATGGGTCACAAGAGTGTGACATACATACAAGAGAAGTAGAGGAAAAATGAAGATAGTAGGAATTAAGAAAGAAAAAGCAGCAGTTCCCTGTTGGAGTTAAGGCACAGTTATGAGCATAACATTGATGAATCAGCCCATTTACAATTACAATTCTACTGTGCATAAGAACATGCAAATGTCTCTCCTTTGGGAAAGCCATAAAGACACTTCAATCAGTAGCACCGCCCGGGGGCGGGGGGTGAAATGGGGGTTTGAGAACTAGTTCATTCATCACTCTGAATATATGAATTATGAAGACAACCAACCTATTGATTTACCTATAAACAAAATACAAAATATACAGAATAGAGATATCACACATAGGCTACACACACGCATGCATGCACGCACGCATGGACGCCCTCACGCTCGCATGCATGCACTCCCACAGGCATACACACACACACACACACACACACACACACACACACACACATACACACACACACACACACACACACACACACACACACACACACACACACACACGCACACATGCACACACACTCATGCACACACACTCACACACACATATATATATCTGCATAATATATATATATTATATATATATATATATATATATATATATATATATATATATATATATATATATATATATATATACATGTATATATATATATTATATATATATATATATATTTTTTTTTTTAGGCCAGTGTCTTAGGGCACTCACGACTGTATAAGGTCAAATGAGCGCACGGGACACCTTGAACATTTTCAGTTCTATAGGAATTTTCGAGAAGAAAATGTTCCATTCCCTATTAGAATCTAGTATTAGGTTTTGAACTGGGGATCCATTGAATGAGTGCGGTGCATAAGCTAAATAGCAAATGTTATGAAGTCAGTAAAAACACTGTAGATCAGGCAATAAAACGGTCTTGAAACTTTGATGCTGTTTTTCTCAAATCTGTTTTCTCGGGGCATCATTAGCCTATATTTAAATACATTTTTACTCTTTCCTGTTTTTGCTATCAAGTTTCAATCAGTTTATGTATAATTTGTTTACTTTAATTTGTTTTGAATGTTTTTTCCCCAAAACTTTTACTGCATTATGTGCTTTTATCTTTTTCAGCTCACCTACCCATTTGACTCCACTGTGCGATGTTATCAAAGAATGACCAAGTCTCGCCTAAAAGAGTCAAATTGCTTCCAGCAGCAAATCTTTTCTCCTTATTCCCATGATGGTTCAAATCCCAGGGCTAATGTCAGGTAACGATATCAACACTGTACATGATATAGATGATGCTAATGGCAGTGATTAGGGTGGTAAAGATGAAAGATGTGGCAATAATGGTGGTGGTGATGCTGCATGGATTCTGTGTGTCCTGAAAGTGCTGCTGCTTGTTGTTTCACAATGTTGTGATGGTACTGGTTATGATGACGAGGAAGCTGATTGTGATCAGGATGATTATTATTATCTATATATATTATATTTGTGAAAGTTCGTCACTTTCGCCACCTAAAACTTCCAAACCACATAACTTTCGAATTTGAAAAAATTAATGGTGGTTCATAATCATTTAAAGGGAGCACAGTTTTATTAAGGAGTTGGAAGTCACTGTAGTTTAATTTTCAGTTTTTCTTTAGTTTCATTTATATATAATCTTGGGAAAGTCCTTCTTCTTAGACGCCATTGTACTTAAGTAAGGCTTCCGTTCACAAGCAGTGTGCACTGATTCCACAATGACTTAAGGATCGATTCTTTTGAATCTGTTCATCGAACGGATACCCAGTTAGTTTTGTATATCTAGATAAAGGGGCTTTGCAGAGGAAACAGATGGTTTGTGTGTTGTAATTTTTTTCTATGCATCTGTGCATAGCATATGTAATAGTTTTTGTTCAATCGCTTTCTTTTCTCTTGTGCACGTCTCTTTGTTTGTCTGGCAGCCGTTTCACTATTTATTCAATGCTGTGACATTCTCTACAAGAAGTGCCAAAAATGTCTGTTTTTAATGCAACTGGTCAAGCACCGACTATTTTGTAGACTCTCAAGAATATATTTATTGTGACACAAACTGTAAAATTTTGCTGGTTTTTCTGTCCTACGTGGCTCTCTTATAAACTCACGTTTTAATTTGATATTTATTTTTTCCATACAATTAGCCAAACACTGGTGTTAAAATCGGCATCTCGTTTTCAATCTGGAGAAGGGATTGAACTGCCACAAAATTACAAGTCTGTGGATCTTGCTCAAGAATTCGAAGAACCAATTAAAAGCTTCACAACCCTGCATGACTTGGACAGCAAACTGAATGATGTCTTGATGGCATACCTGGTTCAGGGAAATAAGGATACTTCTGATACTGCAGCTGAACTGTAAGTTCTCTTCGGAGATTTATATATTATGCTTATTATGAAAATTAATAAGTTAGGTTATGGTATTTCGTATCATATTACATTGGTTGCACAGAAGATTGTAGACATGAGTAGCTCACAATTAATATAGGTTACAGAACAGTGCTGGGTTGTAATCTAGCCTTAAGGTACTACAATTGTTATTGGAAGACTGTGAAATCAGTTTCCAATTATAAAAATCATGATTCTTTATTTTCTCAGTAATAGAAACTATATCCAGTTTTCCTAGCCCCCCTCCCCCTTTATATAAAGGGTTCTCGAGTATTGGACTTGTATGAACAAGTGAATGATAACCGTTATTCTTAAAAGGCTGCAGTGAGATGTTTTCCTTGGGGAATTGAGAAGGTTTAAATGGAATTACTGTGCCAGCAAAGAGCAAAGACAGTTATTGTGAAAGCATATTAACTTTGCATAATAAGAGTATGATGTTTAGATAAAAATTCAGTTGAAGCTGCTGTAATGGCCACCTGTATAAGACAATCACATGTCCTAACAGCCACATTCCATTCCCCCTTGTGTTTTTTTTTTACATTATAAAGACATTGTGTAAGACGGCGCCACATGTTTCAGATAACTACTTTTTTTCTCAACAATGGATGCCAGTCTTAGACGATTTCGCCTCTTTTGCTATAATTTTTACGTAATGTTACGTGACTTGCGCTAAAAGTAATTCTTTTATAGAAACCTTCGTTCGAGTATTTCATTTATTAACAAAGACAAACAAAATTATTTGTGAAAATAGCATGTTTAAAAACAGTATTTATTGTTTGCTGTTTAAATGTGGCAATAATGGTAAATCCAAGGGATAACATACAGATCTTGAAATTAAGGTAAGATTTCCTTTAAAAATATTGTAACAGTTTTCTTTGGTGAAATGTAATTCATATTTGGAAAAGTTTTTGTGTTATGATCGATTTTGCATTTCATTTTGCTTTACTGCTTTGACATTGCTTTTTATTTTAATCGCAGATTTAAAAGTTTAGTGGCAATGATGAGAAGCTCAGATGATATTGAGCTCGCAATGGAGAAAGATGAGGTGTTTGGATGCCACGATGATATTGCATTATGTTTCAAGTTATCTCATCCAGCGAGTGCAGAAACTCAGCAAGTAAGTATAGTAGTTAAGTGACTAAATCGTGTCTTTCTTATACTTTAAATTGAGAATGCCAATAAATTATGGTGGTTTTAAATTTTCTTTTTTTTTTTTTCACAGGACTGGAGTGTAGTTCAGTTTGATGCCACTTGAAAAGGCATGCTTGATTGTTTTCACATCGCTGATTTTCTTAACATTTGTTGCATTAATGATTACTTCCAGCATATGGGAGATGAACATGAAATTATGAATTAGTTAGCTTTTTCAATAAAAAAACCAAAAAACTCTTCATGTAAAATGGCATATAGGGTGCAAATGAGAGTCAGAACGCTCAGCCTCACTGAGTTGTCATTTGGCATTTACCTGTTGTACTTAGTGATTATGAACTATTTTGGTCTCTGAGTTGCAAAGTAGACCAAACTGTTTTAAAAGATATCTTTTTCACATTATATTTCTCGTCTTGATCGTGTGTTCGTTATCACAAAACCGGTCCTGCCTTACCTAGATCTAATACTTTTTGTGGAATGACTTTCAGGAATTAAAGGAAAAACTTTTCACCAATGGCTTGATGTCTTGTGGAACAGAAGCCTGCATGACTGTGTTTGCTGATGTCCTCAAGGAGGGAATGCTCTCAGAGCTGGAGGCCAAAAGCGTGTTATTCAACATGGGTTTGTTCTATCAAAACCCTCCTTCTGTTACAAGAAAAATTTTGGCAAGTATATGGCATATTTTTTTCAGTTATTTTGTGTCACTGAGCCTAAATATTAAATTTTTTGTAGAGTAACAACTCGAGTCCAGGGTTTTTAATAGAGTCTGTTTGCTTCTTTTAACCCACCAGATTCAAATATGTTTGTGATATCTTGTAACATCTGCACAGAAACAGACCTTGTTTTATTCTTTTGTCTGATTTTCAATTCAACATTAGTATGGTTACTCAAAACTTAAATATGCAGTTTTCTGTCAGTGCAGTAAGTTTTCTATACACAACTTTCTATTTTATTCACTTCTTGTGGATGAGCACATTGTGTGTTTTCCCAGCATTGGTCTAATACCTTTTTTTCTGGTCAAGTTATCTTGTTGATTTTTTATAATCCAAAAGTGATTACAAGTAAATTTGATGATGATGTTGTATACAGTGATTGAACGGCACTTACTAACTTTTTGTTGACTTTCCCCTCAGTTTCCGCTGTAAGCCTTTATGTCCTTGTGTCATAAGAAAGTCTTTTTTTTTTCAGGACCTGTGCGAAGAGCGGGACAGTGTAAGATGTTGGTTGCCATTATCAGCCATGGTGAACAGATTATACAAATCTTACAAGTCAGACTCAAAAGTAAGTTGTAAAGACATTTCGGATAAGTTGTGTAACATTCAACAAACTTGTATTAAAAGGACTTAACCCTGTGGAGTTTTTGAATATTATTATTGTCTAGTTTTTGTACTGTGACGCTGTGGTTTAATGCACCAAGTTGAAGTGGTTAAATGATTTGCATCAAATTTACTTTTGCATTTCCTTCTCTTTGGTCTTTAGAATGACTCTATGCAAAATGAGAAATGCTACTAGAATAATGCATGTTTTCTTTTCAACATTTAACAAAAAGTCTTGAACGTGCTGTCAAATTTTCCAAATCCAACTTACGAAAGAGAAATATAAAACATTATTAACTGTCCTCTGTTTTGCTATGATTGCTTTCATATTATGAAGTTTTTTGTTTTTTTTACAGGCTGTTTCAGTTGTTTATGATGCAGTTTTCCATCTGAATGAAATTCTAAGAGAGAAGTGCAAATCTGACAATCCAAAGAGCAGAGACCCTTCCAAGAGAATTGTTGAAGAGGAGGAACTTCTTACAACCATCCAAGTTAGTCGACTTGACATTTCCATTGTTGCTCTTGATCTCCTTCCCATGGTCTTTTCATTCTTTCTTCTTGTTCTCCTTTCATCCCTTTATAAAGTTCCAAGGCTGCCTCCTTGATAATGTGCACCAGATTTTTTTACTGTTCAAAGTTGCGGGCAAGTTACTAAGTCTCTTCAAATTGTTTCCCTGATTACGCAATGATGTTCTCAGTCCATGGGTTTTTTTTTGTCTACTCTTTTTTCTTTCCTCTCTACTGTTCCTTGCCAAACAACCTTTGCAAGGTGATTTGATCTTTTTTTTGTAATTTGATCTTTTAATATGGCAATACCATCTCGACTGACTTTTGTTTACTGTTGTGAGATCTTCCAGGGGGTGCCAAAATTATGCTGACTGATCTAGCGGATTTGTTCATTTATGGGGAGCTTTTTACAGTTTTAGAAATTTTTGATGATCCAAATGAACTAGCTTGTTTTTATTCAAGGTATAAAGGCAGATGGAATCAAGGGAAGAGAGGGAGATAAAAAAAAGAGATAAATAGCAGTTTAAGAAAACTGAAGTATTTTTTCTACTTTGCATAGCATGAGAAAAATCATTTTTACTGGTACTTGAGCAATTGCAGGATATGAAAATTCTTAAAGTACATTTTCATTTATATTCAGCTCTCTCATTTTACTGACCAACATTCCAGGCTCTCATAAACATTGGCAAGGTTGAGACAGAATTGTATGACGGACTCGATGATCTTATGACCACTTTGTCTTCGTCTTTGCTTCGTTGTGTTGGAAGTGAAGGTCAGAGCTTGGCAGTTTCAAGGGCAGCTGTTCAGGTATAGTGTTATAACTTTTAATCTTAGTGTTGATGATTGAACATTTTTTTTTTAGATATGATTTGATATAGTATGTGGTTATGCATGCCCCTTCTTTAACGCACTGGAAGGGTTATTTAGGAAAGATGATCTCAATTTTAAAAATCTGTTTTTAGAGCGAAAAAAGTCTCCATTGGGTCAGATTTCAAAAGGGTAGACAATCTTGAAATTATCCCAAATCGTCTTGTCAGGGATTGACCCATGAGTCATCCATCTACAGCTCAGCATGATACTTTCTGGGGTAATGGCATGCTCTTGTCTTTTACTCCAAGCTATATGCATTGTATGCATGTATTTCCAAAATGTTGTTAATGTAACACTTTGTTGTTTTTTAAGTTCTACTTTTGACCATTTCCCTCTCAATAAAGTGTATAGTCTTTTGTTCCTCTTCATTTGACACCCCCTCTCTCCCTCCTCGAACAAATGCTTCACAGGGGTGATCAGCAGTTGTGTGATACTGTTTGATATTATTTTTCTATATATTAATTACATATTCAGTATTATGCATATCTTTGAGAAACAAAACTGTCCACAGTGTTCATTGAAGAGTCGGGAGGAAAAGGGAAGAGGGGGGGGGGGGGGCTGTCTTTTTATCTTGTTTGTAGTGTCCTACATACAATAGATTGCTTGTGTATTGACAGAAAGATTTTTATCCCCAGGCTATATCTGCTTTGGATCAGACTTCCCTGGTTTCTCCACAACTTGTTCAGATTCTTGAGGATGACAGCAAGCAGATGGCTCTTCGGGCTGCTGTATTTGATGTTCTAATCCTTACAGAGGATGAAACTATATTATCCTCACTTGTGAATATTGTCTATTCAACGAGACTGGAGAACATGAAGGCGTATGCTACAACCAAAATCTCTAGCATTCTGGAATGCCTTGATCCTAAATTTGAGAGGTGATTATTCTCTTTTTATAAATGTCCTCGGGCATAAACCATCTGTTTTACGACAGAATAAAATATTGATCATCTGGAACCTAGTTGTAGAACATATGCTTTGATCATTAATTTGGCTGTTTGCATCAGAGATATAACAAGTCATTGTGTAAAGTCGGGTTTCCTGACTGGTTAAAGCATAAAACTATCAGGGGAAATTCAGAATTAGATGGTTTGTGCACAAGGAGTAACTTGGCATTACTCATCTTTTGGAGTTTAAAACATTGTGAAGCTCCTGTTAGTAACTTTGAAACCCAACCTAATTCTGTTAATAACTATGAAAAAGGAAAGCAGGCAAATAAAAATTAAGAATAGTATTTTTCATTATAAGAGATTCTCTGAAAGAAAATGGTCTCACTAGTTCTTTTTCTAGTAGTTATTCAAGGAACATAGAGCGGGAGTGAGTATCTTGCAGTCCGACACAGGACTTGCAGAACCTTTTTTCTGCATATATTATAATCTTTGTGATTGTTTCAATTTTAAAATTGTTTAAAGCAGAAATGTGCTATGGATATGTTTAACGTATTGATCTCTTTGTAAACAAAAACGATTGTGCTTTGTCTTACAAGATACTTCCCCATCCATGTCTGAAACATTTTATTTCTTTTCCCTCCCTTCTTTTCCAGATTGAAATCCAAACTGAGGGAACAACTGATCAATGACAACTTCCCTCCAGATTTGGGAGACAACATCTTATCGAAATCCCACTACACCCAGTTCTCAAGACACTTCACTGTTCCCCTCACATCCCTCCATCTAGGGGGTTATGCTGTCTTAAATCTAATTTACACGCCTGCCAGCAATGTGTTCCAGTCTGTCACAGTGAAAGTAGGTTACGGAGTGGGAGAAAGCACAACAGAATTATTTGAGCTAACCGTTGACTTAGAAGGTAATCACTGGTTTGAATGCAGATTTTTTCCTTTCTTTATTAGCAAGGGATTGAATGTGATTAATGCCCTTAGTATTTGTATAATAATAATAATATATAATAATATATAACTGCACGGATAGATAGGGGGGCTCTCGTGGACTAGAGGTTAATGTGTTAGCCTCTCACTCAAAGGTCCCGGGTTCGAATCTGGGTAGCGACCGAAAAATCCTTTTCTCTAAAATGGTCTCCTTTCACCTCTTGTAGTTATATTCTGTCGTCTGTTTTCGTCCCCTCTTTCTGCCCCCCACCCCCTCACCTCCTTTGTCCCCTCTTCTGGGCGCCTGACTCTTTCTGCAGCCCTTTTCTGCTACTCCTTGACCCCTTCTTACTGCTGTCTTTCAGCCACACCCTTGATCTTCTGTTAGGAAAGATCTATACCTAGCCTTCTCGGACAAGGGCGAAAAATCTCGGAGGGCCTGTGTGCAAGTGGGGAACGTTAAAGATCGATTGGTAGTTTAAAATCGATAAGAGTAGGCTTCGGCTGCCACCGAGGGCAAAATTCAAAATGTCCCACCAACGTAAAAAGTTTAATGTGTCCCGCGCGCTCATATGACCTTATGCAGTTGCGAGCGCGGTAAAACGCTTACAATTTTTTAAAATAAAATAGACAAATAGATAGATATGCAAACATGTTGTTATGTCGTCTGTACTCTTAGGTCTAGTAGTTAAGTCGCCCGATCGTGAGATTGCAGGTTCAGGGATTCGAGGCTCGGCAAGACATTACTTTGCTATTTGGCTTTGTCTTTTCAGAGATGGGCGTTCGATTCGGAGGTTCAACCTCTCGAATAACCTGACAGTGTTGCAAGGGGTGTTGAACCTATAACACTATACACTCTCGCCTATTTCGTTGATTTTGCAAACTTTTTGTTTGTTTTCTTCACAGCTATCATCATTAACGTGCAGACAAATGGCTTCTCTGGGAACACAACTGGTGACAATCAGGTCTCAGGGGGAAACAACACAATTGGAAGATACTCCCAATATGGTCAGGGCCATTGTGTGTGTTTATCTTTGTGTATGGCATGTTTGTTTGTATTATTTTTATGTTATTATTAGTTGGGTTGGGGGG
>NW_004797273.1:2117365-2121666 GCF_000002075.1 Aplysia californica
CACACACACACACACACACACACACACACACACACACACACACACACACACTATTTTCATTCAGATGTAATATTCTCTCTCTTCCACTTGCACATCATCCATGTATGCTCTGATGCCAGTGTTACCTAATTATTATTTGACTTGCATGATGCGAGTAGGAAAACTAGTTTCACTCATTTTATCACGCCATTTTAAGAATATCATGAGAAGAAATGTTTAAAAGCCTTAACACAACAAGTTTACTGTGGATGTTTTGGCCAAGCAACTCCTTCTTCAACACGCATAAGTATACTCATTGAGTGAATGATATACCAGAAATCAATTTTATAAAGAATGAAAAAAATTAAGATATGCTTATAGGTCAAGTAACTATCTATGAACGCTACATGTGTATTTTAAACATTTTTAAAATTAATGTTTTAGATACACCATAGTGTAAGGACAATCAACTATCTTTTCAACGACTTTAACTCTCATGAATACTAGTGTGAGGACAATTCATTTTGTACGATTCTTACAACAGAAAGTATTTTCATGATTGCTGCTCCGAGAAACATGCTATAAGAATGACCTCTCTTTCGCTTGCTTTTTTTCAAAATTCAAATTGGTTACTCTTCTGAGATGCATAAAAAGAACCAACTGAATAAATCAGTACATTAAAAAAAATTACATCTCACGGTTTTAAAAAAGTGAAAAGTTGTGGCACAGAATAACATGTTATTTATTTTTGTTGTTATTGTAATTTTCTTTTCTTTTTTGATTACACAGGTTTTGACACCCTGAAAACTCTGCTAAAGAACATTTCAGAAAATGAAGGTCAACAGTCGGAGTCCAGTAGTGCTACTGCATTGCTGAAAATGCTCCAGGAGTTCATTCAAAAGACGGCCCAAGCAAAAGCCCCTGAGTTTGCCCATTTCAATAGTAAAGTGAAAAAAACTTTGCAAACTTTGTTTATGCTGGCAAATATCAAGAAAGCTTCTTTTCCCCGAGGTCAGGCTACTTTTAGATTTCTAGGTGAGTCATTTGCAAACATCGTTAATCTCGTACTCTCACCATATATATGCTTGAACACATAATTATTTTGAGAAAAATAGATTAAAGACATAATTTCTCTGTTATTTGATCGATCAGCGGGCACGTTTTGTGATATAAACACCTTCAGTATTATTTGAACTTTTTTATGTTGGTTACATATTGGTTGTACTTTAATTTGAGACACCAAAAAATGTTTTGACATAGTTTGGGGGATACATAGTTAGAGTTGGACACCAATGATAGAGAATGCAAACTACAAGATTATTAACTCCCTAAATAAAACATACTAGACAATCTGTGGGTAGGAGCACAGATGCAGACCCCAATATTGATGGAAATATTTTGTTCCATTTCTCAAACAGAAATTTTTTTCTAGTACAATCTTTGAAGCTGTTCTTTGCAAACAGAATATATTATTCTATATAAACAGTATCCATATTGGAGTAATATAAATGTCGCCTCCATCGTTAAGGGGCACGTTGAAACCCCCCCCCCCCCAAAACTTTAAGTGGAAGAGTGAACCGCCTTGTATTGTCTAATCTTCTGGCTTCACAAGACAAAGAGTTCTGGCCTGCTTTTTGCTTGGAAGCACAAGAAGAAAGATTATCCCCAATGTGTAGCTTTATGAATGAATTTCTGTCCTCCCATCCCTCTTTTTCTGACCTCTATGAGATTCTTGTTCTTTGGCTCTCTTTCTTACTTATATTGCAAATTATTCCAATCTTGATAAATATTCTCTTTATTATATAGGTTGATGCGTACAGTAAAACCTTGATAATATGAATTTTGTGGGACCAGATAATATCTCTGTGTTAAACAGATTTAGTGTCAGAGGAAATAGTAATGCATAGAATAAGTAGAAAAAAAGCCAGAGATTTGAAATCCTCCTCTGGTAACTGAAATTTTATGTTAACCGCTTTGTGTCAGAGAAAGTTAACTGTATACAGGTTTTTTCGTTTTCTTTTGTTAAAAAAAGTTTTAATCAATTCAAAAGAAAAAAAGTAGATAATAATTTAATGCATTCAAGGTGAATATGGTATCCGGCATTCGTCTTATTCTTACAGGCTATGAGATGGGGTCTATATCAACTGATTCAGCCCTCTTGTTGATGAAGCGACTGAGAGCCAAGGGAGATCCTGTGGAGCAAGTCATTATGACTCTCGCACAAGGGATAAACCTGGCATGGGTTAGAGCATTTGAACTCATGAAGTTCAGAAAGGTGATTGAAATTTTTCAAAAACTGCTTTTTTTGAGCAAGTCAGTTAACCTTGAAGCTTTATTAATGAGCCAATGTATTTGTGAGGCAGCGTGGTAAAATGAGGCGCTTGTCAAAATAATGATATTGAAGAAACTGGCATTTTTCTGCAAGTTTGGCAATTTTTAATGAATTTTTGTTTTGTGACTTAACTCCATTGCTGTTCTTTTAAGAATACATTTCTGTGTGGATTTTACTGAAAAACATTGATTAAAGGCACAAATAGTGTAAGTTTTCAGTTTCCCCGGACTATCAAGCTATGAAAATAACCAGACTTTGGTGACCATTTTCTTGTTAATTCTACATTTGAAACCAGGCGACCCCACCTTCTTCAATCTCAAATATCTCGACTTTTATTCAAGATAGGTGGGTATTTTTTTTACCGATAGCAAGACAAATGAACAAACTTTAAGATGATACCAATAACTCCACTTGCCCAAAAGATGATGAGCGCCTGATTCCACCACGTCGTGACTCATTCAATGTCAACTGTTGTATTCATATAAAAATATTTGAATGTTCAGGTGCATTACTTAAAAAAAAAAAAAACAACTAAAAATCATATTTTAGTACAAATGCAAAATCAGTGTTGATATGAAATGCACTTTGCTTCTTTTTAAAGTGCTATTTGACAAAACCAGGAATATTGAATCTACTTTTTTTGGTTCCAAGTCCAACACCTACTACGGTATCACAAGTTTAGCTTGTTATCTCTGTCAGGTGTTACCTACTGTGGCAGGGCTACCACTGGAGGCACAGACTGACATCAGTGTTGTCACCAAGCTCATGGGGAAAGTCAAGACTGATGTTAAGAACTTCTTTGAAAAGAAACAACCAATTCAAACAGATTTGTCCCTTAGTCCAAGGTATGAGACCTTCTAGAGACATCATTGAATTTTATAACTGACATTTTTGGCTCTGTTCTTCTTAATTATATTATGTCTGTTTTTTTCTTTTCTGTTCTTTGTTACTTTTGTAGACACGTCTTCATTTATTTGTCATTACAGCCGTGATCTCTTTTTAGATGGTAGATGAGTATAATAACAATGGTGACAAACTATTCACTTGTTGTTTTTAAAAAAAACGAATTTGTTGACATTGTAATATAACCATCAGACCATAATCATATTTCTGAAAAAGAAAAAACAAATAAAAAGGAAGGACTGAACAGCATTGTAAAAAAAAAAATCGTTAGTGATTTTGTGCTTTTGGATTTGCTTTCAAGATACTGTATGATTAGACTATTAGACCAGACACCATCATATGCAAATGATTTTGGAGTTCTGTGGAAAATGTCCAGGAGACTGAAATTGAAAAACAACAGTTAAAAACAAAATTCAAGCCCTGTCACAAAGCCTAAAACTATTCTATTTATCCTGCCAGTATCTCAACGGCTTTCACTTCAATGATGGCAGTTGATCTGAGGGGCTACTCAAGAACAGGCCTTGGAACAAGAGCAAATGTAGACGCGTTTGCTGCTTGGAGTAGCATACTGAATTATCTCCCCTCAAGAGCGTCTGCTAAGCAGGAGCATGAAATAGAATTTATTAGAGAATTGGAGCAAGATGACTACTCCTTTCTAGATGTCAAGTGAGTATAGTGAACGTTGGACTATATGTTTGTGTGCCGTTTTTATTTACAGACATATTAGGTATTTAATTTTTTGTTTGATAATTTTTTTCTTTTCCTCCTATACATGTTACACAGATTGTCTGTGTTATTCATTGATTTCTGAAATGGAAAAGATAACACAATTGGTATCATGTGTGGCTTATTTTTCTTCCACCAAATTAACTGATATGCTTTCTTTATCTGTGTGTAATAGAGTTTTGTTTTGGGGTTGTTTTTTTCAAAGTGGGTTGTATTTTTTCCTTTCTTTCTCAGTGTATTCTGTAGATGATCTTGTTTTGTTTTGGAGTTGAAGGGCATCGGAAGGAAATTGAACAAAAAAAGTCTCTCTCTCTCTCTCTCTCTCTCTCTCTCTCTCTCTCTCTCTCTCTCTCTCTCTCTT
>NW_004797273.1:2121766-2157179 GCF_000002075.1 Aplysia californica
AGAGAGAGAGAGAGAGAGAGAGAGATGAGGCGACGGATTTTTTTGTAATAACTTTTGTTTACTTTTGATTACACGCAGTCTCATTCGAAATAACTAAGATATCGACAATATGATCGAAAACAAGAAACGGCGAACAAAGACCGGTACTGTGTAAACCAAGTTCCCCTTTAATTGAAAAATGTACACAATTTCTAAAGAATTCTATCGAGTTGATTTTTAAAGTTTGATTGATTCGGCGTTATTTGTAGCTGTCACTATATTGAAAGCAAAACAGAATGCGTTGCCCTATTCAGTAATGTTAACAAGTTTGCGTTTTTCTTTTGGACTTGTTTTGTTGTGAATTGGGGAACTCAAACAAAATTCGATTATGAATAATTTCCACTTTAGAAAGGAAGCTGCTATATTATAGTGTGTAATGATTTGTTGTAAGAATTCGTCACGTTGAACATAATAAAACGTTATAAAAGTATTTCGCCTGGTTTCTCCTCAATTGCTTTATTTCGTTTTCGACGTTTTCTTTTGTTCATTCTTTTTGTCAACCAATCCGAAGAACGAGCTATGGCAAGGTTTTTCAGATTAATTTTATAGATTGGTTTATTCGTATTGATGGTGTTCAATGCTCCTTCAGGTTAGTTGCTCTCTCTTTCTCTCTGTCTTTCTCTCTCTCTCTCTCTCTCTCTCTCTCTCTCTCTCTCTCTCTCTCTATCTCTCTTTGTCTCGCTCGCTCTCTCTCTCTCTCTTTTTTTTCGCTACGTCTTGCTCTCTGTCTTGGCGTATCTCTCTACCTCTCTCTCTCTCTCTCTCTCTCTCTCTCTCTCTGTCTCTCTCTCTCTGTCTCTCTCTCTCTGTCTCTCTCTCTCTATGTATCTATGTATCTATCTATCTGTGTTACAGGTCAGACATAGTCTTGTACAGAAATTCTGAGGTTATTCCCATGCACGGCAGCAAAAAGGATTTTGAGACATGTCTTCCTAACATCTACACACAAATGCTCGGCCAAAGTGTGTGTCTGTCTGGAGTGTTTCATCAGGATGATTCCCCTCATCCATCAGAACTCTTCTTCTTGTCCAGCTTTTACAGAATGAAAGGCATCCTTCGTCTTCAAGATTTGTAAGCGATTTTATGTTTGAACTTATGGATCTGATGAATTAATTAATTTTTTTTTATAATTAAGACTCTTGATGGATATTTTCTTGACTTTGATATCTTCATATTTCATGAAAGTGTAAAAGTTGTAACACTTTCAAAAAGCAACTTAAATGTGCACTGTCAATATGTGAATGCTTAGGTAATTTATTGGGGGGGGTGCAGGCAGTTAAGGATTATTTTGAGTACTTGCAATGATCTAATGCTGCTGTTGATATTAGTTGATTAACATGTAAGTTTGGTCTTACATACTAATCTCTAGTTGTAACCCTATGTTGAATAAATGGTATGGACAAGTTAAAGGAAAGCAAAAAAACATCTTGTTACCGTGGCAAGTAAAATAAGCAATTCCTCTTGACCTTGCGCTTTACTTGGTGAATAGAAAAGTAAATTAGCAGTTTTCTTATTTTTCTTACTATTGTGACAATTTGTAGCTTGTACTTAACCCTATCTGTACACCCTGGGATCATTTTGTACCCCCGGGGTTACATTCTTCACATTTTAGAATACTTCTAGTGTGAAGATCTCTTTGAAACTTTCAGTATTTCTCCAGAATTCATTTTGACAGACTGCTATGCAAAGCATACGGATCAGATTGACAAGTAAATTTCCTCTTTGGAAAGTGGTGGCTCAGAGTTCTCCACGTCGTATGGATAAGATAGAAAAAAACAATGTACGGATAGGGTTAATGTATAAGTCTTTTGACAACTTTTGTGAAGGAGAAGTTCTTCTTTTACTGAACACTGCTTTTTCTTTCTTGCAGGATGCTGGACAGATTCCTGTTGAGATTAACGCATAAAAATATAAAATCTGCGGAAACAGCTAAGTGTGCAGGTTCTCTCACAAAGATGCACTTTGAGGGCAAAGGTGGGCTATGTCCTGCAGAAGGATTTAATGATATTATGTATACTTTGTTTTACAGAGTTCAGTTTGCTTAAATTCTTTTTAAAAATCAAAGAGATGTTTGTCACATGTAGTTCGAAGATACTTTTGGTGGTTGCGCTGCTTTTCTGTTTTTATATTATTTCAATAATTTTACTGTTTTGGACAGCTTACTACAGTTGTTTTGGGGTTTAAAAAAAATGTGTTGTGAAAGGGGTGGGGGGGGGGCATTCACTTCCTAATACCCTAAACAAATTGATGAATAAACTCTGTTGTTTTTTTTTTATTGGCAGGTTTTGAATTGTCCAGAACTGTTGATTTCAATGTTTCCATGGATGAGACGAAAAACTCTCTTGTTATTTCGGGAAGTATTCCAGAAGCTTCGCTGCACTACCATATGGAACGGACATCTCTTTCAGTGCCAGGGATTTCTCTGAAGAAAATTTGTTCTAGGATCACACAGAATGGAAAATTACTCAGTTCTTTCATCTTTGAGGTATGCAAGTGTATAATGTATTGCTCAACTATATATGGTCAGTTTTAAGGACAAGTGGGCTAACCCAGATTTCGGTGGTTTCCAAAAATCTTAACCTACACCAAAAGTGGGCATTGTCCTACCTATAGGAGAAGTTTGGCTTTGGTGTTGTGTATATTTGTTTGGTTATAGAGAAAACATTTCTTGTCTTTTAAAGAAACTGATCAAGGGTCAAAAACTTTACCTTAGATTTTCTCAAAACTGCATTTTTCGGGATAGCCCCCTTGTGCTTAAAAGCGAGCATACATCATGTATGGACATTTTTGCAGTTACTGATTTCTTGCATATCTATTGCCATTGTTACACATTTGTGTTTACCCTGGCGTCTCTGGTGTAGGGATCAGGTGCTTTGCCATTGCATACAGAAGACCTGAGATTGATTGCATTGTAGGGAAAACTTTTACTGAGTATCTTGAGCCTACGTTGGCCCCGACAGGCAGGGTTGAAACCCGCCCCCTAAATAATCTAAATTATGTTAATGGGCATTTAAAAAACCTATATTAGGTGAAAAAAAATGTGAATACCCTTTCTGATTATTATGCAATCTATCTTTTGAAAAGGCTAAAGTTATATTGTGGGAAGTCAAGAAAAAAATTAATGTGCTTTCAAGTTTCAATATTCAAGGAAAAATACTGTACAACTCAGAACTTATCTTAAGCTTGAACAAAACAAAATTCTTTGAGTATATATGTGTTATTGATGTCTTTTAAGACTGCTTAGTGTAAGACCTTGTCATATATGTCACTTTTCAATGTGGTGTATGGTGGAGACGTAAACCAAGCAGTCTATTTGCTTTAATATTCTGGCTCAGCGATATCAATATTGCTTTAGATTTTACATGAGAAAAGAGCAATTCTTCAGAATAACTAAATGGTGACTTGTGAAATATGCTTGAATTCTGTTGAACTTATTTGTTTTCCTCAGTGTTCACCATTACAGCATTACAACATGAAAGAGATTTTGTTATTCACTTATGAGTAAAACTGTCTGATTGGGGGGAAAAATGAAATAGATTCATTCCGTTGTCCCAAGGCAGAGCAACATATCTGATGAAATTGCGTTTTCAGGGTTTATTGGATTGTTTACCCTAGTCTTGCCCATATATCCTTCTTGTGTTAAAATCAGGATGATGCATCTACGTTCAAAATAGCTATTTTCAAAGTGATAAAGTACTAAGTGGCTGATATGGGTAGTTGGGCCCTAATTGTCTATCAAGAATCTTTTGCATTTTTCTCAAAATTATGAAATATGCTGTCATGTTGCTCTGCCTTTGAATGGCAGCATACATGGTACAGCAGAAAGGCAACATTAGTTGGAAAGTCATGTGGAAAAGCTACAGATGACTGAACTTGTCTTTGTAAAAAATATCTGGTGAAATATTCAAGTATTTGAACCATGTGTTATTTTTCCCCTTCAGAGAAAGGCCAGTGAAAGAAATGAATCGACAGAGTTGCCTGTTGAGACAATGGAAGGAAAAGAAAAACTTCTTCATGTCAACGTATCGCTTGGCGCTCTTTCTGTGGACTTTTCATGTTCAGAACAAATGCCACACAAATATTACCAGGCTGTTGATGTTTTTTTCAAGTACTACTGGTAATGCTGCCCTCCCTCTCCTCACTACTACTGTTTAGAGGAATGTACTTAATAATTTATCACAATGTTCTTATTGATGAATAAAGCAGTCCAAAATAAGCTAAACAGCCTTACCCAATAAGTGACATATTTCTGTTGCATGAAATTCCTTTGCATAAATCAGAGTATTGTTGATAGGTATTAGTGAAAAGTGTACTGGTATAAATTTTAAAGTATTTTTAAAATGTAAAGAAGTTTTTGAAACTATTCCCAGGGCACGAATGCTCCACTTTCTTGTTCAGTTACCCCATCAATTTTATTTGTTCCACCCTCTTCCCATTAAAATGTTCTGCTCCATATCGCTACTGCATCTCTTCAGCCCTAAGGATACAGTTCATGAATATTGATGACATATTTTAGACCCCTTTTTTATGGCTGCAATTCTTTCTCATGTCAATTAAGGGACAAACTCCACAAGCTGTAAATCCATGATTATGTGGACATTGGCTGCTTCGATATTCTGTTTTTAGGAAGTTGTTGAGAAGTTGCAATAGCAAGGTGTCAACTTTTAGCTTTCTTCTGTGTGGTGATTTTAAGAATAGAAGATATGTAATTTGCATTAGTTTAAAACGCATTTTATGAAGCAAATGATCAGCATTGCTGTCTAGAAACTAGAAGTCAAGTCATTCTAATGAAATGATATACCAATTTGTTATCGGAGTAGATAAATGCTCCTGGTGTTGGCCATTTTTAGTTCATGCTTTTTATTTTGCTTTGTGTCACATCAGAGTAGAGACCTGACCGGCTAATCCAATTAATTTATAGCTTCAAAAACTTCTAGGCATTTCAAAGTTTGTGTCCATGATCTTTCATATTTAAAGTGGCGGGCTTAGGTTTTGTTCTTTGCCATACATAATCCAGATGTTAATATTTCCTGTCCTGCTGAACTTTGATTTGGTTTGACTAGTTAATTCAGTGCACAGGAAACTGTATAATCAAGGGCATTTTAAAAATATAATTATCTAAAGTATGATACACATACTATTTTACAAATTATATTTTGTTTTTTTCTTAGTGAACCACAATTAGGATTGTTGTACGCCTTGCACCCTCGTCCTGAGCTCGCTGCTGCTGAAGGTCATCTGTCCACATTCTCTTTTCACAAACAGACCAACTACTCTGAAACACCAATGACAGAGATTTGGAAACAGTTTATGAGGACCTATGCGTATGCTCCAGGTAACCGCAGCTCTTCAGACTTGTTTTTTTGTTTGTTTGTTGTGGTGAGGTATTTTACTGCGCTCGCAACTGCGTAAGGTCATATAAGCGCCCGGGACACATTAAACATTTTTAATTTGGTAGGAATTAATTTTGAATTTTGCTCAGGTGGTGGCCGAAGCCTATTTTTATCGATTTTGGGCCATCAAGGGATTTTTAGCATGCGCAACTTGCTCACGAGATCTTATCCGAGAAGGCTAGGTGTTAGATCTTACCTACCATAACATCAGGGGTGTGGCTGACAGACAGCAGTAAAAAGGAGTCAAGGAGGAGCAGTAGAAAGGCTGCAGAAAGAGTAAAAAGCCCAGAGGAGGGGTCAAAGGGGAGGGTGAAGGGGCAGAAATTCTGGCAAAAAAAGATTAGAGAGCAGGAAAGGAGGTGAAAGGAGAACACTTTAGAGAAGAAAATTTTCCGCCACTGTCAGGTTTCACACCCAGGACCTATTGAATGAGAGGCAAAAACCGTAGCCTCTTGACCCTGAGAGCCCCCCCCCCGTTCTCCTTTCTCCTCGAGCAGCTCTTAAAGGAAAGAAAACATAAAGCTGCTGTATTTAGAGCCTCAAACATGGCACACAAAACATACCCTCAAGTAGTGTCTTTTTAAGGAAAAATTTGACTGCTCTTTGATAGTGTCTTCCCACTTCTATTGTCAGTGACACCTCATTCTTCATTTTTTGGTACAATTTTCTGGCTTAAAATATTGTGTATGTGATTGCGATGTAACTAAGATGCAGAAGTCATTCATTTGAATTTTCAATTTTTAGCGTGATCATCCATATGAATTTCTACCTTTGAAAAACAATTGCACCTGCACTTAGATGGGCATAAAGTGCATAATTTCTGCAAAAGGTAATAAGCTTTAATACTTTCTGTTGTCTTTCAAATGCCATGATTTCTTGTCAATTCTTAAAGGAATTAGCTAATAATTTCTCAAGTAACACACAAGTACTTTTACATCAGCACTCAATAGATTTTCTTCAGTTAAAAGCAGAAAAACTTTCCTTCATTTCATAATTGCTTTGCCTCCACAGGTCACAACATTACCACAGACACGGCTTTGATTGCTGATCTGAAAGCTGCTGACAGAGTCACTGACATCTACTGGATCCAGGATGGAAATTTGACGGTAGCTTTTTAGGTTTCATCATTTTCCTTGTGCCTGTAAAATTTTGTGTAGGAACTTTTATACATTTTGTTAAGAAAATCTCCTATGATATTTACATGAATGCATGGAAAACAGCTTTGTACTGAAATGTTTTGGGTTGTTTTTTTTACGGGTAGAGAGACATCTTACAGATTTTACACATTTATGACACAGTGTCAAGTATAAATGAAATAATTCAGAGATTCCGTCAATGTCACATGTACAAAAACATCAGCACAGGCACTATTACAAATATATGCCTTTGTGGGTCACTACAGGATATTTGCTGCTGGGTGAGAACAGAAAAAAAAGGTACCTTTCTGGAAGACACAATGCCAGTGGAAACCAATTGGCAGTTCAATTTTGTTCTGTTTCTAGGGGTTGAACACCCTGTTCTCAATCAGCATGTTGATAATCATTTGAGAAGTGAGGTACATTGCGCTTGAAAAGTAAGACAGGTTTTATAAATAAAAATAAATTGCTCATTGGTTGAGGAACTTTCACTTGACTACCCTGAATGTTGCAAAAGAACAAAGAGATAGAAGAAACATATTTTGAGTTTCTGTCTATTGCATACATGAAAGACTTTGCTCTTCCAAAACATATTCTGAATGTGGGTGTCATATTAATCGTTAAAATACAAATCTCCAAAAATTAAATGATATGCTTTTTCTCTAGGATGAGATCCATATGGATGCCCACGTTCGCAATCGGTCAGATGCCAGACTGTTCTTGTTTGACTGGACCATGCATCTAGAGAACAAACAAAAATTCACCATTGACTTGGGTGGTGAAGCCAGTGGACCCAGAGCTATGCCTTTAGCAGATTTGACCCTACATTCAAATGTCACTTTCAGAGCAGATGAGGAGGTCTTACTACAGGTAAGCTGTTAAATTTTTTGCCCTCTCGAAATCTTCTGATGAGTTGTTTATAGAAGCAAATATTGTCTAAATAAGGGCCAGTAAGCCCAGTGAAAAAAACCCACTATTTGATCATGAAAATATGTTTTTCTTCTTTTTTAATTGCTCCTCTCTGTTTAATACCTTTCTTTTTTGTTCTTTGTTTTTTTGTTTGTTTTGATATTCTGGGTGTTGACTGTAAATAAGTCGTGATGGTTTATTTGTTACATTGTCATATTGTCCATAATGGTAAGGACTTGGAATGAGCTCATTTGTCAACAGATATGATGAGCAAATCTGTGTAAATTCACACAGTGCAAAAAAGATCTAGTTTTAGCTGATGTTGAATTGATCGCTATCTACTCCAGTTCCATCCTGCCATAGTCTACCTAAATGTATCAACAACAGACTTTGCAAACACTCTGTTCTCTGCTGCAGACCAGCTTGGGAAAATAACTACTTAAAATTTCAAAGGACATTATGTTCAAGTGACTTTTATGACATTGGCAATGGAATAAAGTGTAACTCTATTCATGATAATTTACTCTCTTTGCATCGTGACATTGCGTATAACATGTAGGGTGTAAAAACATTCATGATAAGCGCTTATAGCATTTTTGTTTCTTCTCTTTTGATGTGAATATCTCAGAGGCCTAAGCGATCCGTATTATCATCCTTTGGAAAACTGGAGCATTCTTTCTCGGAGAAAGCGTCATCAATGTACCAGTCTGCCAAGGTAATCTTTGGCTTGTATCAATCAATGTGTGTAAGTTGATAACAGTAGATGGTAGTAAAAACCTCTACCCATATTTAGCCAATTGAAGCCCCTAGACTCCTCTTCCTTAAACCTATAAAGCTTTATAGGGGCAGGAAGGGTGTTCTGTAAAACTAGCAACAGTCGGATTGCAGTAAATTTAGAAGGCAGCTTTATTCCAGTGGGAGAAAATAAATACTGTGAAAAAAATGTTTAATACTACAAATGTTCGCAAGGCATTTTCAAGTTTTTGTGTGGAATTTACCATATGTTGATCATATTCTAATTCTAAAAGTATCATAGAATTACTTTGAATTACTTGGATCCAGAGCTAGAATCATAACAGGTGGCACATGTCCATAGCTGCTCATCTCTCCTTTCCAGAGTCCACCCCAGAGTCTTCCTGCTTATTGTCTCCATGAGGAGCTGGTTTGAGAAACGCCTGACCACTCCTCGGAGCAAACTTTTTTTCCCTGTGCCCTGCGCACACTTTTCTTTTATTGTGCTGAGTGTGTTGGACTCTGTCTCCTCTTGGCCGTGAAGGCTCTCCTTGCATCTGGCGATCACCATTGGTGGGTCGAGCATGATTCGGCCATTGGGTGCTGCTTTGTCGGCAAGTTCATCACCATGCTCATTTTCATGCACCCCGGCGTGACCTAAAAGTATCATAGAGGGTAAAATGAGAGTAACTTGAGAAAAGTACAGCGGAGCAGCAGAATTATAGTCTTGATATAAACACTTCTGTATTGACTACAAAAGAATTTGACTCAATTTTTTTCTGGAAAGCTGATGAAATATGTTGCTTCTCACTGTTGTTTTTTTAAATGATGTATTCTAATACTGTACTTTTGACTTGTTTCGATATGCTTGCAGTTGAGGTTGCTCACTTTCCTGAGTCGAAAGTCAAGCGACTCCTCTCTTGTTCCAAATAGCATAGTAGACTCTGATGAACAGACAGGGCTGTTGTTGAACCAAACAGTAAGTAAACACTTTTGTGTGTTATTAAAATTTATCATCTTGAAGTGGTTCGAAACAGTTACTTTTTTTTTTTTGCATTTCAAAAAATTTCTTGGGAAATAAGTTTTACAGCCACACAATGACATGTACAGGTTTTCTTCTAAACTGTTTTTTATTTTTATTTTCGATTATGTTATTTTATTTTTTTTATTGAATGAGAAAACTGTACCAGATTAAGTTACTTGCCAATCCAAAACGGCCTCGACTTATCATAAAACAAATACGAGAAATAAGTGAGATATTAAAATGTTTCTATTTACTAAGTTGAAGTACCGCCTGCTAAGAAGGTTCTGAAATAAGCAAAATATGAATCACAAGCCATGTTGGAAAATGTACACTTCAAATTATCATTGAAGAGTGTGAGTGAAAATGTATAAACTGAAGGAGGTCCTTTTCGTACTACAGGAAGGAGATGTTGTCTTTTGGAAACAGCCTTATTGGAACTTGAAAACGGATGCCTCAATCAAGATGATTCCTCACTTTGCGGATACACCTCAAGGAAGGAAGAACGTTGGGGCAGAGTTACAGTGGTTTTTGAACAGCTCTTTACCTCACACGGAGACTCAACTGCTCTCCTTTGAAGGCGCCATATTCAATGGACAAATGTAGGAATATCTTCACATACTTAGTATTTTTCTTGTTTTGTTCATTTACTGAGCTACAATAGTTTCAGATTTATTGTTTGTTTCTGTGAATTCTTGTCATCTGTGTGAATTTCTTTCTTACAGCGTAGATTACTGCTCCATATCTTTATGGTGAGCTTATTGTATTTATAGTTTGTCAACAAGAGATTTCAGCTACAATTAATTGCACTATTTGGACTGTTCTTAAGTTTATAATAGCTCATATCTCGATAGAGAAATAAGACTTTTAAAATTTGATCTTTAGGACCATTGATAAACTGGTTAAATTGCGAGGAGCACTTGATAAGTATAAGCTCATAGTGTTGGAATCTGGGTTTTTTTCCAGGAAAAAGATGAAGATGTACGTCGATGACCGTATCCATGACTGGACATTAAATGCATCTGCAGAGCATTACAGCACAAAGGAAGTATTCCATCATCACCACAACTGGTCTTTGGTGGAGACAACCAATCACAGACTTGATCGCTCTTTCAATATCCGTGTAGAACTGGTGCACTTCAAAAGTTTTGATTATGATCTGACGCTAAAATCTCCACGGACAAACGTGACTCACTACATTCATTATGTGAAGAGTTCCCCCATAGAGCATCATGTCCGTGCTCATGCTCGTCTACATTCTGTCTCTCCGGAATTTGATCTCCTCTATTACGGTAAGTTCTACAACAGACTAAGGGTGCCTGAAGATTGGGATGTGGGGTTAACTTGAGACAGCCTTTAGCGTTTTGTCCTGGTGAGGGATTTGAATCATTTTCTCAGCTTTGAGCTCGAGAAATGGAAGTTGGATAAGCTATGGCTTCACTAGTCTTTTGATCCTTGAAGAGTGGGTGGTTGGCTGGTGCTCAGATGTGGTTTGCTCAATCTTTTCTATCAAATATCTATCTCCCTATATCTCCTTCTTTTTTGTGTTAGTTTATACTCTAGTAGCACCTTTAGTCTTCAGCAATTACATGACCTAATTGTGTTGCAAGTGCTGTGAAACTTTTACTTAAACAAAAGAAACCCAAGATCCTTGAAGTGGCTTGACTTGCTCTGTTTCATAGTTCTTTCTGATATTGTCCCCATAAACTGTAGGACTGATGTTTATACATACTCAATTATAGATACAGGATTAATCAGTTTTGTGAGACTAGAATGATAGCAGTACAGCAGAAAAAACAAAACGGCCAGCAGCTTGATCCCCTCTGTTATAATGAAGGAATGTACTCAATAAAAAAACCCAAAAAAACTTCTAGGCTGTTATCGTGTGACCAAGAAAAAGTGGAAACATTTGTTGATCATTGTTTGAGAAAATACATTTTTTTTAGCAAGATTATGTTGACCAATTTGTATAATCGAATTTTGTCTGATTTTGAACTTTCCGTAGTTCCAACTTCTGGTGGCTTCATAAGTAATGTTTTAACCCTATCCGTACACTCTGGCGTCATTTTGTACTCCACGAGTTGTATTCTTCACATTTTAGAATAGTTTTAGTATGGATATCTCTTTTCAGTATTTCTCAAAAAATCATTTTGACAGACTGCTATGCAAAGTGTACGGATTGGATTAACTAGTAAATTTCCTCTTTGGAAAATGTTGGGACAGAGTTCCCTACGTCGTTTAGATACGATAGTAAAACATGACGTACGGATAGGGTTGAAATTTTGAGAATAAGCTGTTGTTGCCACAAAAACATTCTACCAAACCTAACAAACATACTAGTGTCAGTGCTCTGTGTACAGTGCACTCAGATGGCCTTAAGTTACCTTTACCCTTCTGGCTCCTCTTCATGTTTCTGAGAAGGAGGTTCAGTCTGTCTTGTAACATTCAAATTTACTTTTCATCAGGGCACTCTTTGAAAGGGTGCCACTTTTCTTTTTATGGAAGGATACGCATTAATTCCTTTCCCTGGAAAGGAAAAGAGTTTCATGATATTCTCTCATTCTACAAGGGTTCTGAATGAAGTTAAAATACACTTTCTTATTTTTCTTATTATTGGCAATTAAGTGAACCTGATATTTTATAATGTTTTATTTTTTTAAGCTTGCTAATGTTATTGGAGCTGATTCTCCTTTCCCTGTATATGGATAGCAAAACTTTGCAACACGTGTTAAATAATATCATCTTATTTATCTTATACAATGTAATAGAAATAGAGAATGGTTTCCAGTGGGATAACCAGCTCCCTTTCTTTAAAAATTCTTTTGATGATCATTTCTTTTCTGTCTTTTCATTTTAATATCTAAGCAGAAAATAATATATGTGTATGGTTAACGGTTTACTTTGACAATTTTTGAAAGACATGCACAATTTTAGAAAATTACATTCTTCTTGTAATCACTTTAACAAGTTTAAAAAAAAGAAATTTAATAATGCCTAAGTAAAGGATACAACTTTTGAGATCATTTCCTTTTCTTTGTTACTATTATTAGAGTCCAGTGATGTGAACAAAGGGGATATAACAACCCAAGTGAACATGACAAGTACAGCCCTTGACTTCAAGTTAGATTTGGAGAAAAAGAGAAGTGAGGAAGGAATCCAAGCGTCCAGCGATTTTCAAGTGGATAACCATGTTAGTGGGGATTTCCCCCCCCCCCCCTTTTTTTTTACACCTTACTTCACGGTATATTTGATATATTCTGTTATATCTCTCTGTTCAGTTTGCTGTCAGTTGTCTTTTAGTTAGACATAAGACTCCCCCCCCCCCCCCCCCCCCCCCCCGGGGTGGTGCTACTGACTGATGTGTCTTTACGCTAGGCCATTCCCAAAGGGGGGACGGGACGTTAACTTGTTCTTATGCGCAGTAGAATTGTAAATGAGTTGACTCAATAATGTCATGCTCATAACTGTGCCTGAACTGTAACAGGGAACAGCTGCTTTTTCTTTCCTTATCCTTACTATTGTTCTTTTCCCTCTACTTCTTTTGTATGTTTGTCCCACTATTTCCGGGGTGCCTTGATAGTTGAAGCAGACTTTGTGCTGTTGAAGCTAGAGAAGTGAGCAGAGTAAGGACTTCTCTGTTGACATTCTCCCCTTGGTGCTCATATGACCTTATGCAGTTGGGAACACCAAAAAAACCCCCAAGACATGAGACTAATGGTCATGAAAATTTGGGTTTAGGGTTTCAGAGCTCAACTCAGTCTGAAGTTGTGTGCTTGGAGAAGACCCTTTGCGAAGCGTGCATACAAAATGAGTAACTTCTCCTATTCAAGCTTCATGGAAATAGATACGTCACGTTTATAGGTGAAGTTTTTACAATTTACAAGTATGGAATAACATAAGACGGGTTATAGTTAAAGAATATGGCATCAATAGAAAATATACAAATTTGACCCTAGCGTCGATTTTTGGCCAATATCTCCATTTGTGGATTGCAAGAAGTAACTTATTTTGTTTGCACGCCTCACCTTTACTTACACAAACTTTCCCATTTGGCTTAGTCTTTAGAGGAGGGCGTTAAATACCTGACAAGAGTGAAACTTGAGCTTGACTCAGGTTAAATTGTAATGCCTTCCACAGATTTATTTTCTGAAACAGAAATATAAAATAAGCCTTATCCGAGAAGGCTAAGCATTTGATCTTACCTACCCAAAGATCAGGGGGTGTAGCTGAAAGACAGCATTAAGAAGGATCCAGGAGCTGCTGTAGAAAAAATCAGGAGTAAGGGAAAGAGGAGCACAGGAATGCCTCAGGGTTGGGGAAGGGGGAAGTGAAGGTAACAGCAGATGACAGAACGGGGCTAGAGAACAGGAAAGGGTATTTCAACATGTTGGAGAACAGAATGTTTTTGTCACTGTCAGGTTTTGATTCCAGGATCTTTTGAATGGGAAGAGACCTCTAGATTGTGAGAGCCCCTACCCAATTGTACATTAAAATTTAAATGTTTTAGTGTTTCTCCTCAAACATTTTTTCCTTTGTTCTTCATCTCTTTTTAAGATGTCAGTGCTGGCTGGAAAGAGAGGCTTGCTGACCACTTTAACCCTTGCCAAAAAAAGACCGCCCCAGTGCAGATGGACATATACGGCTACTGATGGCTCTAAGACAAGGTTGCAAGCTCAGATGATGGGACCCAAAAGAATAGAATTCGATCTTCAGCCCATTCAGGCAAGGACAATTCTCGGGTCTTGTACTAAAATCAGACTGACAACAATATTAAAGCTACTAATATAGTGTCTTGAAGTTATGAAAATGTTTTTTTTCTTTTTGTTTGAGACAAGCTAAGCGCCTGCATCCAATGTGGGACATGTTTGGGAGCACATGTTGGTGTATGCTTTTGTGTGGGCGTGTGTGTATGTGTATGTGTGTGTGTGTGTGTGTCTCTCTCTCTGTGTGTGTGTGTGTGTGTGTGTGTGTGTGTGTGTGTGTGTGTGTGTGTGTGAGAGAATATGAGGAATCAGGCACACAATGTGATGCATACTTTACAACATTATGTTAAAACAAAAGTATTGTACAGTGATGAGAGCTGTATCTGTAGGGGAGAGGGCACTCTAGAAATGATCTGCTTTATTACTGTTATTATCATTATCATCAGCATCATCATCATCATCATCATCATCATCGTCATCCTCATTATCATCATCATTATTATTATTATTATTATTATTATTATTATTATTATTATTATTATTATTATTATTGTTAGTATTATTATCAGTAAGAAGAAGAAAAAAGCCCTGTTCATACACAGTGCATAAATTGAGTCAAAACTTTTTAAATTGTCTATTTTACAATTGTAAATTTTAACTCAATCAGACACATTGTAAAGACAAAAGTATATACAGGTGATGTGTCCAATTCTTTTCTTTTCTTTAAAAAAAAAACTTTTCTGAGGTTATACTTTATTTCACAGTTAATATTATCATTATTATTGCTCTTACATAGAAAATTTAGAGATTTAAGTGGTAATCTGCTTTATGTTGTAGTGTCTTTGTTTCAACTTCTTTCAAGATGTCATTGAGTCACTCATTCATCCTATGTCACCTCTAAAATTTTTGTCCAATTTCTACTAAAGTGTCTTTAGGCCATTCCCAAAGGGGGTCATTAACTTGTTCTTTCTTATGCACAGTAGAATTGTAAATGGGCTGATTCACCAATGTCATGCTCATAAATGTGCCTGAACTGCAACAGGGAACTGTTGCTTTTTCTTTCCTAATCTTTACTATCGTCATTTTTCCTCAACTTCTTTTGTATGTTTGTCACACTCTTTCCCTGCTATTTCCGGGGTGCCTTGATAGTTGAAGCAAACTTTGTGCTGTGAAGCTAGAGAGGTGAGCAGAGTAAGCCCAATTCCCTGTAAGGACTTCTGTTACCATCCACCCCTTGACGCTCATATGACCTTATGCAATTGCGAGTGCCGTAAAACTTCTACTAAAAAAACAAAAAAACCCCGAAAATTAAAGTCTGATATTTATTCTTCGCTGGGTATAATTTTGTCTGACAGGACACTGAAGAAGCAGAGACAGGTCAGGGCAGTGATAAAATTTCATGGAATGTGGAACTCGTTGAGCCAACTCGCATACAGCACACGGTGTATATTTCTCCAAGAATGCTACACGCTGCTCGATATGCAGGAGGTATTCTGAATGCTGGCATGGCCAAAGTTGTTCGTCATGCTGGGAAGATTGTGGCTCACAACATCAAGGCTGACATCAAAGACAGGATTGCACCTTTTACGAATCAAGTATGGTTGTGAATCTATAAGATCCCTTTTAAAAATTTGTTCTCATTACCATATATAATATGTTAATTAATTATAATTGAAGCAGTCTTACTACATCGTTTCAAAACCAGTTGCATAGAGAACTCATAATCTGCAGTACTTTCTGTGTAGTCACTATTCATCATAACATAATTTGGATTCCTTTTCTTGCACAGTTGCCAATTTGACACTAGTTTCTAGACAAAAAAACTGAGGGGTTCATTTCCCTTGCACAAAATGTTTCTAAAATTTTCCACTCTTTCTCCTTCAAGTTCAGCCTTAAAGTCGAACATTTGTTTTCATTTTTTAAAGATTTATATTATGTTGAGATTGCCAATATGTTTCTTTATATTTATTTTAAATTTGACTTTCTACCAGAGATACAGGCACTGGTTCCAAGTACATGACCAAGTTTGCAGAAACTGTTGTTAAGCTTACTTCTGTAGAAATTCATGATTTAACATTTTTATCGGGTCAGAACGCATTCATTGTCAAGTCAAGACTATATGTTAGGCAGCGTGGTGGAATCAGGCTCTCGTCAAAATAATCAAAATGAAGAAACTTGCATTTTTCAGCAGGTTCATGAATTTTTATCAAATTTTTGTTTTTTGGCTCCACACCTTTCATGCCCCTTAAAGAACTCATTTCTGTGTGGATTTTTCAGAAAAACGTGGATCAAAGGCACAAAAAATGTAAATTTTCATTTACCACGGACTTTTAAGCTAAGGAAATAACTAATCTTTGGGTGCCATTTTCTCACAAATTTTACCTCTGAAAACAGGTGACCCCCACCTCCTTCTTTCGCAAATATCTCGACTTATATTCAAGATAAATGGATATATTTTTCATCCCAATAGAGACAAGTGAACAAGCTTTAAGATGATACCAATAACTCTACATGCCCAAAAATTTACGAGAGCCTAATTCCACCATGCTGCCTCACATATTTATTCATAGTGCTCTTAATCAGTTGCAAAAAAAGTGATTTACACATAAAACAAATTAAACTGACTAGGATTTGTAACTCTCGTTTCTTTTCAGAGCCTGGATGGATTGTTGAAAACTCGTCTTGGTCAAGCTATGCGGGTGAATCCAGAAAGTAGGAAAGTCAAACTCTACAAACTTTCACTTGGGGCACTGCAATCTGTAGACGAATTGTCACGAAAACAATTGACAGGTATAAATGACACAGCATTGTTTTATTTTGTGTACTCTTCTTCTAAAAAAACAAGTAGTTTTACATAATGCAAAAATGTGTCAGTGGAATGTCGAAGGTCTGCTCAGCATTCGAAATGCCAATCTATGTAGTGTAGTGCAGGTGGTGTTTCGGAACCTAAAAATTTTTAAATTTGTGAGGCAGTGTGGTGAAATCAGACGCTCGTCAAAATAACGATATTGAAGAAACTGGCATTTTTCTGCCAGTTTGGCAATTTTTATTGAATTTCTGGTTTTTGGCTTAACACCATTGTTGTCCAATTATGAACACATTTCTGAGTGGATTTTTACTGAAAAACGTTAATTAAAGGCTCAGATAGTATCAGTTTTCAGTTTCCACAGACTATTAAGCTATGGAATTAATAACCAGACTTTGACGGCCATTTTCTCATTATTTCTACTTTTGAAACCACACGACCCCACCTTCTCCGATCTTAAATATCTCGACTTCTTTTCAAGATAGATGGGCATTTTTCCCCCTATAGCAAGACAACTGAACAAGCTTTGCCAATAACTCCAAATGCCCAAAAATTGACTAGCCCCTGATAGCACCACATCGTGACACATTTAGTAAAACAATGAATACAAAAACAATAGCAACACTGAATCGATAACAGTAAAACAATGAATTAATAAGCATAATGAGTTAATGGACAAACCAACTACCAGCTACAACACTAAATATTTCTGATAATATATGTAGGCCTATATAGATGTGGCCTTGTGGTTCTGTTTTTGAAAATTAGGCTTTCTTTTTTTTCTTTTTTCAGTCCAGGTTTCGAGACAGCTTCACATTGATCAGGCAATGGCATATGCTGTTGAGAAAAAAAGTGAGATGGTCAGCGACTGGATCCAGCATCCTCCATTTTTTGTCAGGCAGTTCATGAAGGCCCATGTGTTCCCAGTCTTGTACCAAACTATGAAAACAGGAACACATGTATTTTCCACTCCGATTCCTGTTGTCATGTCTGGCTTTAATGTAAGTATTACCGTTGATGATTACGTATTTTGTTTTATTCTTTTTATGCACATGTTGAAAGGGGTGATGTCTTCATTACTGTTCTTTATCTAACAGTCTTTACAATATTCACAACTAGTACATACTATTAAATAACTTTAGAATTGAAAAGAGAAAGCTAGTGTATCAGGGAATCAACAACAACATTATTGACTAGAACCAATATTTAGAATAAAGTCCACAAAGCACCTGATTAGTATCAAGGATACTGGGTTTTTAATTTTGTCTCAGGTGAAACGTTCAAATTAATTTTCTTCTAACTCATTGTGTTGTAATGGCTGCCTTGGACAAACTGCTTTGCTTTGGGGCTGAAAATTCAGTATTGGACACATCCATCTTCAAACAAATTCTCACCTGCTCCCTTTCAGATCCGAGGCACACACACCCACTGTTGATACACATTAACTTAATGATCTCTTTAAAAAACCTGTAGTATATATGGTCGCTTTTAAGGACAAGCGGGCTAACCCAGATTTCGGGGGTTTCCTGAAATCTTGACCGACACCAAAAGTGGGCATTGTTCTACCTATAATAGAAGTTTGGTTTCACTGGTGTGTATATTTATTCGGTTATAGAGAAAACTCTCCCTGTCTTTTCAAGAAACTGAACAAGGGGCAAAAACTTTACCTTAGATTTTCTCGAAACAGCATTTTTCGAGATAGCCCCCTTGTGCTTAAAAGCGACCATATGGTCGTTTGCATCTTGACAATGTAAAAGCAGTATGCATGATACAGCTTTTCCTGGGTGGTAGTCATAGACCGATTGGTTAGGTGCTTTGCTGTTGTTTGCAGGAGACTTATGTTCGATTCTTGAGTTGGGAGAAATTGTCCCTGACAGACAGGGTCAGAAGCCTGCCTTTTTAAAGACCTTTATTGGGGTGAAGGGGATGTAAAAACACATTAAAAAAAGAAAGAAATGTAAAGCATATAGAGGAAATAGATTGCCCAAGCACTGCTTCTCTCCCTTCAGATCTTAACTTTCTTGATATAGGCAGAACCAAAGAAAAGCATTTGATGCCACAAGTTTGCAGCAGCCTTTCAACATTTATCTCAGATTATAGCATTTAGTGTTTTCCAAGATGTTTGCATATTGAGCTTTGCTAAAATGACAGTTACATTTGACATGGATTTAAATAATTTTTAAAAAATTCCACAGAGATTGCCCCATACCACAGTAATTGAGAAGGAAGCTATAGCAGTGATAAAAAGAAAATTTGCTGGGCTGAAAAGGCCTGGTCAGGACATTGCAGTTATACTGGAGGGTCGACGAATCAAGACATTTGATGGACATGTTTTTGATTTCATTGGTAAATTAACATTTGTTTCTGAAAGTGAAAGTTATATGAGTATCATTCCAGCTGACTTGTTGTATACGAGTTTCTGCATTTTAAATTTAAGATCGATGTGTTAGTTGTTTTCCATAGTGTGGCAGGGTTTTGAAGTCGAGGTTCAAAAAGTTGTTTATTACCATGTGTTCTTTCCAAAAAAACCCTCATGAGTTCACTAGTTCCTTTTGGGGGTCAATTCTTTCTGATCTGATTTGCAGTCGTAATCTCAGTCTCATTGAGGACTGAAAGATTTGCGACATTGCATGCCTCTATCTTTATTAAATCCTTACTAAAATTTTTATGTTTGGAATGGTCTTTTTATTTTTATTGTTTGTAGTTTATATTTGTTGCTGTTTCGATAGTTATTTATTTCTGATTTGTATCTACCTCTATTTTGGGTAATTATTACACCTGTTGGTACCTCTCTTCAGTATCCTGATACTTTGGAATCTTTGACAGTATTGTTTATTTGCCACCAAGGGAAGACACATTATTTATAATCATTTTGAGCGTACTGAAGATCTCTGGCAAAATGTGTGTCACGACGAGGGAGAATCAGGAGCTAGTCAATTTTTTGGGCCTATGGAATTATTGGTATAATCTTAAAGCTTGTTCATTTGTCTTGCTTTTGATGAAAATATACCCATCTATCTTAAATAGAAGTAGACACGTTTTCAGTTGAAGAAATTGGGAGTCGTCTGGTTTCAGAGGTAAGGTTAGTAAGAAATTGGCCATCAAAGTTAGGTGACTTCGAAAGCTTGCGAGTCTTTGGAAACTGCAAATTTTAATCATTTTTCAGTTAAACCCACACAGAAATGTGTTTGTTAAATAGACATGAAGGTGTTGAGCCAAAATTTAAAAAAATAGATTAAAATTGCCAAATGAGCAGGAAAATGACGAGTGCCTGATTCCACCACAATACCTCACATATAATAAATTCATATCATCTATTGTTGGTAGCTTTGCCCTGTTATTAGTGCCCACAAATAAAATGTTAAAGCTTCAATTTTTGCATGACTTGTGAATTTGTATTTTAGCAGTATATCTTTGTGTATCAATTTTTTTTTGACATGCATGACTTGTGAATTTGTATTCAGCAGTATACCTCTGTGTATCAATGATAATTTTGACTCAGAGCAATATTTATGTTTTTCTTTTACAGAGCCTCTAAGGCGTCAGTGCACATATCTTCTTGGAGGGGACTTTAGGCTGGGAAAGTTTGCCTTGACTTACTCCAAGCAAGGACTGACGGCCGTTTCCTCTGATTCAGGAATAACTATTGCTAGAGATGGATCCTTGACTGCTATTGGAGGGAACAAAATTAAGTAAGTAAAGTTTGTTTTTCTCTTTTAAAAGAATATTTTTGATATATTTGCTGAGTCAAACAGGGAAAGCTGGATAAGAAGGAGAGGGGTTAAACAGCGGAGGGCAGATGTAGTAGTAGGAGCTTAATTAATTCTGCTTTATGTTTACTATTGCCAAAGTTTGTACTCATCAATAGTGTCAAGTAGGCTACTTTGTGTCTGATTCTAACTGTGTATTTTTTTTTTTGGTAAGTGTTTTACGGCGCTTGCAACTGCATAAGGTCATAATATGAGCGTGCGGGACACATTAAACTTTTTCAGTTGGTAGGAAATTTTAAATTTTGCCCAGGTGGCGGATGAAGCCTACTCTTATCGATTTTAGACCACCAAGGGATCTTTAACGTGGGCAACTTGCACATGGGCTTTCCAAGATTTTTCGCCCTTATCCGAGAAAGCTAGGTGTAGATCTTTCCTACCAGAAGATCAGGGATGTGGCTGAGAGACAGCAGAAAGAAGTAGCCAAGGAGTAGCAGTAGAAAAGCTGCAGAAAGAGTCGGGAGCCCAGAGGAGAGGTCAAAGGAGGTGAGGGTGTGGAGGCAGAAAGAGGAAAAGAAAGCAGACGACAGAACATTGCTAGAGAGCAGGAAAGGAGGTGAAAGGAGACAATTTTAGAGAAGAAAATTTTTCGGTCGTAACCCGGATTCGAACCCGGGACCTTTGAATGAGAGGCCAACACCTTAATCTCTAGGCCATGAGAGCCCCCTTCTAACTGTGTACCCATTAAATCAAGTCAAACACTTTTTTAGGGGAATAATATAGTTTCTTTTTTATTATCATCCAAAATTGCTCAAATTTTTTGTAGAGTAGGCCAATTCTGGTTATTTATTATATTATCACCAACTGTAATTACACATGTGATAACATAATTTCAGAGAAAAAAGTGTTGAACCTATTGTGACAGATACACTATTGGAGTCTGACACTAATCACATTTTTATCAAAGTTTCTATTAGCTTGGAATATTGAACAAAATTATGAAATAAAACGAATACGCCTGAGAAATAAGTAGGCTACTGTCTGAACTGGACACATTATACGTGCTTTACAAAACTGCTTCAAAACATATTTTGGAAGAGTATCCCTAGGAGCTATGAGAATTAGATATATATATTATTGGCATCACAGTGTTTACCTGTTTTATTTTGATGTTGAGCATTTTAGGGAAATTTTAAGGAAGAGAACAAAAGATTATGCCTATATGAATATATACATATATATATCTCTCCTTGGTAATGCTCAAGAATATTTTTTCCAAATACTTTTACGTTCTTCATACCTTCTGATGTGGTTTGGATCATTCAATAAATCCCTCACAGACATCTGCCGTACTCATCACCTGGCAAGGAACTGTCTGTACATTTGCAAAATGGAGAGCTTCACATGGACATTGTAGATGGACAAGCTAGAGTGACATTTGACTCTGATGGAGACTTTTTCATAGTGGAAATGAACAGGGACCTGAATAACGCTTCTTTGGGACTTTTGGGTAAGTATGCTGAAGATTTTTTACCTAAAAGGTTTCAGAGTTTTTTTTACTATTAGATTCCGATGTTGTAGTGCCGTAGTTTTACAACTTATCTTTTGTGTGGTGTTTTTCTTCATTGCCATTTGTCAAAACAATGTTCTGCTTTTTACTGAATGCTGCCTTTCACTCCCAAACAAGGGTACTTTAAGCTAAGTATTCTCATTAGACATGTTGCCGCGTAGGGTAATTATAATTATTATAATAATAATAACGATAGCATTTATACAGTGCATATCCATGCACTATGGCGTACTCTTTGAGTTTTGAAACTATTATTTATATAAACTTTTTTTTTTCAAAATTGAATCTACAGGCACGAACAATATGGAAAAAGGTGATGATCTGCGTTTGGCAGATGGCTCAATAGCAGATTCAGAGACGACACTTCAGGAGGACTACGAGTTGACGGGACACAAGAAGTGTCAATTGGGAGCTTCAAATAGCTCAGCCTGCACCAGATTTGACTACCCAACATGTATGAGTCTGTCCTCCAAGTGGCCTCAAGCGATTCCCTGCTTTCTGGTTCTGAATCCGCAGCCCTTCATTGTGAGTGAGCACAAAATTTGGATATGTTTTACTTCACTCACCCAGTGATTTACTTTCCTGCCAGTCAGTGTTTTTTTTGCTGATGCAGAATGTGTGGGATTTTTTAAAACTCTCCAGCTCTCATGAACAATTTTGTTTATTCAAATCAATTGGTAGTTGTAATATTGTTTGGTTTGAATGCAAAAATAGTTTTCACAGAGAGAGAGAGAGAGAGAGAGAGAGAGAGAGAGGAGAGGGGGAGGGGGGGGGGGCTATACTTGTTGAATGGTCTCTCTTTGTTCTCCAGTAGATTTTAACTGAAGAGTGACTTTTACTGAAAAGAAACCAGAACTGTCTAAATCCTGATGTGTTTTGTAACTGTTACTTTGTTTATTGTTTTATTTATTTCACAATAGTTCTGTTTCTTTTGATCAGTCTGCTCCATGAGTTCTTTTTTCTTTCCAACTCACTCTGAGGAAATTTTTGTAAGCCTTTCATGTTCAATCAAAATGTCCTTTTGAAGTTTGGCTATACTGGCCTTCATGAACCTATGTTAATGTAAAAATAATCCTGAACTTTTGACCGGCTTCATGTGATTAGGAAAGTAAAACATATTCAGTTTTTATAGTCTTGAGTTTGTATTTTTCTAATTTTCTTGGAGTCGAATCTGTCTCAGTAAACATTTTGCTCTGTGTCAATTTTTTATGAGATTACTCATGACTCTTTTATTTGTTTCTGTTTACTTTTACCTCTTGTAGCTTCAGTGTCAGCAGGATGAGTGTCAAGGTCGCTCTGGTTGTAGGGCTGTCAAAGCTTACCTGACTGCCTGCCGTCACAGTGGCGTCACCGTGGAGACTCCAAAGCCTTGCGGTAGGTGGCGCCCCCCCCCCCCATCCCCTAAATTGCTGAGATCTTTGATCGTTTTTGCTGGGATAGAAGTTAACCCATCTTGGTACTAATGCACAGTAGAGTTCGCTCAAATTGAACATGGTTTATCAGAAAACGGGTAAATTAATGACAGAAAAGAAATTCCCCATATTTTTTTTCTTTCTATTCAGGCAACCTCTGTAAACTGAAAACACTGCTTAACCAAACAAAATGTGGTAGTCCTGCAGGGGGTCATTTTGCACCCCTGGGGTTGCATTCTTCTCATTTTAGAATACTTCTAGGGCAAGTATTTCTCAAAAAATCATTTTGACAGACTGCTATGCAAAGCGTACAGATCGGATTAACGAGTAATTTCCTCTTTGGAAACTGGTGTCACAGAGTTCCCCACGTCGTGTGGATACGATAGTAAAATACGAAGTATGGATAGGGTTAAGCAGACTCCACTGTGTTTTTAAAAAAAATTGAGATGATTGAGCGTTTGACATTCCAACACAGGATTTTAGGGATATGAAAACCCTTTGTGAATTAGTGTACCAATGTAAATTGTATGTAGAACAGAGATGATGCCCGAAAGTGATAGGAAATAACCAGCCTTACATATGAAATAGATGACACCTTGATAAGATGCAGTTATGAGTTGCATTAGTGTTGAGAATGTTGAGAACATTTTATTTTAACTGCTTTAAAAACTGGGCTACTATCTTTTTCAGTTGAGTGTCCAGTAAAGTCGAAGCTATTGGACATAGTTGTTGTCCAGTCACTGCACACTGCGGTTACGACAGAGAGTGACTTTATGATGACGGCTCGCCATCTTGCTCACAGTTTAGAAGACATGGATTTGCGAGTGGGAGTTGTCTCATACGGAGGGAAAGGAGAGGACCTGGAGCCCAAAGCTCATCTCATCAATGGAAAGTGAGAGAATTCACTTAATTCTAAAGTGAATAAATTAAATTTTCTAAGGCAGACAGTGAGATTTAACCTAAAAATTGTCCTTTTATAGTTAATTTTTCGAAAAGATGGTTGCCTGCTTTATAAAGATCCAGACCATATTGGAAAATGGGGGTACTGAATAAAACTGAAATCTGCTGAAGGGTAAGTAGGCGAATGTCATGTTGACTCATGATCGTATAAGATTATGAATAATGAAAGGTGGAAGCTCATTCCACATTTAAGGAGTCTTGCAACATTTTTTAATGAACAGAAGGTTTCTTTAATCTTGTACTACACTTTGTCTTCATTTACATTTCAATGGCTGGATGCAAGGCTCTGATAAATGTCATTTTACACTTAAACATTTGTCAGATTTTTTGCACCTTGCCATTGATTTTTACTTGATAATCAAACAAGAAATGCCTTCCCTACTTGAAATTGCACACTATTTTTGTAAGAGACTGAGGCAAAGACGTATAAAGGTTTTTTTTTTACTTCTGAGCAACTAATGAGTAATAAGTTCAAATGAAATTTCTTTAGTGATGTACTGATACGGATAGTGGTTTGTCTGAGAACATGTTAATTGAATGTTAGTTGAGCTTGTTACCTTTTCATGTATGGTTTATGTTGTCACTTCGATGTCTTCAATTTGTGTCATGTTCTTTTTTTTACTGGATTGCCTGAAATGTTATTAAATTTGTTTTGCTCATGTTCATTACCATGACAGGTTGTTTGAGAGAGCTGGGAAGATGCGAAAACCACAGAATGTGTCAATTCAGGGAGGAGATTTGGCAACAAACGCTTCTGATGCCTTGAAAATTGCAGCACAATACCCATTCAGATCCCAAGCTACAAGAGCTGTAGTTCTTGTCCACCCTTATGAGGTTAGTACATCTCTTCCATACTCTATGAGTTCACACTTTAAGAATAATTTGTTGTGCATATTATATGCCTGCAGGCGCATGTGCTCATACACATGCACAGACACGTACACAAACACACATTCATGCTCTCACTCATACACTTACATACCCTTTGACACTCAATAGTTTTTCTTCCTCAGAGCACCAGTAGGTTGTTTGTTTCTTTTTTAAATCTGAATATGGAGTCTTAAAGTAAAATGAAAATGGATTTAATTAAAGATTTTTCCAGTTCATATGTCTTTGAAGAAAAAACAAATGTGCTTGTTGACATTGTTCTTTTATTACTCAACACGGTTGATTTGATCTGATAAAGAAGTCAAAAGTTCTTTTTGTATTATATCCTGTAAAGTTTCTGGGACTTATCCTCTCTGACACAATTTATGAGGGGAAAAATCAGCTGCTGTTGTGGACAAGTTGATTTAGGTGCTCAAAATGCATAAGCAGCGGTTTAGTTGCTGCATGGACATGTCTGTAATGATAAACATAGACAAAAACTTGCATAAATGTTTGTAGCACAAATCCCTGCTTGAAAGAAGACTTTCCTTTTTTTACAATTTACCATTGTCTGGATATACTCTGGAACATTCCAAAACATTATCAGCTTTCTGGGAAGCATTACGACACAAAATGTCATTTTAAACACCAATTCTGGATATACTCTGGAACATTCCAAAACATTATCAGCTTTCTGGGAAGCATTATGACACAAAATGTCATTTTAAACACTAATTCTGGATATACTCTGTAACATTCCAAAACATTCTCAGCTTTCTGGGAAGCACTATGACACAAAATGTCATTTTAAACACTAACATACTGATCTGATAAAAACTTTCATTGTCTTAGCCAAGAATCCAACAGGGTGAAGTGAGGAACATTTTTGTAAACCATCTTTCCTGTGGACGTCACATCGAACTTCAAGGGAGAGTTGAGGCAATTATCTTATGGTTGCAAGTCTAGCAGTCTCGCCTCTGGATTACTGACACTGCATATACTACATATATATATACATTAGCCGTCATAGATTTATATTTACATATATTTTTTTCATACTCTTATGCTTATCATTGCAGTGGAAATGTCCTGAAGAAGACAATGAAGAACTGACAGCGCTATTCAAACAAAAACATACTGTTCTCATAGCCTCTGCAAACTTTCCTGAATTTTCTGACGACAAAGTTTTTGGCCTTTGGTCCAATGGCAAAGTAATTGGGAAAGGAAAACATGTCAACCCCCCTAAGGTAAGTACATTCTTTTATGTATCTGTGTTGTGCCTCATCATTTAGGTTTGGAGTGTGGCAGCATCCCCTGTAAGTAAAGTATTTTACAATCTGTTTCCTTATTACAACACAAATTCCAATACTTAAGAAGCATCACCATCACTTTGAGTATTTTAAGTCACTAGTAAGTTTAGTAATTTTAAAAGAAAAATGTGTTTTGTTTGTTGTTGAATTAAATTTTTTTTTTAGATTTGCATTCACGTCTAGTACTTAATTCGCTTTGCAAAGAGTATTGTAAGGTCTACCACTTTGCTTCTTTTTTCTCCAAAAAGTCTTCCTCTCAAGGTTAATTAAATGTATATTGATGGTAATAGGAATGTATTTTATATTTTGCACGTCTAGTTATATAATTGAAGTTAGATGTATTATAGCAGTACCCAAAAAATCTCTTGCACATCCCCCCTTTGTCCCATACATTTCCTATATTCCTACAACGAGTACATTTGAGTTCATCTTGCGAGACAAAATCTGAAAACACATGTAAGGATATACCTTAGACTGTTTTTTTTCTTCTCTAATTTCAAGGAAAGTAGGATGAACGAAGTGGTATAGACAGCTAGTGAAAAGTTCATTAAAAAATATTATTTTTGAAAGTTAGTAGTGATCAGACCACACAGGCCACAGTTAAGCACTTGCAGTCTTCACATTGATTTTAATGAGCACAATAAAATATAAGGGGGTTAGTTTGTGACAACAAAATTTTGCTATTTCTGTACCAGTTACCTCTTTCAGACCCTACACAAGTTGAAAAAAACCATTTGTGTCACGATGCCGTGGAATCAGGTGCTCATTAATATTTGGCCACGTGCAGTTATTGGTAATACCTGAAAGTTTGTACATTTGCCTTGTTTTCAACCCCCTAAAAAAGTTGAGATATTTGCGTTTGAAGCAGGTGGGGTCGCCTGATTTCAAAGGAAAAATTACCGAGAAAATGGCTGTCAAAGTTAGGTGACTTCCAAAGCTTGAGAGTCTTTGCAAACTGCAAAATTATATTTTTTGTGACTTTAACAACATTTTACAGTAAAATCCAAACATTGTTTTTTAAATGGAAGTACAAGGTAGTGAGCCCCCCAAAAGATTTGATAAAAATGGTCAAAACTGCGTAAAAATGCCAGTTTCTTCAATTCTATAATTTTGCCAAGTGCCCAATTTCCCCACGCTGCCTCACATTTTATTTCCATTTGCCGTAACTCATTAGCTACGCCGAGCCGTGGGGGGGGGGGGGGGGCGGCGCGGCTAAAGTGGCGTCAGTACGCTAAGCCGCCCCCGGCAGCTCGAGAACTGATCTTCAATTTTAGCTTAGATTCTATTCCAATCCACATATCCATGTTAAAATAAAGGTCATAATATAATGTTGACTTCCGGGTCAAGTATTTCCACTGAAAATCGGAAATTTAGATCGAAGGGGCTAGACGTACTTAAGTAGACTGCCAGTCTAGCCGTACTTAGATTTAGGTTTGGCCCTATCGACTCAAGCCTGTTAAGTACACAGGTCTCATTAGATCTAGATCTAGTAATTATTCAAGTTCAAATACATGCAAGTCAGTAAGGCACCTTTTGGTTTTGTCTGAAATACAAATACTTTAGGCATTGCAAACTAAAAATTTCATTTACAATTCAGCCATCAATATTAAGTATGGCTAGCCTGACAGTCTAGCTGTCCTTAAGTACGGCTAGCCTGGCTGTCTACCCGTACTTAAGTACGGCTAGACTGCCAGTCTAGCCGTACTTATCTTAGGCCCTATTAAAACATTAGAAAACAGGAGGGTTAAAATACATGCACTTTCATTGAGGCACCTGGTTTCGTCTCAAATACAAATCTAAAGTTTAGGTACTGCACACTAAAAATGAATATTTACAATTAAGTAGGCCTATTTTTTGTAAATGGTCAGTCTAGCCATCATATTAAGAATAAATACGTTCTTAAATATGGCTAGACTGCCAGTCTAGCCGTCATTAAGTACGGCTAGCCTCTTCCAATTTAGATTCAGTTTTGAAACGCGATTTCGTAGTTTATTCGATTTTGTTTTATCGCGATGCCAGAATTATAGCCCGGACACCAGTCTTAGTAATTTTAAACAACAAAATCTATCATTATTTTGCCCACTAAAGAAATGTAGGACTCTTTTTTATAATATTGATACAATTGGACTCATATTGCCAATGCACTGTTATTGAGAAATCAATATTTTTGAGTGCTAGATCTAGGTCTAGATCTAAATTGTCAAAATATTTTTTTCTCCCCAAAATCACTACTTTTTAATGAAATTACACAAAAAGTGCCACTCAAGACATGTATAGATTTATTCCAAATGCAATTCTTAATAATTCCATAAGATACGAGTGGGTTTTTTTCTGTTTGTGATCGTTTTTCAAGATTATTAATTTTTAATTTTTTTTTCAATATCGGATGTTATGTTCAAAATGTACAAATATTATGGAATGTAGGTAAATAACTGCAAACTTTTCGATATTTTCCAGTTCTATATTCATTTATGGTTATATTGATGTTTCATTTGACTAGGTGCAAACATATTTTCTGATTTTCACCAAAGATTATTATTTTTTTATTTTCAAATTTTATCTGCATCCAATCAAAATTGTGTTGCATAATCGTGTCTTACCGGAACCAAAGTTGAAAAATACATAAATAAACATTACAGATGTATTCTACAAACCATACTGAAAATGTTGGTATATAATAATATGTTGATATTTATTTGAATTTGTGGCCCCAAAGACCTTTTAACTGCCCACTAGTCATCATCTCATTCGCCCTCAAGCCGAAAATAATACGTAGCGAATGAGTTAACAAAAGCAGTTTTGTTCCTTGTGATCAAATAAAAATGAAATAAAAATACTGTTTTAATCATAATTTCATGTTCATTACATGGTCAGATAAATAGTGTTTGAAGTGAAATGGATAAACATTTGGCTTGTTTGTTTTTGGTTGTTTTCAGGATGATTACAGTAAATTAGTGAAGTCAACTGGTGGAATGTGGTTGGACCTGGGCATTTTACATCATGGTCAAGGATACAAAATGAAGTACATTACAAAAAGCGTGCGGCAACTGTGGAAACGAGACTACTTGGGCTGCAGTCCCTAAAACTTGGTGTTGAAATTTGGCCAACCGATTTGTGTTCTCTTCTCCGAGGTGTTGTCTTGGCATTCCTGGGTTGTTGTTTTTGTTTTTGGAATAATTTTTGTTTTGTATTTTGGGGGTGAGACATTGGAGTAAACATTAATGTTTTACTTGTTGTTTTTTTTTAGCCTTGTTTTGAATTTTGAAACTTTCGTTTTGAGGAGGATACTGTTATAATATTCCCCAGCTGTTTTTTTTAAAGGAAAGTTTATTGCTCGATGTTGTGAATAAGGAAAGCCTAACTCGTCACATTTTAAAATTATCTATATAGTCCTGGTCTTTAAGATAAAATTTACCCCCCAGGGCGGTGCTGAAGTGTCTTTAGGCCATTGCCAAAGGGGGGGACATTAAACATGTCTTATGCACAGTAGAATTGTAATTGTAAATGGGCTGATTCATCAGTGTCATGCTCATAACTGTGCCTGAACTGCAACAGGGAACTGCTCCTTTTTCTTTCCTAATCCTTACTATCGTCGTTTTTCCTCTATTTCTTTTGTTTGTTTATCACACTCTTGTGACCCGCTATTTCCGGGGTGCCTTGATCGTTGAAGAAGACCTTGTGCTGTTGAAGCTAGAGAGGTGAGCAGAGTTGGCCTGATTCCTTGTAAAGTCTTCTCAATTGACATCCTTCTCTTGGCGCTCATATGGCCTTATGCAGTTGCAAACGCCATAAAACCTCTACTAAAACAAAGATGCAACTTTATGTGTTTATATTAGATGTGTCTGTGTTTTTCCATGGAAAAGTACATGTAGCAGTGTCTATAAACTTTTCTTTACCTCAAGAGCATTTGAAGGGCACATTTTTTTACCTGCAATTATATATTAAAGGAATGAAATGTAAGAATTTTACCAGCTCATCATGTCAGTATGTTTTTCAAGGTAAAATGAAACTAGCAATCATGATTGATAATGTTTTCTAACGGGTGTATAGGAATTTTATTCTCTCTTTTCAATTTTCTTCTTCTTCGTCTTCTTCTTCTTCTTCCTCCTCCTCCTCCTCCTCCTCCTCCTCCATGCACACACACACACACACACACACATGCACACACACATGCACACACTCACACAAAAATACATACGTGCATACCTACATACTTGCTTTCATACATGCACACATACACACTAAACATACACAATATATACAACCACACATATTTGCACACAAACACAATCACACACACAACATACTCTTTATAATTAGGCCTGTCAGTCTCAGCAGTAATGAATGACAAAGGAAGACATTTGTTTGGTCTTTTTTTATTGTTAAAGCCACTATACAAGACCTTGATATTCAGTACAACTTGTCCCCCAAAGATGTTATTGAAAGTGACAAGAACGGGAGCAGCAAAGAACAAAACAAAACAAAACCACAGAAAAACTTCACAATTAATTTGGTCGAATATATAGATAATTTCATTTTGTAACAAATAACTTTATGTAACTTATATGATCATTGATTTTACTTTTTAAAAAAGTTTACCCTGTAAAATGGAAACCTGAATTATTCTATTGATTTCAGAATATCATAAAATTATGTCAGTCAGTATTGTCTGACCACAGAGGGGTGTTTATCTTATTGTTGTGGCCTTCATCACAAGGCAGGGAGAAATAAATAAACATAAATGGCAGGAAATATGAATACATTGTGTTATATAAGCTAGTACATGCTACGCATCCCAGCAATGAAACTAGTAAAATTCTCTAATAGTAATAGTCATGTTGACCTAAAAAAGCCTAAGCATTATATTTCCTCCCTCTTCCTCCTGAGAATGTATATGGACAGTTTTGTCAATGGGCAATACCATTCACATTATTATATGCTTTTTTTCATCTCTCTTAAACTGTTATTGAAATAATGCAGTATAGCCAAGTTGTTCTTTGTGTAATGTTCTACATCTGGTAGATGACTTTTTTTCATGTAAACTTTCTTTATTTTTGTATTTTTAAAATGAGAGACTAGCTCTCTGTGCTGCTGATGTATGGAAATATTATTGTGTGCAGAATTATTTGTTGAGTTTAAAATATGATATGTCTTACTGTAACATGCTTTTATGCTTACGACAAAGGGAAACCATCCCTGAGAACATACACATAGGAAGGACAGGGATATAATAATGAAACTTTTTAAAATGCTGTCATCATTTTATCATTATCATAAATGTTCTTTTAAAAACTTCATTGTACATCCATATCCATTGTTAAGGGAAATAAACTTTTCAAATAAGTAATAGACTCATCTCGTTATTCCTGATCCACCATGAGTATTTTCTGTCAATTGACATTAAAAGGAGTAAAGGGAGGAAACGCTTTTAAAGCAAAATGGGGACTGGACTGATACTGATTGGAAATTTTAAATGTCGTGAAAATGATGTGGGTACCGTAATCTCTTCTTGTCAAGGATTCATTTGGTTTTGCATTTATTCCCGCCAGTTGTACCATGCTGGTGCGTGGTCCTCAAAGTTCTGTGACTCATTCACTCCACTCACGAGCACAGTGGCGGGGAAGGAACGGGGACGGTTGGGATCCTCGATGGGTTTCGCATCCGTAGACACGTAGCGGATGACGTAGCCACACCTGTGTTGGACAAGGAAGATATTGTTGAATGGTCATTACATTATTTGGTCGCTTTCATTTTAGGGACAAGCGGGCTAACCCAGATTCCATGGGTTTCCAGAAATCTTGATCTACACCATAAGTGGGCATTGACCTACCTATAGGAGAAGTTTGGTTTCACTGGTGTGTATATTTGTTTGGTTACAGAGAAAAATCTCCTTGTCTTTTAATATAACTGAATAAGGGTCCAAAAACTTTAACTTTGATTTTCTCAAAACAGCATTTTTCGGGATATGGGTAGACTTGGGAAGTTGTCATTTGTTCAGGTGATTAAGTCTTGGACAGGTAGCGGCTGGAGTAAGTTCGTTTGTGAAGCTGTGACAATTTACCCACTTCTGGACTACACAATGATAAACCTTTGAAGTGCTACCCTTTTACAGGATAAAGCAGTTAGAATATATAGAGTGGATGAAGCTAGAGCCAGAATATAATTTTTTTTAAATGGAAGTAGTAGGCCTACATACCGTGAGGCACAGATAACGCAAACACGGACAATGCAAAATCACATATATCTCGTGCAGTTTGCCTTTCCATTATAACTGACATCTCGTTAATTTTTCGTTTTCAGTCAACCGGAATTATGGATCTATCAAACACACATAAAAATATGTCAATCCCTAACGTGTTTGAGAGGACTGTAGTTCCCATAGGAATTTCAATTTTTACTGATGGTATTATAATTATACTTTCAGTGTCGATATGATGCATCCTGTGTGCCCACTCTGATTGAAGATAGAAATGTCAAAACTTGACAATGACAATGAGAATCTTTATTCATCTCGCAGGGAGAAATTTGTCTTAGTCGTTAACAATGGCAGTAGACGTTACAAAGATTAGGTGTACTCACGCTTACATTCACAACAAGACAGGACAATAGTAAATACACAACAACCCGCTCCATAAAACAATATCTCTCTCTCTCTGTCTCTGTCTCTTGTCTCTCTCTGTCTCTGTCTCTTGTCTCTCTCTCTCTCTCTCTCTCTCTCTCTCTCTCTCTCTCTCTCTCTCTCTCTCTCTCTTTCTCTCTCTGTTTCATTTGTAGCACTGTGTGTTCAGTAACATCACTGCAGTTGGTACAAATGAATTTCTTTCTGTCTGTTCTTGCTTTTTGGTTAATGTATCGTTTAATGCGGGTAGATAGTTGAAATTCCAATGTCAGTAGGTACTATGGTCACTAAGCATTATTTCCGCCTTATTTAAAACGTTTGTTTTGTGCGGATATTCAAAGTTACTTAGGTCTCTAACAATTGTTCTTTGGTGCCTTTCTGAACTTGCCTTCTCCTGTTAGAGCGGTTGGTCCCACTGCCATGCACAAGGTGGCCATGATGAAGAGACATCTGGCCTGCCTTCAGGGGGCAGAATTCCGCCTTACTGATGTCGTACAGATTTTCAGGGATGGCCTGGTTTGAGGAGAGTAAATTCCCTTCTTTTGATTCTATCACATGCTCCAGGATACCACTTTTGTGAGTGCCTGAGGAATGAAGAATGACAGATAAATGTGAGTAAGTCTTCAACTGACTCATCAACGTATCTGAAAATATTTGAGAATGTCTTCCTCTTTAAACGACTGCTCAAGAAACCTTTATACATAATTTTGTATATCCTACATAAAAGAAAAAAAACAGCATCCATTAAGAAACTACATACCGTCTCTTTGTTTTGGAAACACAAATGCTTACAGCAGAAATAAAAGAAGAAAAAAAGATCTGAACACCTTTCATCAATAGAAGGCAAAATATATATATCCCCTGCCCCCTATAAAAAAAGATGTTTGTAGCTTTTCTTGAAGTTTCTTGAAATAAGCTGACGACAGTACACCACACCCTGAAGCAGGGACTTTTTTTCAACGAGCAAGTTAAGAAACCAAAATGTATGAACACTTTGCCTTTAAGAATGGCTCCCTCAAGTCAAAATAGTTGTTTATTTATTTATTTATTTATTCATTCTTTTATTTATTTATTCATTGTTTGTTTGTTCATTCATTTATATATTCTTTTATCCATTTATTTATTCGTTTATTTATTTTAGTTTGAATTCTGTGCTTTAGTTGATTCTAAGAGCGGAGGTTCATTATACTAGAGTTGTTCTTGTCTTCCCATCTTGATCCTTTCCACAACTATAAGAACCAAACGACTGAGGTGAGTTTTACGCTCACCCTTATATTTGATCATCTTCAGAGGCAGCCTTCTTATTTATTCCGTCAAGGAGTTCTTTTTAAAAATATTGTAAGTGTTTTTACGCCCCCAGCGAGAGAAGTAGGTCATTTAGGAGACAAGCTTTGGCCCTGCTAACCTGGGCAGATGAGAGTGCGTCCCAGGAGATACAGCGAGATACTCCATTCAAATTCTTCTCTCACAATTTATTTGTTTATTTATTTATTTATTTATTTATTTATTTATTTATTTATTTATTTATTTATTTATTTATCTTACTTTGAAATTCTGTGCTTTAGTTGATCCTGAGAGCGAGGTACTCAGTAAACATTCTCCCCACACAAGAATAGATCACAGGCATGTTGTGTTCTGGCTGCGATGGTGAAGTGTCTAACCGATGCACCACAGACGCTGGTCACCCAAGGAAGTTAATGTCCTTGTGGTCAGCCCAAAGACTTATCAGCATCTCAGCCGAATTGGAGTAAAGCAGTCTGCTGCCTGCCCACTATGTGACTACCCCTCAGAGACAGTGGAACATCATCTGTTCTGTTGTAGAAAACTAACCGATCTGAGGGGATGTTTTCTTCCCAAGCTACCCCACACATCTAACTGCCTCTACTCCTCAAGACAACAATTAAAACAGATATGCAGCTATTACAGAATGGCATCATGCAGAAGAGTTAACGCTCAGATGCTACTACGGATCGCTAACAACAGCAATAACAACCACAACAACAACCACAATATGTCCATTGTGCAGCGAGGAGCCCCAAGATATGGAGCACTGGCGACAGAGATGTCCGCCACGGAGGTCCGGCGGTGGCATCTCTTTGGGGAGGATTCAGGGAGGTTTAACTGCCTCACCCGCTACCCAAGGGAGGCGGTAGCCCTGGCGAAGAGCACGCTCTTCGGGGCTCCAAACATTTCAAACAGATAGTCTACCACACACACACACAACAACAA
>NW_004797273.1:2157279-2159854 GCF_000002075.1 Aplysia californica
AGGTTCGGATTGATATGTCCCAGCTGAAAGAGCGAGATCCACAATAAAATTTCTCCCACCACAATCTTTTTATTTATTTATTTATTTATTTATTTATTTATTTATTTATTTATTTATTTATTTATTTATTTATTTATTTATTTATTTATTGATTTATCTTACTTTGAAATTCTGTGATCCTGAGAGCGAGGTACTCAGTAAACATTCTCCCCACACAAGAATAGATCACAGGCATGTTGTGTTCTGGCTGCGATGGTGAAGTGTCTAACCGATGCACCACAGACGCTGGTCACCCAAGGAAGTTAATGTCCTTGTGGTCAGCCCAAAGACTTATCAGCATCTCAGCCGAATTGGAGTAAAGCAGTCTGCTGCCTGCCCACTATGTGACTACCCCTCAGAGACAGTGGAACATCATCTGTTCTGTTGTAGAAAACTAACCGATCTGAGGGGATGTTTTCTTCCCAAGCTACCCCACACATCTAACTGCCTCTACTCCTCAAGACAACAATTAAAACAGATATGCAGCTATTACAGAATGGCATCATGCAGAAGAGTTAACGCTCAGATGCTACTACGGATCGCTAACAACAGCAATAACAACCACAACAACAACCACAATATGTCCATTGTGCAGCGAGGAGCCCCAAGATATGGAGCACTGGCGACAGAGATGTCCGCCACGGAGGTCCGGCGGTGGCATCTCTTTGGGGAGGATTCAGGGAGGTTTAACTGCCTCACCCGCTACCCAAGGGAGGCGGTAGCCCTGGCGAAGAGCACGCTCTTCGGGGCTCCAAACATTTCAAACAGATAGTCTGCCACACACACACACACACACACACACACACACACACACACACACACACACACACACACACACACACACACACATACAACAACAACAACAACAACACCAACAACAAAACACCACACCAGCAACAGCAGCAACAACAAAATCCCACAACAACAATAAAAATCCCCACAACAACAATAACAAACACGGACGGTGGCTTTATTCTTTAGTTTTCATGACAACCCCAAAGACTTTTGTACAAACCTGGGATGACCTGCATACAAGCGTTCTCCTTGTCGGCGTTGTCCACCGCAAGCCACACACTGACCACATCTCCCTCCACACCCCAGTATCTGAAAACGAAAATATCAATTTATACAATATGATTGTAATATGTATAATATGATTGTCGTAGCTTTTTTGAGAGCATCCTGGCAAAGGAATGGATGGAAAACCATGATCGCCGATGTCTGTCGCAGATCTGGCATTGGATGATGATGATGATGATATCATCGTCATGAGTTTGTATGTGCGTATGTACGTATATGTGTATGAATGTGTTCATGTGTGTATAGGTGCCTGCGTGCGTGAGTATGTGTGTGCACGCGCATGAAATACTATGTGCCTATAAAATTGATTTGTAATTCCATATGTTTCATGTTAAGCGCATAGAGCATTGCACACGTGGATATAATGCGCAAAATAAATGCAACCCATTATTATTATTATTATTATTATTATTATTATTATTATTATTATTATAATCATCCGGTGCCTTGCCGACTGGCGTGGACGATCATGGACCTCCACTTCCATCTGTCTTGCGCTACTTGCGCTGCGGCAATGGTATCTGTTGTTCTTGCTGCTCCCAGCCATGTTGTCAACTTGTCCAGTCTCTTTTCCCTCACAATATGGTCGCTTTAAAACTCAAGTGGGCTAGATCTATCCCGAAAAATACTGTTTTGAGAAAATTGAAGGTAAAGTTTTTGCCCCTTGGTTCAGTTTCTTTAAAAGACAAGGAGAGTTTTCTCTATAACTAAATAAATCTACACACCAATGAAACCAAACTTCTCTTATAGATAGAGCAATGCCAACTTTTGGTGTGGCCCAAGATTTCTGACAACCCCCGAAATCTGGGTTAGCCCGCTTGTCTGTAAAGTGACTATATCATCATAATCATCATTAAAGTGACCATAATATATGGGAAGTAATAAATACCACGCTTTTAGTATGGTATGATTTAATTAAGTCTGAGTTACGTTACACTTACACACTCTCACGCCACTCTCTCTCTCTCTCTCTCTCTCTCTCTCTCTCTCTCTCTCTCTCTCTCTCTCCCCCCCCTCTCTCTCTCTCCCCCCCCTCTCTCTCTCTCCCCCCTCTCTCTCTCCCCCTCTCCATCCCCCCCTCTCTCTCTCCCTCTCCATCCCCCCTCTCTCTCTCTCCCTCTCCCCCCCTCTCTCTCTCTCTTTCTTCCTCACCCTTTCACTCTGTGCGTGTATTATAAAAGAATATACATTCTTAGTTATGGTATAAAGTAACTCTTAGTTACACCATACCGCCACTCAATCTCTCTCTCTCTCTGTCTGTCTGTCTGTCTGTCTGTCTGTCTGTCTGTCTGTCTGTCTGTCTGTCTGTCTGTCTGTCTGTCTGTCTGTCTGTCTGTCTGTCTGTCTGTCTGTCTCTCTCTCCCTCCCTCCCTCTCTCTCTCTCTCTCTCTCTCTCTCTCTCCCTCTCTCCCTCTCCCCCCCTCTCTCTCTCTCTCTCTCTCTCTCTCTCTCTCTC
>NW_004797273.1:2161960-2163169 GCF_000002075.1 Aplysia californica
CTTATCCAATTCCTTCTCCCCCCCCCTCCACATCACCATCATCTTCTTACTCTTCGATTAACATCTTAAGTTAAGACCGACAGATAGACAGACAGGCAGGCACGAAAAGGCACAAAAATGTAAATGTGCAGGTTCTAAGGACTCGCAAACTTAATAAGAAGTCATCCCATTTTGACGGCCATTTTCTCTCGTTAATTTTTCCTGTGACACCAGCGACCCCCCATCTCTTTCAATCGCAAATATATCTACTTATATTCACGATAGATGGCGATTTTTTCTCATCCAAAACAAGATAAATAAACAAGATTTAGGTTGATATCAATAACTCCATTAGCCACCCCCCCCAAAAAAAAACCCACACAAAAAACCCAAAATAAACAACAACACCCCCACCCCCCTTTTTCAACTGACGAGCGTCTGATTTCACTACGTCGTCGCGACACAATTTCTTATTATGCACCCCAGAACATTATACAAGTCGCATTTTCTCACCAATTTCGTCCTGAACTTTGTCGAAGTGTTCTCGGACTGTGTTCACTTCTTCTTCGCTGAGCACGTCCAGGGGGCAAGCATAGCCATTTAGATCGAAATACTTTGCAAACATCTTGGCATCTCCGTCCGCGGCCATAGTTTGTTTTGTTATTTTGCAATGTGTGTCACTGAAAAGAAAAGAATGCCCCATAGGTAGGAATACCCACATTACCGCACGCTCATATGACCGTGTGCAGTTGCGAGTGCTGTTAAACGCTTACAAAAAAAAAGAAGAAAACACAAGTAATTTCTTTCTCACCTCGTGCCAGAACACATTTTAACGCTATCCGTAGGTCGTGTTTTACTCTCCGTATCCATACGACGTGGGGAACTCTGTGCCACCACTTTTCAATGAGGAAATTTACTCGTTAATCCGATCCGTACGCTTTGCATAGCAGTCTGTCAAAATGATTTTTTGAGAAATACTGAAAGTTTCAAAGAGATCTTCGCTCTAGAAGTATTCTAAAATGTGAAGAATACAACCCCTGAGGCACAAAATGACTCCAAGCGTACGGATAGGGTTAAATGTATAGATCACCAACGCGAGCTCTCCATGCACTCATATCCTGGACTTAACAAACACGTTAGTCTTGACCTCTGTCTAGCTGTATCCCGTCTCCTTTAGGTCCGAATCTAAGTACATGTACATGCACGTGTACTTCCTTTAAGCACTTTTAG
>NW_004797273.1:2166514-2167735 GCF_000002075.1 Aplysia californica
CTTTCCGAAATCGCAAAAGAGTTCCTCTGCCGGGTCTGTATACTTCGTGACTTCGTTCCCGGTTACCGGGTCTGTATACACTTCGTAAAGATTTAAAAAATCGATTAGAGTAGGCTTCGGGCGGCACCCGAGCAAAATTCAAAATTTACCAACCTACTGAAAATGTTTGGTGTGTCCCACGCACTCATATGACCTTATACAGTTGCGAGTGCCGTAAAACACTCCCCCCCCCAAAAAAAAAAGGACAGACAGGGATAATCCATTAGAAAACTCTCATCTGTCGAATCGAACTCATGCTTTCTGCTTGCCTTGGCGAAGGAACAAGCCACTACTCTACATACGCCGGTTACCAAACAAATCATCATCAACAAGCACAGATAGCTGATGAGGATAATCATGAAGGTGACGAGAAGATCCGCTGACATGTTGTGAACATTTGTTGTTGGTTTCTTTTTGTGCGTAAATGTTTTACGGTGCTCGCAACTGTCTAATGTCATATGAGCGCGCGGGACACATTACACTACACCTTTTCAGTTGTTTGTTAATTTGAAGTTTGCCCTGGTGCCGACCTCGAAGCCTACTCTTATCGATTTTGGACCACCAAAGGATCTTTAACGCGCGCAACTTACACACGGGACCTCCGTGATTTATATATATTTTTTGCCCTTATCCGAAAAAAGTTCGTGTAGACCTTCCTTACCGTTAGATCAGGGGTGTGGCTGAAAGACAGCAGTAAGAAGGAGCCAAGGAGTAGCAGTAGAAAGGCTGTAGAAGGAATCAGGAGCCCAGAGGAGGGGACAAAGTGGAAACGAAAGCAGACAATAGAACATTGTGAGATCGCAGGAAAGGGTGTGAAAGGAGACAGTTTTAGAGAAGAAACATTTTCCTACCTATTCGGATTCAAACCCGGGACCTATTGAATGAGAGGCGAACACTCCTTTACCTCTAGACCACGAGAGCCCCCGTAAAAGGTTTGGGAGGATTGAGAGAAAGAGCTCTAGAACGCAATGTGTAATTTGTTTTGCTGTGTATGGCTGAGATAATGTTAGTTATCCAGAACGGTTGAAGGGGAAACCTCAAATAATAATTTTATCACTCTATGTATAATATTTTGGGCCTGGGGATTTTCGAATTGTCGCCAAAGAGGAGCTGTTGGGCAGACAAGAACACACACACACACACACACACACACACACACACACACACACACACACACACACA
>NW_004797273.1:2169496-2172037 GCF_000002075.1 Aplysia californica
CCATTTTCACCTGGTTGAAGTGAGGAAAATTCGTGTAAAGTGCCTTTCCCAAGGACACAACGTCGGGCCCGCGGCCCGATCCCACGAACCCACAACCTCACGATTACGAGTCCGGTAGCCTAACCACTAGGCCACCGACGCCACTAATATGGCAATCCCCTAATGTAGATCTAGCCATAAATATACTGTTCGTGAGTGGGCACGTTGGAGGCTGAAATATTGTGACCTACTGTTTAAAAAAAAAGTTGTTTCCGCATCCGATCCGGACATTGAGGATTGCCTTGTTAGTGAAACAACTTCCTGGGCCTTCTGCATATTGTGGTACGTTATTACTTGGAACATCAAACAAAGATTTTACACTACTAACCTTCTGTCACGTGCCACTATAACAGGAATTAGCCAAACATGTTCCTCTGCTCTGTGTTGTGATTCCTTCCGCAGCTTTGGGGCCCCGATGCGTTGGATTAGAATCTCACACTTCACGCACAACTGAACCGAGGCTCTAACTAGCCTTTTTCACAACCTATACTGTCAGAAGGCCTCCTCTGCCTTGGTACAACTCTCTTCTCTCCCAAGTCCCACCAGTAGTCACTCAGACTTTTATCAACTTGCAAACAATACAACTGAACACAGACTCACACTTTACTCACTCTCACACTTTCAGCCAAACAATACAATAGGCTAGGCCTAACCCCCTGCCAAAACCAAAATCAACCAAATACACCACATGGTAGGGTGGCCAGTTCTTTTCCACGCTGCCTTTACTTCCCCAACTCAAAGTCAGGTCCCCATCATTACTGCTGGGTGGGCAGAAGGGGGCGAAAAAAATCCGTTTCCGAACCGAGGCTCGAACCCGGCCGGACTTTCCGCTTCGGAGACGAGCGCAGTAACCACTGTGTCACGCACCCTCCTTCTGTATAATTATTTAAATGATGTCGTGAAGATCCTTGTCACCACACTTGAAGATGAGGAGATTGAGCATGACTATGCGCCAATCTTATGACTTGAAGAACTGGGTGTCTTCAGAGGAAGTGACAGAACCAGCATGGTGCAGGGGATGGAAAGACGGCCTAGTAACCAATTGAACACCGGGACAATCAGCTGGCGGACTTTGAGGTGGATATTGGAGCGGGGAGCGGGGCACGTATGGCATTGTCCCTAGTGCTAGGATGTTGTTGTCAGGGTCAAGTAAAGTAAAGTAAAAATCTATAATGCTGATATTTCATTTGTTCATTTATTTACTTATTTATTCATTCATTTATTTATGTATTTATTGGGAGGGAGGGGGGGGGGGGGTGTAATGTGTTCTGTGATTATCGATCGATTAAAACTTCATTGCGTTTTAGCCAATCGATGCCAAAGCTATTTTTTTAAAACCTGGGCAGAAAAGAACAGGTAGAAAATTTAATTTGAGATTCAGGAAAAAATCGCAGTAGAGATGTAAGACTGGGTAGGCCTTTTAGAAAAGCTTGGCAAACAGCTATTCCTTTCAAGCTAGGGCGTGTCAAAATGTTCAAGAATATTTTCTAAATAATAATATTATGCATTTTCTTTATTTTATTGTTTGGTTCCTACATTTTTTTGAAAAAGGAAACATCAAGTTTGAAAAATCCCAGTGTTTTTTTTTCTTCTCGCCAACAATTACACAACATAAAATCCCTGAAATAACGCTGGAAACCTTCTTCACAGTGGGTACCGCAAAAATTTTATAACGCCCATTATCGAGAATGTCTGCAAATTGAACCGCACAACCCTTCTGACCTACAAACCCCTAAAGCCCAAGCAGAAAAGACCATTTTTCGTCACAACTCATCACCAAAAACTACATAATGTACATAAAATCTACAGCCAACACAGAAGCATCTTGGAAAGATCAGACAAAAGGAAAGCCTGTTTCCCCAACCGCTCTCTGATTGCACTTCGTCAGCCCCCCAATCTTGGCAACCCTCATTCGCACTAGAGCAGTAACACCCACGTCCTCACCTCCTATAAACCCATATGTTCCCCCCCTCAAAATTATCCTTGTCAAAAACGTAGATGCAAAACATGCGCTTACACGAAAGTGACCTACTTTGTAGGAGGCCCCCACTTTAAAAGAAAACTTTCCCACAGCATCATTTGTGAAACCAAAAATGTAATCTTCCTCATACCTTGTTAAGTCTGTCCAGCTCAATATGTAGGTCAAACTACCACCACACTAAGAGCTAGGTTTAATAACCATAGGTATTCAGTCCAAAAAAACTCCAGCTCACCAGTTGGCCAACATGTGACAGTCCTGGTCACAATGGAGCCTCCGATTTGCAGCTTCAGGGTATTGAAATAGTTCAATATCCAACTAAAGAAAAACTTAACCAAAGAGAGTCAATGTGGATTTGGAACTTGGGGTCTCACAAAATTCTCACTGGCCTTAACACCGACGCTCCCCATTTTAAGGACCTTAAATTTACAACGTAGGCCTAACGTACTAATCACCCCTTGTGTTCCTGTAACCCCCTCCTTTTGGCCCTGCCTTTCTGTTTTATTCCTTACCTCCACGTACTT
>NW_004797273.1:2173824-2181822 GCF_000002075.1 Aplysia californica
AAAAAGTATTAGGTGTGTCCCGCGCGCTCATATGACCTTATGCAGTTGCTAGCGCCGTAAAACCCTATACTAAACAAACAAACAATAAAAGCTTTTACTTAGAGGAGACTAATTGAATGGCGACCGTGAGTAGATCTAGTGTCAAAGAGTGGACTGTAAATATTTCCAGTTACGTTATGGCGAGTGTTTTTACATGACACCTGTTTCATTGTTTTTTGTATTTATAATGTTTACAATTGGTCGCTTTTAAACACAAATGGGCTATCCCGAAGAATGCTGTATTGATAAAATCGAAGGTAGCATTTTTGCCCCTTGTTCAGTTTCTTTAAAAGACTCTTTTACCCAACAAATGCACATACCAATGAAACCAAACATCTCCTATAGATAGGGCAAAGCCCACTTTTGGTGTAGATCAAGCTATTTAGCTCTGGAAAACTCCGAAATCTGGGTTAGCCAGGTTGTCCTTAAAAGCTACCAATCATATTGTTTTGCAATCAGAGAGAACAGAAGAAAGTATCTTGATGTTATGAAAATATGTTTATTGAAGATTTTGGTTGAATCGTAATAAAGAATGTCCAAAGAAACATAGATGAAAAGAAAAAACCCCCCCAAGCAAACAAGCAAAGAACTAGACAGAAACATCAATATGAACACAGAATTGATATGATGAACCACATGTATTTAAAATTTTGTTATACATACAATACATTATGTGAATGGGGTATAGTTTCAACGATAAGACTTGTCAATTCTTAGCAAACTATCTCTATGAGTATCTAAGGCTTTGCTACCGTGCTTTGTCTCAATGAAATTTCGAATTATAACTTCCAAGTCCTAAATTGTTGGCCATTAATTTGAAACAGAAGCGGTTGTACTAGCTGTCTCACCGTTTGTGTCTTGTGTGCAAAAAGTCGGTCTGTACAAAAATTTCTCATTGGGTTTATTTTGACAAATTCGTTTGAAATCAAAGACATCTTTAGTTAATTTCCAAAAGTCAAATAATTTAAAGTTGGTGTAAATTGTGGTATAAAATTGACCACCCCCCTCCTTCCCGTACCAAAACAAAAGCAAAAAGAATAATTGAACAGTCGCTGACACTACTACTACACTGTATTTGTACTTATTTCTTTATTATTGCGCTAAAATTGTTTTGAAAAATTGACAACAGTGGACTGATACATTCGCCCTGTATGGTACTACTTACAAGGAAAGCAAGAAACAAACAAGCAAATGATCGGTAAATAAACACATTAAAAAAAGAATTAGAGGAGGGCGTTTGAACAACGCAGATCGTTATCTACTGGCCGGATTTTCATTTCGCTGAAGCTGACAGAGTCGTAGAAGCCGGTCAATGGCCTCCAGTTCAGGCCTTCTCCATACTTCTTGCTTCCCCAGACGCCGTTCAGATGAGCTTGGTGACACTCCAGGTACCACCAGCCTCCGTGGAAGTCTCTGGCACAGTTTTCATTCGATGTGTCGTGGTCACTGTCGCTGGTGGAGAATGCATGACCATTGACCCGCAACATCGTGTCTGTAGTATCTCCCGAATATCCAGATATCTGGATAGTGTAGTACTCCGGTTCTCCCAAGAGAGAGAAGCTATTGTAATTAGCGTGGTAGTTCTTTTCTTCGTAGGAGATGTCAATTCTCAGTTCATATCTTTGCTGTGGACGAGAAGGCGACAAAGGTAAAAGGTCATCCACATTTACCCAGTTATGACATCAGACCCCCCACCCCCATGACGTTAGGTAACCACTCATGACGTCACGTACCCACTATTTCACTTCATGCACCCATTCATAACGTTATACACCCACTCATGACGTCACATTTTCATCCATGACGTCACTTACTAACTCGGGACGACAAGCACCTGCTCATAACGTCAGGTAGTCGGCCATGATGTCACGTACCCACCCATGACGCCACGTATTTTCTCATGACGTCACACACAGGAATAGCGTACAAATTATGAGCCACAGCTACAGGAAACAGACAGTTGGAAGGAGGTGTAGTGCGTCTGAATGTCTGCTCAAATTAAGTCCCGTAGTGACCAGTCACTACTGGGAAAATCAGGACCTGTCACTTCTCTGGGCTGCGGGCCTACAAATATACATAGACAAAACATCGGGACCCAATCTGTCCATTGTGCAGCCAGGAGCCCCAAGATTTGGAGCACTGGCTACAGAGATACCCCGTCACGGAGGTCCGGCGGTGGCATCTCTTTGGAGAGGATTCAGGGAGGTGCCCACTACCCAAGAGAGGTGGTAACCCTGGCAAAGAACACGCTCTTCGGGGCTCCAAACAATTCGAATGGATAGGCTACCACACACACCCACATACACAACGACAACAACGACAACACCAGCAATAGCATCATCAGCACCAACAATAACTAAACTACAACGACAACAGGGACTGCCCTTGTAACTGCCATAATAGCGCAGATACGTGTAATCTATTCCTACTCGTCAACTTTTCCTTCTGTTTCCACTACTCTTACAAACAACAACAATAACAACAGCAACAATGACACCAACAATAATAATAATAATAATAATAACAACAACAACAACAACAACAACAACAACAACAACAACAACAACAACAACAACAACAACAACATCACCACGAGCGATGACAACGACGACAACAACACCACGTCAATTACAGCAACAACATCACCATCACCACCACCACCACTACCAACAAAAAACAACAACGAGGAAGATGTAAAAAAAAATACGTTTGAATGTCAAGGAACAATGGCAATTCAAATGGAATTATTTGTACGAGTGGAGGTGCCTCTTAGTATAATGGCAATTGAGCCGAAAAAGGGCCTCGATCGCTCTCGCTCGAAGATTTCTTCGTGGAGTCCACAACAAGGCCCATTAAGGAAACAACCCCCCCCAAAAAAAAACAAAAAACAACAACAACCAAACAACAACAACAACAACAAAACAAAAAAACCCAACAAATACCAACAACATTACATTACAAAGCACAATGACGTGTTGCACAAGAGCGAAGAGTTACTGACCATGCTAGTCAGTTTGTGGATTTTCTCCAGACCCATCCAAAAGTTTCCATAGAGGTCACCGAAGCCGTACTTGTACTCGACCCAGCCGCGGTAAAAGTCCACATCAGCTGACGCACGTCTCTGAACATGGATTGTGACATGATTGTAAAATGAATACAACACGATTGTAAAATGAATGCAATATGATGTAAAATGAATGCAACATGATAGTAAAATAATTGTAAAACGATTGTGAACTGATAGTAAAATTACAAAAATGGATACAACTTGATTGTAAAATTAATGGATACAATTATTGAAAAAAATGAGTTCAAAGTGATTGTAAAATGAACGTAAAATAATTGTAGAAAGATTTAAAATGAGTCCAGAATTGTCGCAGATTAGCTGTAAACTGTTGATAAAATCATTGAACAATTACGAAATATTAAAATGCTCTAGATTTATATATCCGTAATCTACTTTTGGAAATGAATCAAGACCATAGAGTTATCTCCTTTTAAACTAGAGTCCGTACGAGGTCACGTGACACGGAAACATTTGAGTTTGTTGGCGGCCATATTTCAGTGGGCGAAAACGTTTGTTTACATGTGAGTGGGCGTGTCTCTGCTCTTACGTGTTTTATTTAATTCTAACCTTATGTTTTAACCCAAAGTGATTCTCTGAAAAGTGCAAGCATGTGAAACTGTAGATCTAGTCCCTTTCTGGATTAACGTCTTTTTGAGCTTTGATTAGAAATCACAGTTGAGTATGGATTATCTCTTGTACGCAGATGATACACAGTTGTATAAATCTGTTCCACCACCAGATGTTAAAACCTTGCCTGCCACCATGGGTATGTGCATTGATGATGTTAAGAACTGGATGATTGATAATAAGCTCCAGCTTAATGAAAATAATACTAAAACTCGTTTATGTAACCCAAAGAAAAGCCATATTCCCATAGACGTCGATATTCTAGATATCTAGATCTAGATCTAGAATCTAGATCATGTTTGTACGATGTGTAATCGTGTGCGTGAGATGTGTGTGTGTGTGTGTGTGTGTGTGTGTGTGTGTGTGTGTGTGTGTGTGTGAGCGCGCGCGCACGTGCGTGTGCGTGGGAGTGTTTGTCTGTACTGTATGTACATGTGTGTGTGTATGTGTGTGTGTGTGTATGCGTAACTGTGTGCGTGTGTGTGTGTGTGCGTGTGTGAATATTGTTCATACATGCATTTATGTGGATTCTAAAGCACCTAGAGCTGGGTTTGTGGGCGCTATAGTAGTAGTAGCAGCAGCAGCAGCAGCAACAGCAGCAGCAGCAGCAGCAGCAGCAGCAGCAGCAGCAGCAGCAGCAGTAGTAGTAGTAGTAGTAGTAGTAGTAGTAGTAGTAGTAGTAGTAATAATAGTAGTAATAGTAGTAGAAGATCTACAGCTTTAGATACTTTCTTTACAATAAAACGAGACCAGAAAGGATGGTGCAACACTGCTGTGTTTAACTTATCAGTGTGCTAACAGTCAGAGACTGGCAAGAATAAGATTGATAAGAATTTTGACAGATTAGATCCCGATCTATGTTTTGAAGAAAATATTCGAAAAGATTAAGAGCCTGGTCTGATCAAAGCCTACCTTTCAGTTAATTGATATCAAATCTAACCACTGCAATTTTGCCTCGTCTTTGTGTTTAAATTACTTACTTAAACATCACAAAATCCAAGCTAGATCTACTAATCTGAGGCACAAATTTCACTCACTAGACAATGACTCAATGACTTAACATATATATTAAACATAGTAATATAACAGTATCATCAATTATAATTATTTTTATGGGATGATGATGGATGAGAGCAGCCAAAGATAGGCTAGTGTCTAAAATGCTTGATGTATAGTATAGGATAGATCTAAGCTTATTAGTGACAAAGGAAACCATAGTCCTGAGTGCGCTTGGTGCTGAGCTTGCTATATGCACAGCGTATAATATGTGTTTAGCACATTTTCTATTGTTCGAATGAATTTAAACTACCCATCACTGCTTCTGTCAGGCAGATCAGTGATGTCTGTTTTCTTTTATTACATCATCTATTTTTAGCTCATAATATGTCTTATAGACACAAATAGTCACCCCGGTTGTTTTTTTAAATATAAAGAGCTATCAGCAAGGTTCGGGGCCATTAGAGTTAAGGTTGACTAGCAGCTAGATCTTTTTCACAACGGACAGGTAATTTCTTTATCAAACAGTGTACTTTTTAATGTTTTGTTTCATTGAATGTTGTCCAAAAAACACAATTAGTAAAGGTTTTTGTTTCTGTTATCACTACTCTGTGTAGAAAAACAATTGACCAGGCTACAAAACAACACTAAGTTCACTTTTTTATCTTTAGGGAGTCCATAGTTGTCACAGTTGTTTTACGAATGTCTAAAATTAGACTTACTTAAAACAGCAATAGAAGGAGCTTTAGTTTAAGTGCTGTAAATGGTCTACTTTAGTTCTTAAAATCAATATAAATCACCAAAGTTTAATACATACAGAATAAAGCACTACTTATTTGGTATACTTTTAAAAAAATAACTGAATGTAAGAATGAAAAATAGGCCTACAGTTCCCTGTTCAAATGTCACAAGTGAAAGTTTAACTCGATTTTTTAAATACTAGTAGATCTACATGTATTCATAATTTGTTTGGCTGAATTTGCTTTATGAAGAGCTTTAGCCTTCGCACACCTAATGGCAGAAAAACTCTGGATTTCTTTCTATGGCTCATATCTTGATTTAATTTAAAGCCAGCCAAACTTGGGTTGGGGGAGGGGGGGTATTGGGATTCGGGAGGAGAGAGAGGGTGGGGTGATTGGGAGGTTCCATGACACCCACATCTTTTCATACTTCTTTTTAAAAATTCTATAGGCCCTATACGCTTTGATTCAGTCATTAAGAAATAAACCACTTCGTAGATTAAGGGCTGATGAAGAAATAAAGGGGACTTTTTTTTCTTTTTTAAAAGTTTTATAGATCTATCCCTAACTCTATCTATTTAATAATACATTTGTAGATCTAGTTATAGAAAGAACGCTGTATTATTGCTATTTAGAAACCTAGATAGCACGCCACGGCGCCCTTGTAAAAAAAATAAAAAAATTAACAAGGACCAAGCCTCGCCTATCGCGTATGAGGGAGAAAGAAAACATGCCTAGCCCATTGCTTTAGCTTGAACTCCTTCACGCATCTCGCCCACTGAAACATGGCAGACGCCGCTGTCAAATGTGGCCATCGCGCAGCAAGGCGAGAGAGGGGCGTACTGTATCTAGTTACTATAGTGTACATCTATGATCAAGACCTAATAAACGTCTTAAAGTGTGTTAAAAAATTGGTGGCGCAACTTATTGTCAAATATCTCCTCAACTATGGAACATAGACTCTCCAGTTTTTGCAGTGTGACTTTTATCGATTTGTCTTAACAGATTAACGTTTTTTAAACACCTGTTAGCTCTTTTCTAGAAAATTCCTTAATAAATAGGCCCTACTAATAAAAAATCCCAGTGGATTATTTCTACTGATTTTAAAAGGTTTACAGCTGGGACAATATCACTTTTAAAAGCAAGTCTGTACACAGTTTTTTTCTAATCGCGAGATTGCCTTTATTGAACGCATGTTTCGAGAACTTTTAGTGCAAAAGAGTATTTACAAAAAAAAGTAAATTTCTTGTAACTTTTTTGCCACTAAAAAGTGTCAATGGTGAGTTGTGACCTAGGCCATACATGCGTATGCAAAATGTGTGAGGTGTGAGGGAAGCGGGTAGCGCTGTGTACAATCCCATTTTCCACGTGAAGGAGATTTGTAGTACAATGTATTTCATATTAATCTATGAAGAAAGTTAAAAAAAAAAATTTAGCTTCAATTGTTGGGGAAAAAAGTTAAGACAAATTGATACAAATTGCTGTGCAAAATATGGGTAACACTGAGATTCACCCGTTAAAAAGATTTTTGAGGATAAGTTGCGCCAGGACTTTTTTGACCGCACTATGAGGGATGTGGTCTCGATTTTATAAGCTTACCTGAATCACGATCCATCCTCCGTTATCGGTCTCAGTGTCGCAGACAACTTCAAGGCCGTTAAGCAGGGTCACCACCGGGCGGGGTTTCGACACTTTCACGTCTGCACACGTTATTGGCTGAACAGAAAACACAGTGAAAGATAACTTAGTCGGTGTCTCTATTAACAAATAATTTTTAGTTCATGTTTGAAGAAAACTTAACTGAATACTATGTGGAAAACTGCGAGCAGAGACAGTTCATTTTGTTGCAACATAAACATTACGCAAGATGTATGAAAAATGTAGTGATTTTGAAATGATAAATGTAGATTTCCATGATCATTTAATGGATAAAGGCAGGAACCAATCAATTAGATAGTAGCAGTTAGTCTGCCTCTCAGTCAGCTTATTCATTAGCCTATTAGCGCCAGTTTAATTACTTTAACATTGTCAATAGGCGTCTAGAGTTTCTAATCTAGTCCTGTCGAAGTGGTGGAACACAAATTAAAGTGAATCTCCAATAGAATTGATAGAAGGGTGTCGGAATCCCGTTTTTAGTAATTTGTGGCAATCGAAGAAAACCAGACTGTTTAGGAGTCGGGCTGCTTCCACCTAGCCTTTGTTTAGGAGACTGGAATAGATTATCGTGACAGAAGGATAATATGGAAATAGGAGTTTCTGTTGTAACTTGTCTTTTGCCTCCCGTAGTACGGCAATGTCTGGCATAATAGGTGTACAGTTATACAACTGGGAGGAAAACAAAATGGCAAGATTTGATCGATAAAAAAATAGCGAGAAACATACATTCAATTGCATGTACTGAGCTCTAAAACATCAAGATAACTATTCTCTGGCCACGTTTTCCAGCTCAAAGTCAGGTCCAAAGTCTAGCTGCTATATTCTCTCTCTCTCTCTCTCTCTCTCTCTCTCTCTCTCTCTCTCTCTCTCTCT
>NW_004797273.1:2183762-2185642 GCF_000002075.1 Aplysia californica
AATAAAACCAACCAAACAAAAACAACAACAACAAAAACCAAAAAACCCCAACAAAAAACCCAAGAAAAAAACAAAAAGAAAAAACAACAAAAAACCAACAAACAAAACAAAAGCAAACTGGTGTATTGAGCAACAGAAATGCGAGGAACAATATTGTTGCTTTATATAGCGCTAACAGGAACAAAAAGACTAATATTGCTTCATAGAGGTAACAGGAACGAAAACTACTAGTCAAAAGTACTAGATTCTAATATTATAATTTCTTAGCTGTCAGAATGTAAATTTTTTGGGGTCATTTCTGAGTTTAGAAGGATAATTTGAACACGAAGATGTCCATGTCTCAGTCACATGTCTTCATTAACCCAGAATCCTTCAATTATTAAAAAAATCGTTTAATACATGTAGTCAGAAAAAAACAGAGGTGTGCTGACATAATGAGTTGGTACTCGGATTTCAGCCGTGTGGATACAGATAAATACAAGAATTGTGTAGATTGGGTTTGAGCAATTTATTATAATATGAAATGGTAAAATAAATGTTTGACTTGAGGGGAAAATGGCATAAGTAAAAAATCAACACATTTCATGTGTCTCTTTTTCGGACAATATCTTCATTCGTGGATTGCGAGAAGTAACTCACAATTGGTCGCTTTTAAGCATAAGGGGGCTATCCTGAAAAATGCTGTTTTAAGAAAATCGAAGGTATAGTTTTCGAATCCTTGTTCAGTTTTTTTTTAAATACAAGGAGAGTTTTCTCTATAACCAAACAAATACAACACCACTAAAACCAATCTTCTCCTTTAAGTAGGGCAATGCCCACTTTTGGTGTAGGTCAAGATTTCTGGAAACCCCCAAAATTAAATTGCGTTAGCCCGCTTTTAAAAGCAACAAATTTTGTCAAAATGCCTCACTTCTCCAGTGACAGTTAGTTACTTTCTAGTTAACAGACTAGGATACTTTCAACATACTCTCACCTCAACTATCTACTTGAAGAGCCACTTTGAATTCTAAATATGCAAGAAGAACATGCTCGTATAGTGTACTGATTATTCTGATATACCGTATGTAGGAAGATAAGTGTACTTACCCTATACGTGTTGAACGGATTGGGTGCACAGCTACGTGCGTGAAGGGTTTATATATTGTGTTTTAATTGCGCAGTAATCTGCTAATATTCGTAATACCTCAGATCTCAGGCAAAATATTCAAATCTTTAATTGGTTGCGATCGACCTGTTATGTAAATTGACTGATCGAGAAGAAAAGGAAAGAAATTATTGAAAAATAGCATGGGCTGACGATTTAGGTAACATACTATATTCATTTTAAGATTTTCAACTTTAAACACTAAATTTGTTTAGCATTGAAATTTGTTTATTAGACTTCCTCTCGTCTTAATAACTCCTTTTTTCTTTTGGTTTTCTCATTTTTTCCCATATTTTACTTTATAGTGACTTTTTTCCGCCGATAGGCTATTTGGTGTCCAGAGGAAGCAGAATCTGCCAGAAACAAACGAACAAACAAACAAACACACAGACAAACAAAATACTCATAGTTCTGTTTTTCTGGCAGTCATGGTAGTAAAAAAGTTTCAAAGTAGAAAATGTCGTTACTGTAGTACTTTTTGGGAGTTGACTCAAGAAGTTTGGCAACGCTGTTTGCCCTTTCAATATGACAGCCCAATTACCACCCACACTCTCTGTCTCTTAGCGGTGGAGACAACCTTTATGTCTGCAAAACTCTGCCCTGTCCTTCGCATCTTCTGACTCCTTAAATTTTTCCTCTCAGCAACTCGACTTTTGAGGAGTGAACTGTGTACGAAACTAGATTCACTTCCATTTGTAAATTCTCTAAAATGTCTGTGCAATAATAATAATAATTA
>NW_004797273.1:2186162-2188766 GCF_000002075.1 Aplysia californica
GAGAGAGAGAGAGAGAGAGAGAGAGAGAGAGAGAGAGTGAGAGTCTCTCTGTGTGTCAGTGTACGTATGTTTAGAAAGGGTTTCATTTCATAATTTTTAATATATATATATATAAAGCAGATCATTCATGCAAAGGCCTATGTGTATTTGGTGGGAACTTATCCAGCGTTAACCTGCAGAAATAATCCCCAGCCCTGGGGTTTTTGGAGAGAAAAAAAATCAGAAAGGCTGTTGTAAATTGTAAAGATTGGAACGCCGATCATGCGCAGTAGGCAAATGCCTCTTTGATAGGAATTTAATATTTGTAAGCTGCTGCACCCACCTTTGACCTTGATAATAAACCAGGAAAAAAGTTGTAAAGTTGATCGGGCTATGAAGCCAACAGAGTTGCACCGAGAAAGACAATAGATGAATAGTCTAAACAAACACTCTTTATACCTGTTTACAAAAGTCGCTTTTGAGAGTATGAAAACGTTCAGCTTCCTAATCGGATCTCCAGAATTTAATCGGATTTCCAGAATTTAATTGCATTGCCTTCAGGACGACATGACGGCGCGCGCATATTTTTTCATCGACGTCATTTCCGAAGTCTGCCTTCATCCACGTCACATTGCTGGTGAACTAGGCGGAAATCGATTTTAGAATGGCACAAAGAGGTTATAATAGTACTAGAGGTCGCAGCTGTGACGTCACCCACGCAAACTCACTAAATATGGCTGTGTGAGCCAACTCAGCTCGCTTTGTCGCCATTTTTGAGAGGATTAGAAACAGCGCTGTCACTCTGCGCGTTGCTCGCAATGCCTAGGTCTTCGTAGAGTTTGAAGCTCAGTTCAGATTTGATTTAAGTTTTCTTTTTATTTGCTTTTGTTGCTTAATCATATAAAATACGCGCATACACAATACTGCGTGCATGCACCTGTCGACTGGTTGAGGGAAACCTAAATGCACTTAAATAAATGTGGGCTACAAATTAACTTAGAGATATAATATTAGGTATCGTTTGTTTTTCCCGGGTTGGGTGGAGGGAGACAAAGTGAGTAATTGAGTTTGTTAAGAAAAGGACAATTTCATACTAACAAAATGGATTGCTTTTATGTCATGTTGTCTATACTCTCCTTCTACTGAAGCAAAGCCTAGGTCTTCATAGAGTATGTAGGGGTTAAGACTGGGTTAATTAGGGTTAATTTGTTATTGTCTCAAAATGAACATTTTCAGTTGGTAGGACATTTTGAATTTTGCCCGAGTGGTGGCCGAAGCCTACTCTTATCGATTTTAGACCGCCAAGGGATCTTTGACGTCGTAACTTGCACACGGGACCTCCATGATTGTTCGCCCTTGTCCGAGAAGACTAGGTGTAGATCTTTCCTACCAAAAGGTCAGGGGTGGGGCTGAAAAACAGAGCAGTAAGAAGGAGCCAGGGAGTAGCAATAGAAAGAATGCAGAAAGAGTCAGGAGCCCAGAGGAAAAAAAGGAGGGGGGGGGGGGGGCAGAAAGTGGAGATGAAATCAGACGACGGGACATTGCTAGAGAGCAGGAGGGGATGTGAAAGGAGACATTTTTAGAGAAGAAATGTTTTCAGTCGCTACCCGGATTCGAATGAGAGGCGAACACATTAACCTCTAGGCCACGAGAGCCTCCGACGGTAACTTCACAATATCAGAATCACAAGGTCAAGCAGTTACATAATTGTAAGGCGTTTCTTTTAGGTTTCCACAAAACTTTTCAGCCGGTAGTTGAGGCAGGAAGACCAAGAAAGACCTGGCTGGGTGATGTTAAAAAGGTCCTGGAAAAACATAACATATCCACCACAGACGCTACACATCTAGCACAGGACCAAAACTTGCACCTCCCATCGACATCCTAATAAGGATACCAGAGGAAGGAAAAAGTAAAATGTAAGTAAAGTAATAATATAGGTAAAAGGGCACGCGCAGTTTTGATTAAAATACGTTTTTCTTTTGATCCCAATTTCACCTTTTCATGTGGCACTCGTGGAAAGTGCATATCTCAACAACCAAAACCTAGAAACGTGGCATTTCGATATCACTATAACTTATTTGCGCTAATAGATTTCGATAAACGTATGCATGGGTTCAAGGTGCACATGTGGTTTCAAAAGAATGTTCCGCTGACATGTATTGAAAAGAACGTTTATTTATAGAAAAGGTCTCGAGAGCGAACTTTAAGTACAATATTATATAATATATAATGTGTGTTTGTATATTTTAAAAAATAAATATATGTATGCAGGATGTTATGTTTAATGTTTACAGTATATTATAAATCGATCTATTTATCTATGAGTGTGTGTTTGTGTTTGTATTTGTGTTTCCCAATTTCACATTTTCATGTGGCACTCGTGGAAAGTGCATATCTCAACAATCAAAACCTAGAAACGTGGCATTTCGATATCACTATAACTTATTTGCGCTAATAGATTTCGATAAACGTATGCATGGGTTCAAGGTGCACATGTGGTTTCAAAAGAATGTTCCGCTGACATGTATTGAAAAGAACGTTTATTTATAGAAAAGGTCTCGAGGGCGAACTTTTAGTACAATATTATATAATATATTATGTGTGTTTGTATATTTAAAAAAATAA
>NW_004797273.1:2190003-2192893 GCF_000002075.1 Aplysia californica
CACACACACACCTTTCAGTATCCTTATCTACGTGATCAAAAGAAACTTGTTAAAAATCAAAGAAATGAGAAAGAAATTAACTGAAGGTTTGATTTTGGCCTCCTATTTAATTTTTCTCGCGTCTCAATGCAACTGATGAATTTTTGGTGCCTGCTTTTGTGCGCGCTTTTGTGCGCCTAACCTTTTTAAAGCTAAGTGAACAAAAGAGTTGTGATTTCTTTTCAAACACTAATACAAAGTCCGTGTTCAAAGCTGCAAGATGAAAGAAGTTATTTTTATTTTCACATTTGAAGAACAATTTTGAAAACAAAGACAGTCACAAAATAAGCTTTTGAACCACACACCAAGGCCATTGGAATAGTTGTTGTTGTTTTCTATAAACTGGAAAACCCCGAACACATGTTACAAACCATCTCGAGGTCCGCCAATCTTCTTTCAGCGCTGAATTAAGTCCAGGAAATTCACTTAACCATATCCGTACGTCGTGTTTTACTATCGTATCCATACGATGTGGGGAACTCTGTGACACCACTTTCCAAAGAGAAAATTTACTCGTTAATCCGATCCGCCCACTTTGCATAGCAGTATGTGAAAACGATCTTTCGAGAAATACCGAAAGTTTCAAAGAGATATACGCTCTAGAAGTATTCTAAAATGTGAAGCCCATGTGTACGGATAGGGTTAAACAGTGTGAAAACTGCCCGGAGAGGTACGTAAAGCCATCATAGTTCTTTTGGTGTAGCTCAACTTCAGGACTGGCGTCTGTGTCGTAGGCACGTCGCCGTCGCACACAGGGAACGTGAGTTCGATTTCCGAGTGGAGATGATTTTTATCGAGTATCTCGCGATCTTTCTGATGAAACTTTATGTCCCTCACAACTCAGTTTTGCCCTGACAGGTATATATAAACGCCGAAGCAGCCAGCCTTGTACATGATGTGACTTGTGTAAGTGAGAGGATAGAACTTCAACAATAATGTGTTGTTGTTTTTTTTGTAAGAGTTTTTTTTTTTTACGACACTTGCAACACAATAAGGTCATGTCAGTGCCGAAGATTAGAGGTGTTACAGGAGAGTAACAAACAATAAAAACGAAGGAGGGGAGATAAAGACGATAGATGTTTGAAAGTAAAGAAGACGCAAACCACACCAGTGCACCCACCAATTGTGTTGGTGAGTGAAAGGATAGATCTACAACTTTTACAATAATGTGTACGACACAGGCTCTAGTCACTTTTTGGGCTTGGGGAATTGTTGGTATCGTCTTAAAGTTGTTCATTTGCCTTGCTGTCGTTGAGAGAAGTCCATTTCTCTTGAATAGGGCCGATATATTTGCAATTGAATGAAATGGGGGTCGCCTGATTTCAGAGGCGAAATTAGCGAGAAAATGGCAGCCAAAGTTTGGTTATTTACAAAGCTTGAGAGTCCGTGGAACTGTCAAGTTACATTTTTGTGCTTTAATTAACGTTTTTCAGTAAAAATCCACACAGACATGGGTTCTTAAATGGACATAAAACTTGTTGAGCCAAAAAAACCGTTTCGATAAAAAGTGCCACGCCGGTGGAAAAATGCAAGTTTCTTCTTATTCATTATTTTGACGAGCACATAATTTCACCACGCCAACTCACGTATTACTTTTTTCAACAGTCCACTTCAGTAGGCCTATAAACACACCTTTTCTTTAAGACCTCAACACAATGAATTTACATTGGGCGTTTTTGGCAAGACCCATCATCAACAAGCATGCAGTCACGCGTGCGTGCGGGAGCACGCACAGGCACAGGCACAGGCACAGGCACAGGCACAGGCACAGGCACACTCACTCACACACACGCGCACGCGCGTGCGAGCGCGCCTACAAACACACCCACTCACACAGTATGATTATTGCACCGAAAATTACAATATCAATAGGTAAATACACACATTTCGATAAAAAGGGACAAATACAAGATTATTATGTTAGCCCACAGCACAATTCGTCAATGCACAGCAAAATACGCAAAAACGCATTACAATAAACATCACTATACATAAACACACAGCGCATTACAAATAAGCATTACTTACTTTACTTTTACCCGTTAACTTTTTCCACCTCTGTTGGTGTCGTGCGCCTAGTTTCCCATGGTAGGCCAACTCTACAGCTCTTTAAATTGGGACGTTGTAATTTTCTCAGTGTTACTTTGACTCCCTCAATCCATCTTTTACGTGGCCTTCCTCTCCTTTCATAGCCTGAGTCATCATCATCACAGAGTGCCAGATCTGCGATAGACATCGACGATCATGGTTCTCCATTCATTCTTTAGCTCGGATGCTCTTAATTTTAAAAAAGCTACGTTTCCTTGATCTTTCCCTGTCACCCACTTGTTCAGGTTCCCCAAGTAGGTTGCTCGGGGCCTTAGTGATTGTCCAGCATTCATAGCCATATAGAAGGGTTGGCCATACATAGCATTTGAGAACTTTCATTTTGCCGGAGTACTTGGTGCGAAACAAACTATACAACATATAAACACTCACAATATGGGCGTAAACACTACACAAATGGCGACCAGCATAGTGCAGAAATTGTCAATGTTTGTAAGGCATATATAATTACATATATTATTCCTTTATTCATGTTTTTAAAGATTAATTTATGTATTAATACATTTGTGTAACGATTTGAGCCTTCGTAAAGCAAAGTTCTCAAGGGGATCAACGAAGTGGAATCTATTTATTCATTCATATTATGACAATACACCAACACACATTGGCACTATGTACAAACACACAACTCACGGTACGGAAACAGACATGACAATATTGCATTAAGCAATCACACATAACAGTATGTACACACACACACACACACACACACACACACACACACACACATATCAAAATAGGGGGC
>NW_004797273.1:2192993-2194877 GCF_000002075.1 Aplysia californica
GATAAAAAGGGACAAAATACAAGATTATTATGTTAGCCCACAGCACAATTCGTCAATGCACAGCAAAATACGCAAAAACGCATTACAATAAACATCACTATACATAAACACACAGCGCATTACAAATAAGCATTACTTACTTTACTTTTACCCGTTAACTTTTCCCACCTCTGTTGGTGTCGTGCTCCTAGTTTCCCATGGTAGGCCAACTCTACAGCTCTTTTAATTGGGACGTTGTAATTTTCTCAGTGTTACTTTGACTCCCTCAATCCAACTTTTACGTGGCCTTCCTCTCCTTTCATAGCCTGAGTCATCATCATCACAGAGTGCCAGATCTGCGATAGACATCGACGATCATGGTTCTCCATTCATTCTTTAGCTCGGATGCTCTTAATTTTAAAAAAGCTACGTTTCCTTGATCTTTCCCTGTCACCCACTTGTTCAGGTTCCCCAAGTAGGTTGCTCGGGGCCTTAGTGATTGTCCAGCATCCATAGCCATATAGAAGGGTTGGCCATACATAGCATTTGAGAACTTTCATTTTGCCGGAGTACTTGGTGCGAAACAAACTTTACAACATATAAACACTCACAATATGGGCGTAAACACTACACAAATGGCGACCAGCATAGTGCAGAAATTGTCAATGTTTGTAAGGCATATATAATTACATATATTATTCCTTTATTCATGTTTTTAAAGATTAATTTATGTATTAATACATTTGTGTAACGATTTGAGCCTTCGTAAAGCAAAGTTCTCAAGGGGATCAACGAAGTGGAATCTATTTATTCATTCATATTATGACAATACACCAACACACATTGGCACTATGTACAAACACACAACTCACGGTACGGAAACAGACATGACAATATTGCATTAAGCAATCACACATAACAGTATGTACACACACACACACACACACACACACACACACACACACACATATCAAAATAGGGGGCTGTCGTGGCCTAGAGGTTAAGGTGTTCCCCCGTCATTCAAAGGTCCCGGGTTCGAATCCGGGTAGCGACCGAAACATTTTCTTCTCTAAAATTGTCTCCTCTCACCTCCTTTCCTGCTGTCTAGCAATGTTCTATCGTCTGCTTTCGTCTCCACTTTCTGCCCCCACCCCCTCACCTCCTTAATTGTTTCCTCCTCTGGGCTCCTGACTCTTTCTACAGCCTTTCTACTGCTACTCCTTGGCTCCTTCTTACAGCTGTCTTTCCGCCACACCCTTGATCTTCTGGTAGGAAAGACCTACACCTAGCCTTCTCAGACAAGGGCTTAAAACCGCGGAGGTCCAGAGTGCATGTTGCGCACATTGCAGATCCTTTGGTGGTTTAAAATCGATAAGAGTAGCCTTCCGCCACCAGCCAGGCAAAATTCCAAATTTCCTACCAATTGAAAATGTTTAAAACGTGTCCCACGCGCTCATATATGACCTAATGCAGTTGCGAGCGCCGTAAAACACTTACCCCCAAAAAAACCCCCAGCAACAAACAAACAAACAAACAAAAACAACAACAACAACAAACACAACAAAAATAAAAAACAGCCAAACATCAAAATACGTGAACATATACACATCACAGTTATAAACACACATTCATTTACAATACATAAACAAGCATTACAGTACAGAATGTAAACACATGTTACAATACGTGAACACATAATTGCAGCAGACCACGGATCTTTCTTAGTTAATTGCTTTTGTAGCACGTGGTTTTCTTTGTTTGTGTTATTTGCTACTTCATTTGTTTTTTTTTGGGTGTGTTTTTGTTCTTTTTCATTTTCATTTAATCATGTGTGTGTGCATGTGTGTGTGTGTGTGTGGGGGAGCGAGGAGGGGGGGGGGGGGCCCTATTTTAGGAAAAACAACT
>NW_004797273.1:2195419-2200248 GCF_000002075.1 Aplysia californica
GCTATTATTACTCGTAAAATAATTGTTAGTGCTTTCCAGAGTCGAAGTGAAGGTCATTCAGATGGTGAAGCGTCTGGTACATGGGACAAGACTCCTGGTGGAGAAGAAAAAATCCACGACCGAACAGGAAATGATAATTCATTATCCCATCTCATTAGCTAAAAGTGTACAGTACTTCAGTTAGGCAGAAAACGCTTGCACACTAACATCTTTACCACATTGGTTGTCATTTCTTCATTTCAAAGATGAACTAAAGAACTAAGATAAAATACACATCTTTACCACATTGGTTGTCATTTCTTCATTTCAAAGATGAACTAAAGAACTAAGATAAAATACATCCCATGAACACGACGGAATTAGAAAATGACTTTTAAGGTCTCTTCATCACAGCGGGGAATGGTGATATTTTAAACCTTAATTAAATACAAGATCACTGATTTTATTGTATTTGCACCTACAATCAAATCACAAGAACTCAGTGCTCAGTGTAGTGCATTTTTTAATATTCAAATAATTTATAGAACAAGTTAAATATAATACAGCGATAAGAAAAAAACATTTCATATGATGGCATTCTGATGTTTTTCACAAGACCATAACAAGCTTAAAGCTGAAAGAGCATAGATATTTATAAATATAATATAATGTTGTGCTTTAAATTCAGAAAAAGTACAACAAACAATGTAACAACAGCAAAAATTGAAAGCAAATACTCAAATACAGTTCATTGAAGAGCATTCGAACCCTAGACCATAGGAAGTATAAACACGAAGAGAGAATGTTCATGAATCTTGTTGTGTAAAACTAGACTGCACACATCGACTTGTCCTTTTCATTAATAAAAATAAGTTGCTAGCTGAAAGCAGAGTCTGCTCAGATTTTTGCACAAGTAAGCAGGGGACAAAATATTAATTGTAAGCATGCTCAAGAGCTGAATACTATAGGCTGACCATAATATAGAGGATAAAGCTGTTTTTATGAACAACTTTCGATTGCGTTTGAGTCAAACATTAGGATTTTGAAACTGAGATTATAATTCCAGGTAATACCCCCCCCCCCCAATTCATAGCAGCAAGGGGTGGGGTGCTTATATTCTTTATTAAATCTGGCTCATTGATGAAATAGCAAAGATATAGAGAAAATGCTGCGCATTAATAGGGATTGGACGCGGATCATTTTCTGTACTGTTAAAATAAATTAATACTTATTTAGCGTTGAATTGGGAATAAATTGGTGAAATGTATCAAAATTCATTCTTAAAAAAGAGTTTTACTTTTTTGACAGGTTGCTTAAAGAGTTTAAGGTGTTCGCCTCTCATTCAAAGGTCCTGGGTTCGAATCCGGGTAGCGACAGAAAAATTTTCTTCTCTGAAATTGTCTCCTTTCACCTCCTTTCTTACTCTCCATCAATATTTGCTTTCGTCTCCAATTTCTGCCTCCACCCCCTCACCTCCTTTGCCCCCTCCTTTGGGCTTCTGACTCTTTCTGCAGCCTTTGTACTGCTTCTCCTTGGCTCCTTCTTATAGCTGTCTTTCCGCCACACCCCTGATCTTCTGGTAGGAAAGATCTACATCTAGCCTTCTCGGACAAGGGAAAAAAATCTCAGAGGTCCTGTGTGCAAGTTACACATATTAAAAATCCCTTGGTGGTCGAAAATCGATAAGAGTAGGCTTCGGCCACCACCTGGGCAAAATTAAAAATTTCCTACCAGCTGAAAATGTTTGGTGTGTCTCGCACGCTCAAATGACCTTATATGCAGTTGCGAGCGCCGTAAAACAGGGTCAATAAAACGGTTTTGTACGTTAGTTAACCTGTCAGCCAGAACTTAAACTCAATACAAAAAACAAACAAACAAAAAAAAATCTATTCAGGAAAACAAACATTCAGTTCTTAAAAAGTTCCCTTTGTTACACAAAAGAAATAAGGATGAATTAGAAATTTATAGTATAGTGTGTGTGTGTGTGTGTGTGTGTGTGTGTGTGTGTGTGTGAGTGAGTGTGTGTGTGTGTGTGTGTGTGTGTGCATGTGTGTGTGTGCCCATGTGCATGCACGTCTGCATGTGCTTGTGTGTCATTGTGGTTAAATCAGGGGCTTGTCAAAACAATGAAATTGAAGAAACCGTAATTTTTCTACCCATTGAGCAATTGTCCTTGGAATTTTTTTTTTTGCTCATCACTTTTTACACCCATTTTAAAAGCACATTTCAATGTAGATTTTACTGAAAAACGTTGATAAAAAGCACAAAATATTAATGAAAGTTTGCAGTTTCCACGGACACTTGAACCATGGAAGTCACCAAGCTTTGGGCAGCCATTTTCTTGCTAATTTATATCTCTGATACAAGGTGATACCCACTTCTTTCAATTGGAAATATCTTGACTTCTATTCAAGATACTTGGATATCTTAAAAATCAAAAGCCAGACAAATGAACAGCTATTAAAAGGATTGTAATGACTACATAATATACCCACAAATTGACGAGTACCTGATTCACCATGTCGTGACACATATGAACAGCTCAAGATGTGACAGAGCAAAAAATTCTGTAAGAACTAGAACTCAACACTTTTCATCCACAAAGCGCGCAGAGCGCACAACATTTGTCCCCACGGACCAGGATGCAGATTGGCTACATCAGTACTACACCTGCATCTTGGCAAAAATACCCCAACTTTTATGAAAATTTCAGCATACTGAGAAAAAGTGTGAGGAGCATGGACAAGGACAAGAAGCAAGCAATGGCTCCCACAGATGAAAAAAGATGGAAAAAAAAGACTAGAAATAGCTTGTGTAATGACGTGCAGTAAAATAATAAAATTCACATCTCATAGAGAGGCAAGGAAAGATAATTTTTGTTATAAGATTTGAGTTTCATCCACTGGGACTAAACACATAAATCTTGACTTTTCTGTTTTCTTTAATCGACTCATTATAAAACTGAAGTGTGCTATATTTTAACAAAGATGGAATTGTATGTTTAAAAAAGAAGTAGAATACAGATACAGCCTTTGACAAAATCTTGACCAAGAACCAGAACAAACAGTTTACCAATATAATAATCAGTCAAACAGTTGTCCATTCTGTCTGCTCCAGGAAAAGAGACAAACTCCATAATCAGAAATGTTGACAAATGGAAGAAAACTTGGTTGGCATGACCATGTGAAAGTAAAGACACAAAGATAGTTTTAGTTAGTGTTTTACGGCACTAGCAACACAATAAGGTCATATAAGTGTCGAAGATTAGAGGTGTTACAAGAGAGTAACAAACATAAAAAACAAGGAGGGGAGATAGAGACGATGGATTTTTTACAGGAACGAAGGAGCAAACCACCCAGAAAAACCCGCCAACCACCCACAGACACACTGAAGCAAAGAAAACATAATAACATGTTGTAGACAGAAACATAAGAGCTTCTTCACAGCATGCGTTTTCTCTCAGTCTGACACAATAGACGAAACAGTGACAAAAAAATGAGGAGAAGAAAACAATGTGTGTCTATTTCTTGTGTGTATGTTTTCCCATGTTTGCTATCTGAGGCTTTTGGTCTATTGTCAGTGGGCTATATCTTGTGTGTATGTTTTCCCATGTTTGCTATCTGAGGCTTTTGGTCTATTGTCAGTGGGCTATATCTAAGACCCCATTCCAGAGGAGCATTAGGTGGAGGGAGATGTACAAGGAACCACAAAACTCTGCAATGAAAATGACCCGAGTGAGGTCAGACTAATAATTATACATAATAACTAGCATTTGTATAGGTCATAACCCCGCTCTGCAGCAAGGTCTACATGCTTTACACTATAATATTATTACCCCAGCAGACCCAGAAACATTCTTAGCTTCCTGGGAAACATACAGTGCAAGCAGCTGATTAAGCGCTCAAACACTAACAAACTGACAAGATCTTTCACTGTTTCCTATCTATTCACGTGAAACGTAATAATTGTATTCCACAAAGCAACTCAAAAGATAACTTCAATTCATTTTTACACAGATTTTTCTTTGCAAATAAAGAGTTGTCCATTGAACAGAGAAAAACACAAAAAAAGTCATACATTTCAAATCAATAACACTTGAACCACAAAAAACAATTCTGAACAAAATACGTACAATTAATATAACTGAACTAATGATGTAAACATCCTGCAAAAAACATGAACTCATTCAATTATAAGAGCAATAAATAATTCAGATGAGTACATGTAGAAATGTCATTCACAATTTGTCCTAGTAGAAGAAGGTACAAAAGAGTAATCATGGCAACTTCTATTTATATATCACAGACTCTTTATCTGATAAATGAGGAAAAATACAGACATACATTGTACACCTTAGCTTACATACTTTTTTGGCATTTCTTAAATCAAGTGCAAGTAAAATTTGGCCTAGATCTATCTGACAACAGATCTGAGAGAAAGCAAACGTCACAAGCCAATAACAAAGAAGCTGGTCCCAAATGAGCTACATGGGAGGTTTCCAAAAGCTACTGTGTTTGTCTAATCACAGAACACGTGATCTCTACATCATATAGAAACACCTGTTTATCAACAAAAGAAGGAAAAGTAAAATCCAAAGTTTCCCTGACCATTCTGATTCACACCTGATATCATCTATAATTATAAGGTACAAAGATGGACAAGAGTAAAGTATAACTCACCCCAGCCCAACCTCTCCCTCCTCTTCATTACCCCATTTGAACTGTTTGACTTTGTGTATGGCATCTGTGGTCACAGTGGGATTTTTTTTGTTGTCGAAATAAGAATGAGTCATGTGTGATCATCATGATGCACAAAGATTATATAGAGTTTGGGGGGGGGGGGGGGGGGGA
>NW_004797273.1:2200348-2201853 GCF_000002075.1 Aplysia californica
GGGGGGATAGGGTAGGGTTATACTTTACAGTTACCCAAAGATGTCACATTTCTACAAAAATCCTTTTAAAAATGCGTTGGTACAGTGCAGTGTTTTCAAAAGCTATTTAGAGACGCATTGATTCTGTGTGACATATATACTGGTGGCTCATTTTCTTTCCCACCAAAGGGTTCCTTGTGATGTACCAAGATGGGCGGTGCCTGCTGTCTGGACGATGTCAAGGTCGTCTTCTTCTGCGTCAGTTCGGCCCTCAGAGCTCGCAGTTCACCCTGGGCCTGGTTACGAAGCTGTAGATATAGAGACAGTCACGAGAGGATCAAGCACGGCTGCTACATCAACACCCTTCAAAGACTTACTGATACACAATGAAGAAGGGGTGAACCAGGGATACATCGAAGCCCTTGTCATGAGCAGTAAATACAAGAACAGTGACAAAAGAATCAGCAGAAAGGAGAGCTTCATACAATGAGTTGTACTGGTAGATATAGGAACAGTGACAAAAGAATCAGCAGCACGGGGAGCTTAATCATACAATGAATTGTAGAAACAGGAATAGAGATTTTTTAAAAAGACGCATAATCGCCCTTACAATGAGGTGTAGATATACAGAAGAGAGGCAGACATACAGGAGAAGACCAAGCACTCAAAATCAACACTCTTCAATGCAATTTACAAACAAACATTGAGTGTTGGACGGAAATATTTTTGTCAACAATAGCAGAAGGAAGAACAAAATGTGAAAGTGCAAAATAAATGAAAAATCCTCTCATCTCTTCCCCACCTGAAAACATACTAGCTGATCCAACAGTTTTTGTACAGGTTTGGAATAAAGGCAAAATGAAATGTGAGGTGTGCCAACAAAATGAGTTACTTCTCGCAATCCATAAACGGAGATATAGGCCAAAATTCTACATTCGGAACAAATGTGTAGATTCTCTATTGATGCCACATTCTTTTACTATAACCTGTCTTTTATTATTTCATATTTATAAATTGTAAAACTTCACCTATTTATGGGGTGATATATCTATTTCCTTAAGCCTTGAATCCAAGAAGTACCTCAATTTGTCAGCACCCTTCACAAATATTGTACACATTATCACAGATGAACATAAATAGGTCAAGAAAATGCAACAAGATTTCTCCACTACGACATTCTAAACATGGCCTGCAATACCTGTGCACTTAAAACCCACAAAAGTAAAAGTATAACAGTAACCTTTCTCTGTGACAGTTCAAAAACCATTTCCATCAGAAAGGCCTTTATCTTTTTCAGTACATTCTACTTTATGGCAGTGCTTTATACACACCATATGATTACTGGTCCTCAACTCAAGGTATAAAATAGTTAATATACAGGTTATTCCATACAAAAAAAGCCGAGTAAGCATTGGAAGGCAACCAAATTTGGGCAGGTCACTGGAGCCTTTTTCAAACACAAGGTTCAGACCTTGATGTCCCACAAATTTTGTATCTTTCTTCTGAGTCCCAACCTCCTCCCCCCC
>NW_004797273.1:2202048-2204068 GCF_000002075.1 Aplysia californica
CCCCCCCGAATGACAAAATGATAAATAACTGAGATTTTAACATTTTAACATCATCCAGATATATATAAGATTAACCCTCCAGGACTCTACACCAAAACATCAAAGTCTCCTCTGACACAACTGGATACACCAGAACGGGACCCATCAACAATTCCTTCAGCATCAGAACTATTTCTTATTTGACTGGAAAACTCGGTATACAATATGTGTCACAACTTGGTGGAACCAGGCGCTCATCAATTTTTGGGCATATGGAGTTATCGGTATCATCTTAAAGCCTGTCCATTTGCATGCCTTGCTTTTGATGAAAAAAAAATCTGATTATCTAGGAAAGAAGTCAAGATATTTGCAAGTAAAAGAGGTGGGGTAGCCTGTTTTCAGAGATAAAATTAGCGAGAAAATGGCCGCCAAAGTTTAGTTATTTCCTTAGCTTGAGAGTCTGTGGAAACTTATAATTTACATCTTTAGTGCCTTTAACCAAACTTTTTCAGTAAAATCCACATGGGCATGATAGGTGTTGAGCCAAAAAGTTCAAATTCAATAAAAATTCCCAAAGCTGTGGCAAAATGCCAGTTTCTTCACTTTCATTATTTTAATGAATGCCTGCTTTCACTATGCTGTCTCAAATATTACAACTGCTTGGGTGCTTTGGAGAAAAGATTCTGCTCTTTCCTCTGTCCAGCACAGCAGGAGCTTGGAATGAGAAAAGAAGTGGAATCAAATCATCAATAGATTATCTGTACCACACAACAGGTCCAAGACGTGACCTTCAGTGGTGGTCGGTACTGATAAAAAAAAGTTCAAAAGATTTCCTGAACCAAACCAAAGAACATTTTTCTTGAAATTCAACTTCTGTATAGCCAGGTTTGAAAAAATTCCAACATTGGTCCCTGGCAACATCTGTCCTGAGTGAGTTCATCAAAAACAGTTTTGCGCCACCAACAACAATGAATCATGAACAAAAACCAAGGCTATACAAATCATGGCACTGACAAGAACAACACAACTACAAGTCAAAGAATAAGTAAAAGGCAAACCTATCAATCATTGCTACTAAATTTCTTGGGAAATCAGTTGTCAGTTTTTGAACTTCAAGTTTTTCTTTTAAGTTGGTAGCAAAAAGTAAGGGCATGTCTCAAAATGATGGCTTCAAAATGTTGCAACTGCCTAAATTTTGACAAAGATGCAACCTTTAGTGGGTGTTTTCTGAATTGTCAGGTTGTGGAGATAATCAGACACTTCATCCAGAAAGATGACTATTTTAAAACCCCTTTAATGGGACAATTGTTACATGACAAACATTTGACATGTATGACTTTTTACCAGCAAAAACGCATATCAGTTTTGTTTCCTTTGATGTTTGTCAGTAATGGAGACAAAAAGACATTCTAGTTGCTCTGTCATATAACTCAATATACATCAGAACAAACACGTACAGTACTTGAAACGTTCAACTGAAATGTACATATTCAAGAAATTCTCAGTACTCTGCAAAACTTAATAGGGAAAAAAACAACAATTGCCATTCGCTAGAAAGTCAAAACCATGCACTAACATCAATGTACACTTCTCCAACAGACAAAATTCTTTAAAGAATACTGCAGAACAAAGTAATGATATTTAAAAAAAAAAACAACATTGTATACAAAAATACATCCCAAACAATCTCTTTCAAAATCCAATTCAACAAAACAGCTCAAAAATATATTTTCCAAATAGCTCTGAACATAAAAGTATCAGTGTATTCCTATAATATAATCATTTAAGTGAGGCACTATGTAGAGAGGTTGGGCTATTTCGCCCTCGCTGTGCTGCCACCAGATGGTGCTAGGGGCGCTAGGGAAACGCCAGCCTGCTGATGGCGCGCTGTTCTGATGACAAGACGGTTCTGCATGGCCTCAGATCTCACCGCCTTCATCTCTGTCTGTGCCTGGGCTCGTAACTGTGGGAGGGTCAAGGTGACAGTCAGAGACAGACGCAGACAGAGAGAAGGTTTTGAGACAACGCGAGTGTAATGGAG
>NW_004797273.1:2205238-2213172 GCF_000002075.1 Aplysia californica
GATTTGCTGAGATTGCCAAAACTTTCTCATCATTATTAATAGAGATAATCTAGAGTATATTATGTATTTCACAACCCCTCCCCCTCCCCCAACGCCCTCCTTTAATCATTAGTGAACAATCAGCACAACAATGTGAATGGTTCTCAGAATACTACTAATTCTGTCCCTGTTGGTTTTTATGCAAAAACAATTCTGAAATTATGCAAACTGAGCCCAAGAATGTGAAATTAAGCGATTCTGTTAATTTTAACAAAGAAAAATAACAAAGAAAATAAATAAAAATAATCAGAAATTATGCAAAAAATTATCAAGTTTTGCTAAATTATGCGGGGTGCATAAAACCCCGGGGACAGCTAGCTGACATAGGTCAAGTGTTTTGCAAGCTCTAGAGAGGACACCAGATCCAACATTAGACTTACTAGACTATTTCAATGCTCAGTTCCAGCCCCGCCCCCCAACACAAAAAAGAAAAAACGCCAAAAAGTCCCTGTCTAAATTTGACAACCCTACCAAACAAAGCAAACTAGCTTTTTCTTTTTCCAAAATATAATACCTGGATTTAAAAAGGAAACCAACATTTATATCAACATATTATGAGTAAATACACAAACAAGTATGCAGCATGCGTGCGCGTTTGTACACACGCACGCACACACACACACATACACACACACACATACAGACACACACATTTGTATCGACTTTCAAAGCTATTCGTTTGTGTAAGCCATCAAATGAAGGAGCAAACTCTTCAAAAAATGTAGGCTACTCTCGTCCAAACTGATTGATCAGATCAAATCTCTTTGTAAAGGAAAGGACGACAATCGCCTGTACAGTTTGAATGCAGAATATCAGAAGTCTTGTTACATAAGGCGTGACACAAGGATGCAAACTATCTCCAAATCCTTTCAGCCTATACACAGAGGGAATAGTGCGGGCAGCAGAACATGGCTCAAAAAGGAGGAAAATTACGAATCAGCAATACAAGGAATAGATTTTCAAGATTTAGGATATATGCAGCTGACACTGCGCTCTTTATCACAACATTAAGAGGACAAGAGGACCTAATTAAATCTGTCAAAAAAACATGGTGACCAAAAAAGATTACGTCGAAATGTAAATAAGACCAACATCTGGGACATACACAAAAGGGAAAGAGGCTGTAATAAAATTTGATTGGGAAGAAATAGAAGGAGTCAGCAGTTTTGAATATCTGGGAACCACCATTGAGGCAAATGAGAAAATAATTCCAGAGATTAAACGAAGAATTCGAATCACAGCATCAAAGCTCGAAAGGATGGCATCTATCCAGAAAGAACAATGCAAAGATACAAAAATAGGAATTCTTAGAAGTACCATAATATATTCCTCATCATAATACATGGATGTAAAACATGGACCATCAATGACCACATTTGGAAAGGATTACAGCTTTCGAGACGAGGTGCTACAGGAAAATGCTTTCAATATCGTGGAGACAGAAAAAATAAAGAATATAGAAGTACTAAAAAGAATAGGGATTGAAACGCTAACACTCCTTTAAACATAATGAAACTGAATTGAACTACTTTTGGCTTACCAAACACCATGAAACACCTGAGAAAATTTATTATTCAGCTAGCAAAGGTAGAAGACAAAAGAGGAAGGGAGAGACCATATATATTATAACAGAAGATGGAAACAAGACATAGGCCCACAAAGCTGGTTTGGAACCAAAACAGCCCAGGCAGGCTGAATGACAAGATAGTGAGTGTTTTATCGTAGATAAGGCCCTAGAAGCAATGCCCAACTACTGGAAAAACTAAGCAAAGGAAGATATTAATACATGCATAATAGCTTATTACACATCACTCCCACCCGAGACGGGCTTATTAATAAGCACGTCTCGCTCCCATTCCATCCCCACTCCCTTTTCCAATACATGCTTAGCAAAAAGCCATTGATATCATCAAACACAGGAAAGGGGGGGGGGGAGATCTACAAACTACATGTACTAACCGACACAGCAAAATGATCAGACTGTTGTTCCTTAAACTTCCTTGACTTGAATGTCTAAAATTAACTTGGACAACCAAAGCAATCTCACAGCAAAATTAAACTATCTTGTTCAGACATTTTGCATCACCTTTAAGGCACAATTAGGCTTGGAAACACAGTTACAGAATTTCATTTTTTTAAAATGGATACTTTGTAACATCTGCTATGTGAACATTGCATTACATATTTTAAACAACAAAACTTTAGGAAATGAATTGAGGGTTTACATGCACATCCCTTTAAAAAGTGTACAAGATAACAATGCAAGCTTAAAAGAATTAAGGAGACACAACAACCACAGGTTGCTACAGCCAAAAAGGCAATAAATAATACATGGCAGTATAGTAACTGGTTGCCAGGTTAAAAAGTTGGGTTACATCACCATACTCCAACAGTTTAGTAACAGTGGGAAAATAAACAGCCGTCACGAAACAGTTAAAGTATGACGTAATGACATATTACAAGTTCACAATCAACATGCTGGATACCTCTCTTCAACAATAAAATATCACACAAACATAACCATTCTTCAGTAGAATATGAAGAAAACGTTTGGATGAATAATGATCCTTTTCTGACCCAATAATATTATGAACATATTATTATCATTTTCTATGCGATGACTCAAGAATAATTTTATTAATGTACCAGTATATTAGAAAAACAAAGAAACTTCAAAGTAAACAGAAAGAAAACCCTTTGGTCGTTTGACTGATTTTAAGCAAACAGGATTTAACGCCAATTAAACAATTCATCGAATCTATTCCACATAAGCTTTAAGATTTACGCCAAATGTTAAAACAGCTTTACTGAAAGCCAAAAATGACAGATTTTTATTGTTAGGTGCTTGTTGAGTCTAGGTATCCAGCATGCAAAGATTACAACGGAAAAATGTTGAAAAACACACAAGGGAGATCGCAGGCCACACAAGTGCACAGAGTTGTAAGCAGCCATGAATTACACACTAATTTATACACAGCAGTTTCACAAAACATTGATCTTAACATTGCAGATTACCACTTTGGCAGGCACCATGCATAGAATGATGAGAAGAAAATTAAACATAATCTCAAGCAAAAAAAAGTAATGTTTCCAAATAACACAAAGCTCATATTCATTCACATTCAACTCTCAAGCAATCTACACGCTTCTTTGAGAATGGCAATGATGAAGCAGAACATGGAGACATGAAAAAAAATATAAAGAGACAAATGAACTTTAAAAAAAAAGCCTCAAAAGCTAATAATTGCATGCACAAATACTACCTTACAGTTATTACAATTATCGCATGCAACATTCACTTTAAAAAGCTGTTACAACATCAAACTATGAAGATGGTGAGCACTCACAACACATTTACATCACACCATCCAAGATGATATAACAAATTTTAAATCTAAATAATAACTTTTCAAAACAAAGTACTTAGCATCGGAGTTTCTGTTAGGATCAAGTTGACAAAAGCTACATAAGAGAAAGCTGATGCCGACATTCAAACAGATGACAGATATACAGAAAACAAAGGTAAAGTTATAGAAGATGTTATGAGTTTTTCCACTCACAGAAAGTGGAAAAAAACATTGACACATTTGGCAATCATAACATGGCTAGCCTTCACGCAGATATCATAAGAATTTGTTACCAAAAGTAAAAGCTCTACACTTGTTTTATCTATATATATTTCAGTAGTAAGTTGGCGGAAGGAAAAGGAACCAAATAAGTAAGTATTCATGTGAAAATCAAGTGCTAAAAGTGAGTGCTAACAGTCAGCTTGTAGAGATCTAGTAGTTTTAGCAATTCTAATTCGGTTCAACAAATTTTAATGCTTTTAAAATGTTTGTGAGTAGCTTTAATCAAAAACAATTAATTAAAGTTGAGTGTTGGTAAACCCAGCCACTGAACAAAACCAGTAACAGGAAAAAACTAGTACTATTATTATACCAATGTTATTATTGTTTTAGAAAGAGAGATTTGAAACTAGTATCCATATAACGCTTGGACAAATACAGTACGGGATTATACAGGACAACTGACGAGGGTTTGTGACCTCAGGGGTCGGACAGTACCTCAACAACTACAGGGATTATGTCCCTTGAAGACTGCGGTGGGAGGACCAGCCAGGGGGGCGCTCAATGTTAACTAAAATGTTTACCTGGTAAGAACGAAACAAACAAAATGAAAGCCACTTTTTCTCTCTCTCTTCACATTTGGAATTTGGAGTCTACAACAACGCTTTACAGCATTGTAGACATCAAGCTTAATGTTTACGGGAATTCAAGCATGTGTGCTATTTTACCGGGGAACTCAGTGTTATATTTTTCAAAGAAAAAAAATCTTGTTTTATCTTTTCCCATTTTTGATGTAAGCAACTGTTATGAATGCACATTAAAATGTGAATTATGTGTATTACATTTCTACACTTAAGTAAATGGCTGACATACTCAATTATTTTTTTTACATCGATAGATCCTTAATTGAGAACTAATACCATCTAAACTATTCTATTTTAAAAAAAATAGGGCTGGAAAGTTAGGTTCATTAAAATTAAGTTGAAAGATGAAAGTTCTGACAAGTCTGAATGTTATGAGGAAAACAAAAATAGAAAGAAAATGAGTTCAGTTCAGTTCTGAGAATGAGACAGTGCTCTGCTAGGATTTAGGATTAAGAAAATTAGACCAATAGCCTATTAATGGAAGTGTCTAAAGACATTATAATCATTAGTGTCAGTGAATTGCTGTTATGTGTTAGTAAAGGGGAGGCAATCAAGGGTAGATATCTAAGCAGCATGCGTCATTCTTTGTGGTGCAAGTATTGTTTCCGTGTGGAAAACAAGATGAGAGTCAATAACATATATATTTGTAATCATTCCAGTTTCTTACAAACACTAATGGATATTATAATATTCTGTTGGCAACAGTACAATAAGAGAAAACAAGGATTAATGTTACTTTGACAAAACAAAAGGGAGGTAAGGAAAACTGTATATAGCGTTAACTCTCAAAGGATAGAGAGGTTTGAGAAGGGAGAGAGTACGGTCTGGAATCTGAGGTCATAAACACACGTAATAAGGCCATGCTTATATCGAGGGACACACACCATGCTTGATACATTGAGGAACACACAGCAAACTCAAAGGTCAAGGTCATGTGAGAAGATGAGTAAGGAAAGTGAATTGGCATTGTGTACAAATAATAATGTAGCAACGGATCACGAGAACTCATTATTATCTAACGCAGCACTGTGCAACATTTATGACATCACACCAAGAGGCCGTGAAGACATCAATGGGCCCACAATGAAATACTGAACTTTATACTGGTGTGCCACAGGACAAAACAAGTGGACACATTTGACAACATCTAAAGAAGCAATATTTCCTTCTGATCTGTTTTTCTTCTTTTTTTTCTAACCGTTAAAGAACTTAAATCTATTCAGAATGTTGTCTTAATATTCAAAAGAACTAAAATTTAAGGAAAAAAAAGAAAAGAAAAACCACGTCAAGAACTTGAACATTCTCAAGACTTAACTTTTCACTGTAGTTTTCTTTTTGGAAGCATTGAACTGTAGTCTATTGACATTTGGACTTTTGTAAGGGGAACGTGGAGTGCGTTAATTGTTTGTTTTGGATGTTTTTTTCATTTCATACTGATAACATAACATGTTTGTTTGTTTCTGGACTTTCTTTTACGTTCTTTGTTTCTTAAAAAAGGCATCTTCACCTACAATGCTCACATGTATGCTGACCATGTCTATAATTCATATCAGGGTCTTTGTTCAAAGTTAAACTGTTTTCAGCAATGAAAAAAAGTAATGGGAACCAGCCAATATTAACTTCAGAGCAAATTCATCTATGGGATTTGACATCGTAAATAGGCTACTAATTTCTAGACATATGAAAAAAAAAGAAGAAATATTGCTCTTTCCATGGCAAAACAAAATGCTGTTACAAAGATCAAGGTGCTTGCAAGACGATTTCAGTTTGAGTCAAGATTGATCTTAAATGTTTGAAGGACACTCCACTCAACCTACCTGAGCTCAACCGATCCTTGCTCTGTGGGAAACTTAAGAAATGGCTTACCTTCATCTCAGCAGTTAGTTTCATTCTAGCATTCTCTACTCTCCGCTGAAGGTCCTCTATCTCATGTTGCAGTCTCGTGCATTGGATTACATAGTTGCTCTGTTATTGTCGGGGAAAAGATTTCAGTTAGAAACAGCAGAGCGAAAGTTAGCCATGGGATGAGAATTATGAAACTGTAGCAAGAACTTCAAGTTGGGAACTGAAGCTGGGAGGAAGATGAGAGGTTTGGGTGGGGAGAGAGGGTTGGCAAAAACTCTTTTTTTTTTTTTTTGGAAGGAGAGAAAGAAAGAAAGAAACACACACACAAACCAAAAAGATGAACGATACTCCTACCATCATCCAGGCCCCACATCATGGAAGCTTTCGGCATAATACTCATGGGCGTGAGTGTGTATGTGTATGTATGCTTGTGTGTCAGAGTATATGTGTGTGTGCATGTGTGTACATGTATGAATGTTCATGAGTGTATGTATGTGTATGAGAGTGTAAGTGTGTGACAGTGTATGTATGTGTGTATGTGTATGTGTTGTGTGTGTGTGTGTGTGTGTGTGTGTGTGTGTGTGTGTGTGTGTGCGCGCGCGCGCGCGCGTGTGCACACATGCATGTATTTGTTCTTGGGAGTTTTCAGATGGTTTCTATTTCTACGATTGTACCGTAGGCATGCTTTTATTCTGAGTTAATTTTCCCCCTTATAGCTTTCTAGCCCCCCACCCATTAAATCCTAAACGTCAGTGTTCCTTCCATTGGAAATGAGTTTTACGGGTGAGACTGAAGCTGTGTTCAATGGCGGACCACTTTCGAACATTGGAACAACAATTAGGGCCAGTCATCGTCAAAACATGTAGTCTTAAGACAACTAATGAGTTTAGTTATCAAATGATAGAAATACAGATAGCCCCACCGCTCATTTGACCTTATGCAGTTGCGAGCGCCGTAAAACCTCTACTAAAACTAAACTAAAACGGAAAGCTCTGGCTGGCCTGGCAAGCCTGGTTGTGGTCGGCTGGCCATCATTCTGTTGTATACCCTAGGTCTAATGGAAACTTTCACCTCTCCATCTTTCCGTCGGATCCAGTGCATGAAAACGAACATCACCTTTCGGTAATCTTTACGACGTCGAACGAGCGAACATGCTGCCTTGCCTGCCCCAAATTGCACGCAATCCGTTCGTGCTCAATACTCATTCATTGATAAATTGAAAAATCGAGCCTGCCAGAGGGATAAATGAACTCATTATGACATGTCCATAACAGTGAGTCATTTCAGCTACAAAGCAGTCTATAATCAAAGGTTTTTTTAAAAAATGAGCCATGTTAAACCGAATCTAATTCACGAGTAAAAAAACAACATAAAAGGATTGCTGTGTTTTAAGGGACATGTCCTGTTTTTCAAATTGCAGATTGGCATAATTTTATTGTTTTGTTTTTAATCACGAATATGACTCTTAGACTTTTTGCATGTTGATACCGCATGTTACATGAGCGCATTGCTGAATTAGATTAGTTCCTATTGAACAATTTCAGTGTATTTGTTTTTTCTGCAGTTGGTTGTCCTTTGTTTTTTTTTTTTTTTTGTTTTGTTTGTTTTTTAAAAAGTGTTTTACGATGCTCGCGACTGCAAAAGGTCACATGACCTCGCTTGTTTTTGTTTGATGCTGTCGAAAAATGAAAAATCTCAGGTAGAAACAAGAAACCTCTTTCATTATGCTGAATTGAATTTTGCTTTTCAAATTCTTGAACTTTACAACGTGACATGAAAGGGACTATAATATCTTTGAAAATGCTCATTTGTGTCACATTACGGTGGAATCAGCTTTTGG
>NW_004797273.1:2213851-2215542 GCF_000002075.1 Aplysia californica
GTCATTCTCTCTCCTCTCTAGTGGCGTGTAGTGCGCATGAACATGTAAACAAAACGAAGCTTTGCGCATCCACACCTTAAGTTTCTTTGGAGAGCAAACTTGTATTGCCCATTTCTGCCCAGCGCAAACCTTGATCTTTTTCTTGAAAATTCTTGCTCAAAGTGGTGGTGAATTTGTTTTGAAGACGTAATATAAACACTTTGAAGCTGTTCTTTTATCTTAACTGCTTTTTAAAGTTGGTTTGTGAAAAGTGAATGTGTTGTCAGGTCGTTTCGAAGTGTAGAACTATCTATTAGAAGTAGAAACAAAGAAGAAACTTAAAAGTCGTTTTCTCAAAACTTTGTTTCCATACCCTGCCTTACAAAATCACCCATATCTAAAAAACTGCTGAATATATCTTAAAATCTAAAAAAGCATATTGTTTACAAATGATCTCAGAACATGAAAATGCAAAAAAAACAACCTGTGGTTCTTCAACATGTGTCATTTGGTACCTTTCACCAGGCACACACACAAATTGCACTGTTAGCAGTCCAAGCCAATTCTCTATCTAAAATAACTTCTCTCACTCTCTTGTGACCTGATCTTTGAAAACTTTCAGTAAAAGGTAGCCTACCTGTAAACACATTTTAAAATAAGTATACTGTACTCCCATCCACCCCCTCCACAAAAAAAAAAAGGAAAAAAAAAGAATATAATTCCCTTCCTTCTTACCTTCCTTGAAGGTTTATTGTCCACAATCTTGAGGTTTTTCTCCTTGGGCCCCTCCAGTGTGTTCATGAGTCTGCGATGTAAGGCTTCGAGGTCTTGACGTAACCGGCTGCTGGATTCCTCCAGGGGCGCTGTTTTCTTCTTCTCCTCAAAATATTTCTTCTTCCACATATCTCGTGCTGAAGACGAAATGGTTCACAAAAAAAATATAAACAAACCAAATAAGACAAAAACGAAAATAAGAGGATTAGAAAAGATTTAAAAGAAACACATTTTTATTGGAAAGATGGAAAATAAATGGCTAGATGAAAAAAAAACAACTCCAAAAAACTCTGGAAAAATAATTGGCTTTTGTACGTTTACATATATCACCTTTTCCATATAAGCAACATGCTTATTCTGGTAGCTAAGATGAAACGGAAACTAAATTCTGTTAAAAATTCCATGATTTCAAGCCTCAACAGCAAGTGCCCACTGAAGTCCGCGCATTGGTTCAGATGTCGCTGCAGTCTTTGTTTTGAAGCTTTCTTTTGTTTCTCCAGAAGAAGAATAGGAATAGCATCCCCTTGTGCATCAGATGTTCTGGTGCGATCAGTGCGGAGTAACTCTGTTCATTAAGCGGGCACTTTTTTGAAGAGGGCGCCATCGGATTGTGAGGATATGTAATTAACTGGTTCAAAGAGAGGAGTGAACCATTTCGTTATACATATATATGTGTGAGTGTGTGTGTGTGTGTGTGTGTGTGTGTGTGTGTGTGTGTGTGTGTGTGTGTGTATTTGTACTTCAATGTGCTTGTACTTGCATTCAGGTGTATTTGGCATATTTGTGTGAGAAGGAGGAGAGTGTGAGTAAATGGGTACAAAAATTGAGAACCTAGGGAGGCATAGACAGAGAGGGATAAAGAGAAAAAGCACACACAAACACACACACACACATACACACACACACACAGAGAAGAGGGGGAGAGAGAGAGAGAGAGA
>NW_004797273.1:2215684-2217561 GCF_000002075.1 Aplysia californica
GAGAGAGAGAGAGAGAAAGAGAAAGAGAGAGAGACAGAGAGAGAGAGAGAGAGAGAGAGAGAGCGAAAGAGAGAGAGGGAGGCCAGGACAAAACAAGAAACAGTTAGGGAGATAGAGATATAAAAGATGGGGAAGAAGGGGAGAGAGAAACAGGAGAAATGAGGGGTGTGGGGGGTGAGAGTGAAAGAAAGAGAGAGAGAGAGAGAGAGAGGGAGGGAGAGAGAGAGATATGAGTAGTAGTTTTAGTCGGAACAGCAAATTTAATTGACGGATTGTTAACACCCTCCTCCCCCCCTCCCCGCAACTTATTTTAATCCTTTATGCTACCAAAAACAAAAACAAACAAACAGAAACAGAAAGATACAAAGGTGAGAGTAAAGAAACAAAACCAGAACCAACCTTCATTTCTCCTGTTGGTAGTTTTGTGCTGCATACTCTTGGCCTTCTTCACCAACTCCTCTCGCTCCTTCTCTTGGTCCTGCCTCGACAGCTTTGCATCCTCTAGGTCTTTCAGTAACTGATTCCCTAAAACAGCGACATAGAGCAAACGTCCATCAGAAAAAGGGAAAAGGCGTAAAAAGACATGAACTAACTTTAGCTTTTTTTTCTTCGTTCCTAAAATGATTTTTATGCTGCATTGGACACATCATACTTTCAAATGTCGTGTTGCGTGTAGAGTTGTAAGTGTAAAGTAAAGGTATGGGTTGAAGGCCCTAATCAACACTATCAGGTCATTTCAGAGGCTGGACCTTTGAATTAAACGTCCGTCTCCGATAGTACCGAGCTAGATAGGCTTGAATGTCTTGAAAACTGAAAAAAACCCAACCCAACCCAACACAAGCTCAAGAACAACAAGTCTGGGATTCGAACCAGGGCTACCCACTGTGAAATTCAATATGATACCAACGGAGCCAACAAAGCACCCCAGAGCAGTCTGTTTAGTTTTAGTAAAAGTTTTACGGCACTTGCAACACAATAAGTTCATATATGTGCTGAAGATTAGAGGTGTTACAAGAGAGTAACAAAAACAAAAAAGAAGGAAGGGAGAAAAAGACGATAGATGTTTGATAGGAAAGAAGAAGCAAACCATACCAGAGCACCCACAAACCACTCACGGGTGCAGACTGTGAAAGATGAACAAACCAAGGGCACAGAGAAACCACTAGAAAAAAAATTATGCTTTTTCCAAAAACGCACATTCAGTTTTGTTCCCTGTTATCATTATTTTCCACCTCTTTCCTGGTCACATTTCACTTCGTTTCTATCTTAATTTTAAATCTTCTTCTGAAATTGCTCCTACACACAAGTGCATGTAAAAGTGAAATACAAACACATACACACACACACACACACACACACAGACACACACACATACACACACATACACACACACACACACAAGCATGCAGGCGGACACCGAGGCAGATAGGAAGACAAAGAAGGACAGACAGACAGGTAGACAGACAGATAGACAGGTAGGCAGACAGACAGGTAGGCAGACAAACAGGTAGGCAGACAGACAAGTAGGCAGACAGACAGGTAAGCAGGCAGGCTGACAGGTAGACAGGCAGGCTGACACAAGGCGTGCATTCGTGTGGGCGTGCGTGCGTGCATGCGTGCGGCGTGAGAGCGTGCGTGCGTGTCTTTGTGCGTGTTGTGTGTGACTGCGTACGAGCGTGCGTGAGTGCGTGAGTGCGTGCGTGTGTGCGTGCGTGCGTGCGTGTGTCCGTCCGTCAGTTTGCCCGTCCATCTGTTCGTCTGCCCGTATACGTACGTCCGCAAGTACGTAAATGCATGCAAGCACGCATGCATGCATACATACATAAATGCATACATACGCACATATATACATACATACACATCCATACATACACGCC
>NW_004797273.1:2219450-2221565 GCF_000002075.1 Aplysia californica
CATTATTATTATTATTTTTATTTTTATTATTATTATTATAACCTGTACCATTCTTACAATATTTATTATTATCATTAGTATCATCACCATCATTAATCACTATTATTATTGCAGACAGACAGACAAACAGACAGACAGATAAACAGACAGAAGTACTCACTCTCATCTCTCCTCCTCTGTCTGGCTGACTCTGTGTCTCTGACTTGGTCCGACGATGCGTCCGGCGCGGGGGATCCGAACCTGTTTGTGTCCTTCAAACACAGAGGTGGGTACACACCACACATCAGTTCGTATTTCATTTTTAAAGTAAGAGTTTTACGGCACTTGCAACACACAATAAGGTCATATAAAAAAGTGCCGAAGATTAGAGGTGTTACAAGGGAGTAACAAACACAAAAAAGAAGGAGTGATTTGGGGGGGGGGGGGAGACGGCAGATGTTTGATAAGAATGAAGGAGCAAATCACACACCAGAGCATCCGCCAACCGCTCACTGCACATTGGTCCTCAGCTCGCAAAAAAAAGCACACACATGGCACACTACAGAACAGACACACATTGTAATCACTAGCTCGCCTGTATTGCCTGCTCGTTACACAACTATATAGGTTTTGAGAAAGAAGAATTTTCAATATTAATATGGAAATATTTTGATTTTATTATCTTTTAAAAATTAAGTTAATTTATCATTCGTGTCTCACTGGTTGTTAAAATAATACCAAAAGGCTTTAAACAACAACAACAACAACAGCAATAACAGCAGCAACAACAACAGCAACAACAACAACAACGACAGAAGCAGCAGCAGCAACAGCATCAACAGTAAAACAACAAGAGCACAGCTAATTTCTACACGATGTTATCTCTTCTTAAAGCATGCAGTCTTTTGCAGAAAAGTTTTCTTAAACCTTTTTGAAACCAATATATCTAATTACATCACAACACTAGTCGAAAAAAATAATCAATGCTATAACTTGATAGTAACATTCCTATAACAATAGTCTCATCAGCCACAATAACTAACACTTCAGAATAAATGTATTATGCATAATATATTTATATTTAAAAGAAGAAACCACGAATGTTTCAAGCAATACATGAGGGGAAAAAATGGAGTGCAGTTGTAGCAACAACATTCTGGTTACCCGTGAATTGTATTGGGCTGTGATCCACGAAAAAAAGACAACGTTGAGTCTAGCACTCCTTGTTCAAGCTTTACCCTAAGCCACAAGCTCTAGCCCGTAAGCCGTAAGTCCTAGGCCCTATGCCCTGGGCGATGCATGCCCATATTGGAGCAAGAAAGAACTTGCTAACGATAAACAAACCACAGTCGTAAACATGAACATAAATTTACAATATTAAAATGTTTTTAAAAAAATCCAAAATGTAAAAAGACACTTACATTAATTGCTACTGAGAATCAAGTTTTGGGAATTGTTTCCCTTTCTGTTTGATTTCTTTAAATATCATCCCTAACTTTGCCTTCAAGTCTTGTTTAATTAAAATGTGAGTCAACGACAAGACCATCAAGTGATGCAATGTTTCTAACTACGTGCTTGAAAACAACAATTAAACATTTCAAAACGACAAACACAACAGAGTACATCCACACAGATCTCTCAGAGAGGAAGTTGAAAAGGGCGAAACAAAATCGGTGTGAAATCACCATTACAGTGGATGGACTGTCAAATTTTAAACATTAATTAAAGATGAGCGTGAAAAAAAAACTCAGCTGTGTGAATACGTAAGTCCCAACCTACCCCATCTCACTCGTCCTTTCCCCATAGACACCACAAACACACTACCTCAGTTCCTTTAATCATTAGCACTCTCTTGTGGATGTCGTTATTCACGTCCACATCGACACAATTTAGGTCAGTTAAGAGGCGGGTAGGGCAGCTCGACCTTTCCCACCAGGGGCATCCGGGTTTGAGAGGGACACATTTAATTTACAACGTCCCAGCTACCGGAAAGACATTCAAATACTCGATAAAAATTCTCCCCACATGGAGATTGAACCCGTGTCTTCTGCGTGCAACGGCGCAGTGCCAAACTACTACACCACAGATGCCAGTATGTATACTTTCTCAGAGACAGAAAAGCAACTACTTCCCCCC
>NW_004797273.1:2221665-2224210 GCF_000002075.1 Aplysia californica
CTCTCTCTCTCTCTCACTCTCTCTCACTAACTCTCTCTCCACATGTTGCCCTACAACTGACTTGCTAACCTGTTGCACAAAGTCCAACATTCCAAAACTAAAGCGGCTCTTCTTTATCTTTTCAGATCTTAAAAGAACGACAAAAATAGAGAGAAAGAACAGAACTGGACATGATGGGTCAAACTGCACTACTCTCTTTCCTTGTGCTGGTTTGTCTTATTCTAAACATCATCACCACCACGAACGGACAGGAAATAGACATACCGAGCAACACCGGATATAACATCTCGGGCAATAACACATTCCCACAAAACGTCAAGACGTACGTCATACTTTATAAAGACGACGCTGTAAAGTCTAGCGTGGTCAACTGCACAGCTCCAGACAATCTACCCGTTACAGACGACAACATCGTAAATCTGAAGTACGAGTGGATACCACCAGCAGGAGTGTCTCTTGTCCAGAATGGGCAATATTCATCTTCCAGCGAGGGCGAAGTCGTAACGAGCAAAAACGATAATAGTAATAATAATCATCATAACAATAATAAAGGACAGAGTTCTTCCCCTTGGGTGGAACTGACGTCAGAGGAAGAGCTTCTCTTTCACAACCCAGACGACTCTCTGAGAGGACCCTACGTCTGTCAGAGCAAGACAGATGAACATCTCGTGTACGAAACTACGGTGTGGGTGCACGTCTTGAAGAAAACTGTGTTCGACACGAAGGAGAGGCTCAAAATCGGCTTTCTTTGCGCGGGAATATTTATCTTGCTCGTCGGACTCTGTTACGGCCTCTTCTGGTACTGCGACCGTCGTGAGCTAAAGTACACGATGGCTGGCGACGACGACGAAGGTCTGAACCTTCCAACTGTCTCAATTACGCCCCCTAGTGACTATTCAAGTGGCCTTCAAACCTAATCAAGAATCCACAGGACACAGAGTGTTTTGGCACATATTATGCACACCAAAAAGCTTTAAAATGTTTAATTTAGCGTTCTTCTTCCACACCCAGTCTTCCTAAGCCTTGCCCCTCAACCCCCACCATCTTGTTCTAATGTCCTATAGGCCACAATCTTGTCCTATTTATTGTCCTCCATCTTGTCCTATTGTTCTCCATCTTGTCCTATCGTTCTCCATTTTGTCCTATTGTCATCCATCTGGTCCTATTGTCTGCGATCTAACCTATTTTCCCTCACATTTTCCTGTTGTCATCAATCTTGTCCAATTGTCATCCATCTCGTCCTCTTTTACCCCGTATTGTCCTCCATCATATTTTCCTATTGTCCTCCATCTTGTTCTATTGAACAAGCCCCCCCCCGGGAACTGTGCCATTGTTCTTATGCACAGTAGAATTGTAATCGTTAATGGGTTGATTCATCAATGTCATGCTCATAACAGTGGCTGAACTGCAAATGGAGACTGCTGCTTTTTCTTTCCTAATCCTTTCTATTGTCATTTTTTCTCTACTTCTTTTGTATGTTTGTTACAATCTTGAAACCCGCTATTTCCGGGGTGCCTTGATAGTCGAAGCAGACTTTGTGCTGTTGGAGCAAGAGAGGTGAGCAGAGTAAGCCTGATTCCTTGTAAGGGCTTCCCTGTTGACATCCATCCCTAGGCGCTCATAGGACCTTATTAATATGCAGTTGCGAGCCCCGTTAAACATCTACTAAGAAAAGAAAGATTTTTTTTTCAATAAATAAAAAACAAAACAAACTAACTTCGTATCTGTTCCTCTGTCGTTCCTCTTCTTCCCGTCGGTCTCGTTCTTCTCTCTGTCTTCTATTTTCTTCCTCTTCTTCTCTTCTTCTCCTCTCCTCTTCCTCGTCCTTCCTAAATCGTTCATTTTCTTCTTCTCTGGCTTTCCTCTCCTCTTCTTCCCTTTTTTCTCTTTCTTCCCGCCTCCTCCTTTCCTCCTCCTCTTCTTCTTGCTTCCTCCGGTCTATATCAGCTTGCCGTTTCCTCTCTTCCTATAGTTCCAAGCGGGGGCAAAAGGTTAGTAAATGCATAAACACTTAGGCACATAGAGTGTAGTTGCAGAAGAAACGTAGGGACGCAGAGAATAAAAGTGTAAACATGTACGTAGAAATTTAAAATACGAATTGAAACATGTACGTACAATATCAACATGGAAACAAAAACACATGACATGAAAGAAATACCCAAAGCAAAAGTTTTCATATCAGCTGTGAACGAAATTATACGACATAAAAATAGAAAACCCACGGGTAGTTTGTGGGCTTGTACCGTTCTGTGTGTGTGTGTGTGTGTGTGTGTGTGTGTGTGTGTGTGTGTGTGTGTGTGTGTGTGTGTGTTTGTTTGTTAGTGTGTGCATGTATGTTGTGCATGTGTGTTTGATGGGCGTGGGATGGGTGCAAATACGGCCACAGACAATGGAGCAGTATTGAAGGGTAGATATGACTATACGCGTAAGCTATCAGTAAAAAGGTAGGTGCTTAACGCTCAGTGATGTAACAATGTAGTGATGATAAACACAGGTATATTCGTAGTTGTGTGTGTGTGTGTGTGTGTGTGTGTGTGTGTGTGTG
>NW_004797273.1:2224935-2226583 GCF_000002075.1 Aplysia californica
TTTCCAGAAATCTTTACCTACATAAAAAGTGGACATTGCCCTACCTAGAGGAGAAGTTTGCTTTCATTGGTGCATATCTTTGTTTGGTTATAGAGAAAACTCTCCTTGTCTTTTAAAGGGGCAAAAACTTTACCTTCGCTTTTCTCAAAACAGATTTTACGGGATAGCCCCCTTGTGCTTAAAAGCGACCAATTAGGACTACCTAAATCCCTAAACACAGAAATCATAAAATGAGAGATACGGTGTTAATGGTGAAAACGACGTGTATTGTTAAAACAATGTAACAACACAAATGGATGCTTCGACAGCTCAGTTCCTGAAACAAGTTCCCCATAATTTCATACAAAAAAATCCCCGATTTTTAAAATTAAGTGACAGAGAGGTTAGCTTTTCTTCATGCGCATTTGCTTTGTTTAGATCATAGTACTGATGACAGAAAATGCACTACAGCTGAATAGTTTCGTTTAAGTAACAGAATAAGAATAATACTCAGATGTTTTCTTTTTTTGCTTTCTTTTAAAAAATTCAATTGGGGGGTTGGCTTCCGCACACACAAAAAATTTCCCAAAAAGAAAAGACTACATGACGTACAGGTTTCTTGCACTGAGCTGTCGACTTCAAATGTTGATGGACATAACATTAACAGTGAAGAAAGCAAATAGCGCAAACGAGCGGAGAGTTATTTTTCTTCTCTTCATAACTCATTATAACATTGCTTTATGAGCAGAAGGCGAAATGGCTGTAAAAAAAGCACTAAACATTTTAGTTTATTGAGTCTAGGTCGTACGCAAGACGACGTTGTGTTTAGACATTACTGTAATAGAGGCTTTACGCCCCCATCGACACTATTTAGACTATATTCATTGATCAATTAACCCTCAGCAAATCCGAATAGAGCAGGAAGGAAGAAATTAAAACTCCTCACGCGACATAAGTTCCAAATTGTTCAATTGTGGAATCGAACCAAGGTTGCTCACACTTCGATCCACTAAACTATAAAGTCGATTTATCTAACGGGACGTCCCTCCTGTTATTGGATCAAAATGAAATGGTGAGATGGTATAGGTTTAACGCCCCTGTCAACACTATTAGGTTATTTGAGAAGTGGGACCTCCAAGTATAACGTTCATCTCCGAAAGTACCAAGCCAAGTGTGAAATTCGCGTAAAGTGTCTCTCCCTAGACCACAACGTCGGACCGAGCTGATGCTCGAACCCTCGAGCCCTCAACCTCACGGTTAGATCTACGCGTTCGGAAGCCTAACCACTAGACGTCATAATATTATTCTTGGACTATCACCTGGACAATATGACATTGTCCCAAGAGACATGGCATGCTGTCCCTACAACAGGGGGCGCAATCCCACCTACACTTGTGGGGTGCCACCCACGCAGCTTAAACATTGGGTGCCACCATAGAGCTGATGGGTGCCACTCAGAGGCCCTAATCTCTTTAGCATGGAAACGGCATCTTTGCTTCTACATACATAAGTGTCTTCCGTCCGTCTCCTTCTTGGTATAGTCTACTGTAATCAGATAAAAACGTAGGCCCTCAAAACTCCACAACATGGAGTTTGCCTTCCAAAGACGAATTTTGAATCCGGCAGTGTGTTCAACTAAAACACACACACACACACACACACACACACA
>NW_004797273.1:2227970-2229244 GCF_000002075.1 Aplysia californica
TCCTGTTGTACTCCTTTTCCTCTCCACTCCCTCCCTCCTTCTCTCGCTCCCTCCCCTCCCCCTCCCCCTTTATACAATACACTCACCTCATCACGTAATCGTATTCCTCCCTATTTCTCCGGTTGTACTCATCCTCCCCTTCCCTCCCTCCCTCCTCCCCTCCCCATACTCACCTCATCACGCTATCGTATTCCTCCCTATTCCTCCTGTTGTACTCCTCCTCCGGCGTCAGTCCCGCCACTCCGCTGTCGTCGTCATGACGACGCTCTCTGCCCTTTTCTGCTGACCGAGTAGGGCTGGCTTTACTTCTGGGGGAGGGGCTTCGCTCGCCCAGGGGGCGGGGCATAGGGTCGGAGGCGTGGTATGATTGGGTAGCAGTCTGCGTGTCTGGCTGTCCGTCGCGAGGAGCGCCTGTCTTGTCGGACAAGTAGTCCTGTAGCGGGGGAGGCCTGCCGAATGCCTCATTGGCTAGGTCCTCGTCGCTGTACGCGATGTTTTTCCGCGAGTATTGGTGGGGGTCGCCGTCCGCGTGACTTTTTCTATACGTGTCTGTGTTGATGTTGCTACCGTAAGGGTCGGCGTACGGATGTTGTTGCTGTTGCTGTTGTTGTTGTGTGTTGTTATTGTACGGGTCGTGTTTGTGATCGTGTTGTCTGTGGTAGGGGTCATGCGGTGCTTGTGTTGATGGCCTTTGGCCGTACGGGTCGTTTCGCGCGTTATCGTCAGAAGGATGCAAGTGGGCGGTGTCGGGGGCGATCTGTGGGAGGGCCGGGTATTTGTGGGGTGGGGGGGAGGTCCGGGGGTGGGGGGGTTTGTGGCCGCGCTCTGTATCTGAGTCACCTGGAGAAAAGGAGGAGGGGGGAGGGGGTGGTGGACAACACGGGCGGTCATGGCTGACAGGGGGTCGTGGTTGTTGTTGTGGTTGTTGTTATTGTTGTAGTTGGTTGTTGTTGTTGCTGTTGTTGTTGTTGTTGTTGTTGCTGTTGTTGTTGTTGCTGTTATTATTGCTGTTGTTATTGCTGTTGTTGTTGTTGTTGTTGTTGCTGTTATTACTGTTGTTATTGCTTATGTTGTTGTTGTTGTTATTATTGTTGTTGCTGCAACTGTTGTTGTTGTTATTATTATTATTGCTGTTATTATTGTTGTTGTTGTTGTTGTTGTTATCGCTGTTGTTGTTGTAATTGTCGCTGTTGTTATATTGATGTTGTTACTGATGTTGTTGTCGTTCATTTGATGTTGTAGTTGCTACTGATGTTGTTGCAATTGTTATTATC
>NW_004797273.1:2231580-2233137 GCF_000002075.1 Aplysia californica
TCTCACCACCCCCACAACTCCTCACCACCACCACCCCCCATACAATACAGTAAGACATAGGATTGTCTGTTGTTCAGAATGTTACAGCAGGCACCCAACACCATGACTAGAGCGCATGATGGTCAGACTGTAATCGGGGGGCTCTCGTGGCCTAGAGGTTAAGGTGTTCACCTCTCATTCAAAGGTCCCTGGTTCGAATCCAGGTAGCGACCGAAAAATGTTCTTCGCTAAAATTGTCTCCTTTCACCTCCTTTCCTTCTTTCTAGCAATGTTCTGCCGTCTGCTTTTCTCTCCTCTTTCTGTCCCCCACCCCTTCACCTCCTTTGCACCCCCCCCTCCTCTGGGCTCCTGACTCTTTCTGTAGCCTTTCTACTGCTACTCCTAGGCTCCTTCTTACTGCTGTCTTTCAGTCACAACCCTGATCTTCTGGTAGGGAAGATCTACACCTAGCCTTCTAGGACAAGGGCGAAGTATCTCGGAGGGACCGTGAGCAAGTTGCGCACGTTAAAGATCCCTTGGTGGTCTAAAATCGATACGAGTAGGCTTCGGCCGCCACGCAGGCAACATTAAAAATTTCCTACCAACTGAAAATGTTAGGTGTGTCCTGCGCGCTCATATGACCTTATGCAGTTGCGAGCGCCGTAAGACAGTTACCAAAAAATACCCCCCCCAACCCCCACAAAAAAACACAAAAAAACAAAACAAACAAATGTAATCGGGCTTTACAGTCAAATATTTGGTCAGTAGTGACGTTTTGCTTTCTAGGATTATTTAGTTGAACCATTTCACTTCCTGCTAAATTATTGATAAGTTGCGATTTTTTATTCCCTGCAAAATTATTAATCAGTTGCAACATTTCCCTTCCAGCAAAGTTGTTAATTAGTTGTAACATTTTTCTCAGCGCTAAATAATTAATGAGGTGTGAGATATTTCTTCCTGTTAAGTTATTAATCAGTAGTAACATTTTTACTTAGTGCTAAATAATTAACGAGTTGGGTGTTTTTCTTCCTGCTAAATAGAAACAATTAGTCGTGAGATTTTTACTTAGTGTTAAATAATTAACAAGTTGTTTTATTTTTTTCCTGCTAAAAAAAACCAACCCAATTAGTCGGGATATTTTTACTTAGAGCTAAATAATTAACGAGTTGTGATACTGTTTTTTTCCTGCTAAATAAGTAATTAGCTGTGGCATTTGTTTCACTTACTAAAAAACCCAGATTATTGATAGAGTCTAGTGACATTTTACCAACTTGCAACATTTGATCTGCTCATCGATTGTGACACTTTATTTCTGGTCAAATGATTCAATTGTTGTGAAATGTCCTAAATGACGAGCTAGGGAGAAAAGATTTAAGCTACACAAACGCAAACTGAGAGGGTTGAGAAATCGTGGGATAAAAGTGTAAAGATCCGGATGGTGGAAATGTGGAACTATCAAAGAGGAAAAAATGCCAGATGTTATTGGAAATTTTAAGGACATAGGAATTAGTTAAGCCAGGTGGGGGTGGAAAAAGAGAACGGGAAAAGAGAGAGAGAGAGACAGAAGAGAGAGAGAGA
>NW_004797273.1:2236180-2241727 GCF_000002075.1 Aplysia californica
GTGAGGGTCACGGTCTCTGGTTATTGTCGTCAGTGTGTGTTGTCACGTAGCTTCAGACTTCAACATAAGTTAAGGACCACCTTGACAGACAGCCCTGATTTGAAAAAATCAGAAAAAAAGACAGCAAGTATTGTTTCAATTATTTTTTTGGTTGTTGCCCTGAAAGTGTTAATGGGTTAACAATGCATACTGCAAAACTTCGTAAAGAGGCAAAACCGCCACGTGCAGCACGGAAATCCTCGGGGAATTTTAGCCAAATTTGCAAGTGGTCCTTAACGTATGTTGAAGTCTGTATATAGTTTGTGCATGTTGGCGTAAGGAGAATGAAGCATTTCAAACAAGCGGGAGGCTGTCACAATGAGGGAACGCACGGGGTGCACCGGTCGACGATCTACTGGAAGAAAACCAAAAACCATCTCCTGCTGTACTATACTCCTAATCTGCCCCCACCCCCACCCAAACCACTACCTACTTTCTCCACCCCTTCCCCTTCTCCACACATTCTCCATCTATGCCTCTTCTCCACACCCTTCTTCACCTCTCCGTTTTAATCACCGTAATCAACAGCTCTTTTCTACGCATTTCTCTTTTAAAAGCTGCACTGCGATTAAATTAAAGGCCAAAAACACGCATTGAGGAACTTTAGAAATACGTGAGTTTATTCCCCCTCGTCAGAAGCTGCACGTTCAGTGTTTCCCTCACATAGACAATTGTAATGAGCGGTTGTGGACAAACTCTTCAGATCTAAACTAGGAAAAGAAATCGTTAAGGAAGGACTAAGTCACATAGTCAGTTGTAAACAAAGATTCGTTGTAAAAACTAGGCACAGAATATGTTATCAAATAATGTAAAAAGACACGATAACCTTCAGGAAAAACAGAGTCAAGAATAAGCCCTGACAAACAACAACCTTTCCTGATATATTTCCTCACATATCTATAGAAATACAAATGAAAGACATTCCTAGCACACAGATACACTCACAAACACACTCGCTCACCCTAGCACGCACGCACACAAGCACACAAATCTGACCTAAAACATCAACAACTTTAAAAGAAATACAAAAGAAAGCATTCTAAAGTTTTCCTACATAAGCAAAGTGGGTCTCCAAACTACTGGAAAGATCAAAGTTTAAATGACACGAAAGCGTAAGTCCACGAACCGCTCAAGATATAACATGGTGAGGTTCTATATCACGATGGCAAAGAAGGGAATTTTTGTGTATATCATTGGTAAATAAAGTAGGCACACATAATTCTGTGTACAATACCTCTTGCAATATGAAACAATTAAACATAATTTCATTTTTAAAATAGTTTGCTTTTGAATCAGACCATGCTAAATATCATAAACCAACAAACGTCACAGCATCAACAAACACTGAAATAGCTACAAAGTGATTTCAAACTTGTTTATAGGAAACGTGCATGCATTCACCCAAAACGACATTGCAATAAACATCATCTAAAACACACCACCACACCCACGCACACACAAACCCAACCCGGACAGACCCGGGGAAGCATGCAGTGCCACCAGCCATGCAAATAAGCTCCGCCATTACTCCAGGAAGCTATTTCACTCTGACATTTACGATTGCAATTTAGATGAGTTTTTTGGGGGGTCTCACTCGCATCTCATTACAGTTTTGTTCATGATCTGCACATTGGGCACTGAACACAACATCATTACCTGAAGGAAGGGTCTTTGTACGTGCCTGTATGGGTCAACTGACTCCGTGAACATTATGTGAAGGGAAATTGAATTATTTACAAAGGCACTCTAAGACAAACAACGTCTACTGTTACTCTCAATCTGAACATTAAACTTAGGTGCTAAAAAGTTCTTTTGTTCCATACAAAAATGTCAGAGATTATAAAGCAAAATGCAAATTATTATTTTGCTTTTTTTAGTCAATTAAACGAAGCAAATGAAAATCACTGGAGGCGCAACAACGTGAGTGTGACGTCATCAATCTGCGGGACTACAAGGCAAACCTGGACGTGTACTTACCGTATCCGTTCCTGTAGTAACCTCGGTGAGAGGGGGAGGTGCGGCGGGACAAGGGAGGCGACTGCGACATCCTCTCACTCATCGCCATTGCGTCACGAAACTCAGCAGTGGCCTCAAGAATATACAGTTCTGGGGCGTAGGCCTGTGTGTATAGACAGAGTATAAAGTTCTCGGGGCGTAAGCCTGTAGGTATAGACAGAGTATACAGTTCTGGGGCATAGGCCTGTAGGTATAGGCAGAGTATACAGTCCTGGGGCGTAGGCCTCTAGGTAGAGACAGAATATACAGTTCTGGGGCGTTGGCCTCTAGGTAGAGACAGAATATACAGTTCTGGGGCGTAGGTAGATAAAGGCAGAGTATACAGTTCTGGGGCGTAGGCCTGTAGGTATAGGCAGAGTATACAGTTCTCGGGCGTAGGCCTCTAGGTATAGGCAAATATACAGTTCTGTGGCGTAGGCTTGTAAGTATAGACAGAGTATACAGTTCTAGGGCGTAGGTAGATAAAGACAGAGTATACAGTTCTGGGACGTAGGTAGGTAAAGGCAGAGTATACAGTTCCGGGGCGTAGGCCTGTAGGTATAGACAGAGTATAATATTATATAGTTCCCGTACGAGGGTCTGTTGGTATAGAAAACAGAATAAACAGGTGCTCTTGTTACCAGTGCTGTTGTATTTGCTGTTGCTGTTGTAGTTATTGATGCTGTTATTGTTACCGCTGTTGTTGAATATAATGATAATGGTGTAGATAATGCTATGAGAGAGAGAGAGAGAGAGAGAGAGAGAGAGAGAGAGAGAGAGAGAGAGAGAGAGAGAGAGAGAGAGAGAGAGAGAGAACGAGAGAGAGCAGAATGTCTGTTGTTGTTGTAAATGCTGCTGATGCTGATGCTGATGCTGATGCTGATGCTGATGATGCTGATGATGATGATGATAATGATGCTGATGATAATGACAACCTCTTAATACTTTCAGCTACTTACAACCGGAGGTATGAAATGTTTGGCCTTCAGCTGGTATTCTTGCTTGCCTCTCAACTGAAATAAAAGAAAAAAACAACAACGATGAGAACTGAGTCTAGGTTTAAGTAAAGAGAAGGGCCATTCAGAGCAGGGGAAAAGTACTATAGATATATTATAGAAACAACGAAAGGAGAAAAAAGAAGTATGATCAACCAGGCTTTTTCGGACTTCATCTGTCCTCCGGGTCAGAACGAAGATATTCCAACACCATCCACAATAATACATGTAACATTATGTGATATTTCAGAGTCCCAGTAGCACTTGGCCTCCCAAGAGAACATTGGGTTGAGATTTTAAAGTGACTGCAGTACTTCTACTTCCTCCTCCCCACCCCCTCCCCCACCATACATTTCCCAATAGATTTCTCTTATATAATTGAGAAGGCGGACTGCTTCGACTCTACCTTGTGATGATTAACTCAGGCTGGGTGGGGGGTTGGCGGGTGCTCTCGTGTGGTTTGCTTCTTCTTTCCTATCAAACATCTATCGTCCTTATCTCCCCTTTTTCTTTTTAAGTTTGTTACTCCCTTGTTACACCTCTAATCTTCCGGCGCTCATATGACCTTATGCAGTTGCGAGCGCCGTAAATCCTCTACTAAAAAAAACCCAACAACCCAGGCTGAGAGGAATACAGCAAGCAGACGGACAAAGGTACTCGATAAAAATTCTCCCTTAACGAGAAGCGAACTCACGTCTGTTGCCTGAACCGACTAAGACCCTAACTGCAACACCATAGACACCCGTTTGGACTGAAGTGACAAAATAGGGGCAGTAAAGGTTATAATATCGAGTGCCCGTTGCGGATGGGATCGGGTCGGGTCAGGTCGATCGCCCGACTCGTCGCCTGAAAACAAACTCATTTGTTTTTGAGGCCACGAGTCGGGCGATCGGTTTGTGCCACGATAGCCGCTTTGCACAAACAAAATCTGGCTGTCAAACCGACCCCAACCGACCCGAACGTGCCAATGGAAACCCCGTATATAAGCATTAAGTCAATGTGTCCTTCCAAATTGTTTTCATTACTGACTGCACAGTACTGGCTTCTTTCCGCACTACCTCATTTGATTTCTTTGTCTTTCATAACCTACTCCAGTTTCTTTTCACCGTCTTTTGTTTTAGTAAGGGTTTTACGGCACTTGCAACACAATAAGGTCATATAAGTGCCGAAGAATGGATGCATTACAAGAGAGTAACATATACAAAAAAGAAGGAGGAGAGATAAGGACGATAGTTGTTTGATAGGAAAGAAGGAGCAAACTACGCCAGAGCACCCGCCAACCACCCACTCACTATCTTTAGTTACTGGCCGGCATTCAGAGCCTCATAGAAAAGTTGAATACACAGTCTTTGTGGGCGGTTGGCGAGGGCTCTGGTGTGGTTTGTTCCTTCTTTCCTATCAAACATCTATTGTCCTTATCTCAATTCCTTGTTTGTGTTTGTTTCTCTCTTGTAACGTCTCTAATCTTTAGCACTTATATGACCTTATTGTGTTGCAAGTGCTGTAGAACTCTTACTAAACTAACCTAAACATAGTCTTTTATAATCTTTATTTCGATTATCATTGAGAAGTTTCCACTTTTCAAGATTGGACTCATTTTATTGATACTGTCTTTCCGTATAGCAACTTTTTCTTTTGATTCTGCAGTAGATCTGTCGTCAGATATGATGTAATTACGTATTCTAGATATTTAATGTTTTGGAATTTGTTTGATCTTTTCACCTTCAGTTACTAGTAACATACAAGGCCAGTAACAAAAATGGCTAGAACTGATTGAAGGTCTATTTTTTTCTTCTGAATCGACCATGAGATCTGTGTCATTGGCATATTCGATACTTATAAAATGTTACTTCATTTTCGGACCTCGATTAAAAAAATTTTTTTTTTACTCCGTTTCAAAAAATCGTTTCCCTGTAGTGATACTGCACAGCCTAGGCCAAAACAAAATTTCAAATAGACAGACACGCACTCGAAAATACAATTATCTAGCCAAATCCTTCCAGCATTCTTCTGCACCCTACAGAGTAATAAAAAGAGACTGTGGTTCTTAGGTTGTGTTGAGCCAATTTTCACCCCAGACAAGACCATAAAGGTGAGACATTTACATGTATTGTGAGAACTTAGCCACAGAGCCCTGGGATTTTATGTCCTTACGTTCTCGGTGGCACCATTGTCTTCACTCTGTGAGTGGTTCTCCCCCCCCCCCTCATTTCTCAACTGGAATCGTTGCTGTTGCTGGTACTGCTGCTGCCGCTGTCGTTGTTGTTGTTTTTGTTGTTGTAATTTTTGCTGTTGTTGTCTTTGTTATCGTTGTTGTTGTTGTTGTTGTTGTTGTTGTTTAGACAATGCATTTCAACGTGAAATGTGACTGGTCGTTATTGTTGGTGTAGTTGATGACGATGCTGATGCAGCACTGTTACTGCCGCTGTTATTGTTGCAGCAGTAGTAATGGTAGCAGCAGTAGCAGCAATACTAGTAGTAGTAACAGTTGTTTTTGTTGTTGCTGTTGTCGTTGTTG
>NW_004797273.1:2244810-2246438 GCF_000002075.1 Aplysia californica
CCAATTCCCCACCTTTGTTTGGCCGACTTCTATCTATCTATCTATCTGTTTATCTATCTGCCTGTCCGTCCGTCTGTCTGTCTGCCTGTCTGTCTGTCTGTCTGTCTGTCTGTCTGTCTGTCTGTCTGTCCATCTGTCTGTCTGTCTGTCTATCTATCTGTTTGTCTATCTATTTATCTATCTATCTGTCTGTCTACCTATCTACCTATCTACAAGGACACCTAAACAACCATCTATTGATCTACTTTCCTAATATCTTCCTCCTCTGTATCTTTTTGTATCTCTCTCCGGCTCTCTCTCCCCCCATCTCTCTCCCTTCTCCCCTTCTCTCTCCCCCTCCCCCCTCTCTCTCTGTTTGTCTCTGTCAGTCTGCTGTTCGTCACTGTCTGTCTGTCTGTCTGTCTGTCTGTCTGTCTCTTTCACTCTCTCACTCTCTCTCTCTCTCTGTATGTCTCCCTCTCTCTTCTCCACAAATCTCCCTAGAGATCTTCTAAACATCATTAATCTACCGGTCTTTACACCCCACCCCCTCCCCGCTCCCTCCCTCTCCCAACCCTTTCCTGTATACCTTCGTAACATCCCCCCACCCATCCCACATCAAAGTTTGATCATTCTTCCATCCGTGCGATCGGCAGAGAAAAACTTGGCCACGTTTGAAGGAACCAGGCCCGCCTTGCTGCACTCGATCACAACACCAGCATCAATTATGTACCCGTGCAAAGTTAAAGTAAAGACAATAAGACCCACGCGTAAGCTCGACGGCAGATCACTTTCTGCGGCACGGGCTTTAACTGTTTTCACTCACGCTCTATCGGAAACGGACGCCAATCTGAAGACACCGTTTTTCAACTAAGTGGAAGAAATACTATTTTGTTTTAGAACTGACGAGGTCAGAAAAATGAACGATCTAATTCGTCTTAGAGCCGTTTCGAGATAAAAGTGAAAAAAAAAAAAATCAGCGGGACGTCACGTAGAAATACTGCCGCGTTCAGGTAATTTGTAAAGACCATATTATTATTATCTTTAAGCCATCCGACCTTTTATTCAAATGCAATGTTGTCTGTCGTCATACTTAAACCAACGACACTATTTACTGAGTTCACAACTGAACAAAAGAAAAAACCCTCAAATGTGTGTGATTTCTTCAGTTGTGTACGTGCGTGAAGCAATGTGGCCGTTGGCAAGGTGATTCGCTGGTAACTTCACCAGAATAGTATTTTTTTGGTAACTGTTTTACGGCGCTCGCAACTGCATAAGGTCCTGTGAGCACGCGGGACACACTAAACATTTTCAGTTGGTAGGAAATTTCGAATGTTGCCCGGGTGGCGGCCGAAGCCTACTCTTATCGATTTTTGACCTCCAAGGATCTTTAACGTGCACAACTTGCACACGGGCCCTCCGAGATTTTTCGCCCTTGTCCGAGAAGGCTAAGTGTAGATCCTTCCTTCCAGAAGATCAGGGGTGTGGCTGAAAGATAGCAGTAAGAAGGAGCCAAGGAGAAGCAGTACAAAGGTTGCAGAAAGAGTTAGGAGCCCAGAAGAGGGAGCAAAGAAGGTGAGGGGGTGGGGGCAGAAAGATGAGACGAAAGCAGACGACAGAACATTGCTAGAGAGCAGGAAGGGAGGTGA
>NW_004797273.1:2251031-2252639 GCF_000002075.1 Aplysia californica
GAGAGAGAGAGAGAGAGAGAGAGAGAGAGAGAGAGAGACGAAAGATTGCAACCTTGCTGTAATAATAGTCACACACAACAATGTACCAAACATGTTCCACAGACCCTGGTCAAACACAACAATGTGGGTGGTTGGAGGGCGCTTCTGGCAGGTCCTATTTCTTTACTCTGTTGTTTCTGTGTGTCTGTCTTTCTTTTCCCCAGCACTAAATGACCATTATTGTGTCGATGTGCTTCTCTTTACTCAAACAAACAAACAAAAGACACAACAATGTACCAAAAATGTTCCACTCACCCTGGTCAGACTGCGGCCGACACTGCGGAGAAATACGTAGTCTCTGACGTCATCCAGCTGCAGCTGTTCCGCCAGCTCGTCCCGGATGTGGGCCAGCCGGAGGTCCAGCGGTACCCTGGAGGAGGAGGGGGAGGCAGAGGGGGTGGGTGAGAGGGAGAGGAGGGTGAGAGGGAGGAGAGGAGGTGGAGAGAAAAAGTGAGAGTTATAGTTTACACTTTTTTTTCTTTAAAAAAAAAAGAAAAAAAGAAAAAACAAGTTTTATGTTTTGGTAAGCGTTTTATGGCAGTTGTCATACATTTAGGTCATACATTTAGGTCATACATTTAGGTCATACATTTAGGTCATATACGTGCCGAGGATTAGAGAAGTAACAAGAAGAAGAGTAACAAACATAAAAAGAAGGAGGAGAGGTGAGGATGACAGATGTTTGATAGGAAAGAAGGAGCAAACCACACCAGAGCACCCGCCAACCACCCGCAGAGGCGGGGGTAGGGGTGGATGAGTTAAGAGGAGGAAATTAACCAAATATACTTTCCTAAGGGAGAAAAAAAAAGCTTTCGGAACACGGTATCAAAAGTTCTAAAACATAATTAGCGTTGTGTCTTTGCCTCTGTGTTGCGTTGCAGTACACCGCTAACATCCACACGGACATATACGTATCCCAACACACACAAACACCTACATAATAATATACACACATATACATACAATCACACACACACATACACACATTCACACATACAGTTACATATAGGCATACACACATGCAAACACACACATACACAGATTTTTTAAAGCGAAATAACATGACAGATCTTAACCATTTCACAGAATAATAGTCTCCCTACCTTTTCCCCCTTTTTGCTAAAGAAGCACCCATCAAATTATCCCCCCCCCCCTTTTCAATAAAAAAGCATATGTCTTCGCATCGCACAAAATAAACCAAATAGCGAGGGCCTATACTTCCGTTCCTTCCATGTAAGTTCATCATCAATTTTAATGCCATCAGCCAGACAGCTAAGTTCTATAGGCATACGTCACGATAACGTCATAGATCAGATCAAAGCAACGCCCAACGCTATATGCATATACAATAAATAGACACTCGGTAATCTAACGCGTTCTCTCCAACATACGCCATTCCTCCTGATAAATCTGCCCCGAGAGGGATCATGACAGGATTGCACTTTAGAATATAACGTACCAAACAAAAACAAGAGCTAGGGCAAAAGCAAAAATAAAAACAAAAAACCCCCAAACAAACCCCAAAAAACAAACCAGTAAACCCCCCCCCTCAACACAAAACAAACAATC
>NW_004797273.1:2255263-2259719 GCF_000002075.1 Aplysia californica
CGAGAGAGAGAGAGAGAGAGAGAGAGAGAGAGAGAGAGAGAGATGTAACTATAGATAAAAATTTGTGTGTGAGCTGTAACTATATCAATAAACATTTGAGGGTGAGGTGTGATTAGATTTATACCTATAATAATACAGGGCAGGTTTTTCGTGAGTTATATCAAAGACTTGTGTTATTCACAGTAACAGAATGGAGCACTTTACCTGCGATCACAGCAAAAGGAAAAGTGCAATAATTATATACTCGGTTGTGTATTACCAAAGATCGTACAGGACAAGACGGTTCACTCCTCTCTTTGAGCCAATTAAAAAAGCGTCCTCAAAATTTTGGGGCGCCCTCTTTGAAAAAGAGTGGACTTTGCGACCAGGGTTATCCTACTTGTGTGAAAAACAATAACAGTGAAACTAACAAACTGTGCTTTTCCTATTTTTCTTCTGGAGAAACGAAAGGGTGAACTATCTTGTTATGAACGATCTTTGTTATAACGTTTATGTATCGAACCCTCAAAAGAAAAAAAAGTAAAAAGGAAAGGCAGTACACCCAATTCCCCTCTATGAACTCAATTACCAAAGATTTTGGGGGCTCTCATGGCCTAGAGGTTAAAGTGTTCACCTCGTATTCAATAGGTCCCGGTTTCGAATCCGGATAGAAACGGAACAATTTCTTCTCTAAATTTTTCTTCTTTCCCATCCTTTCCTGCTCTCCAACAATGGCCTGCTGTCTGCTTTCGTATCCACTTTCTGCCCCCATCCCGCACCTCCTTTGCCCCCTCCTCTGGGCCCCTGACTCTTTCTGGAGCCTTTCTAATACTTCTCCTTGGCTCCTTCTTACTCCTGTCTTTCAGTCACACCCCTGATCATATTGTAGGTAAGATGAACACCCAGCCTTCTCGGACAAGGGCCAAAAATCTCGGAGGTACCGTGTGCAAGTTGCTCACGTTAAAGATCCTTTGGTGATCCAAAATCGACAAGAGTAGGCCGTAAAACACTTACAAGAAAAACAACCAACAACCACAAAACAAAACAAAGTAACCTCCCCCCCCCCCAAACATTTTGACAATCGGCCAGCCCTGTCTGTCAAGTTCCTGACGTCATATTGTTATCCATGGTCGTCTAGGTCCTCCTCTCTCCTTCGCCCCGTCCGAGGCTGATTCTAACATGTTTCTTTCTTGACGTTCGTCTCTCTTTAAGGTGGCAGTAATACGTCTGTTTTCTTGATATTATCGTACTCAAAAGTCTTTCAAAATCTATAATTTTTCTAGGACTTATATTTTTTTGTCTTGTTTTGGCTGTCCAGGAAATAGGCCGCGTAACATTTTTCTGTAGCATTTCAGCTCGAAAGTGTTGATAGGTTTTCTTCTGTTTCGGTGATTTTCCATCCTATACACAACAGCCACGTCAAATTTTCAATAATTCAGTGCAGGAAAAAACTAAGTAATTAGACACCACCCACAGAGTCCATGGTGCTGGAAACATTGGCATGTGAACCAATTTCTGTGTCCGTTGCAAATATTTGAGAACGTTTTACGCCCGCATCGACCCTACTGAGACTATTTAGGTGTCTGGGTATCTAATTACGGTTATAAATACACCCTTGACCAAGGTCATAACGATTAATAGGGAAATCGATAACGCATAAAGTTGACTAAAGGTGGAATATATTGATCATAACATGTGGAGGCAGAGAACTTGGGAAGAGAGAGAGAGTGAGAGAGAGAGAGAGAGAGAGAGAGAGAGAGAGACAGAGAGAGAGACAGAGACAGAGACAGAGACAGAGTGGGGAAAGTGGGGAGGCAACATCCCTTCTTTTCTCGGCCCATGTCTCATTACGACGATAGGGACTACCATGAAGGCTTTTCGATCAAAAAGCAATAAACTTTTTAAAGAAACTACCAATCAACTGCTGTTTTTATTCTCGTTACACGGAATGCACATAGTTCATCGTCAATCAACAAAACATTGAACAAGTGATTAAGGCAACGTATGCCAGTGTGGTACATTTTATTCAACAAGATCCCTTTTTTTGTTACATGTTACACAGTGGCTGACCTACATTTCAATGTTTATAACCTTTGGAAACACAACTGAATCTCTGGACCAAAGTAAAATAAATTGAAGCAATCGATAAGTCGTCTTCGAATTTTTTTTAAAACCCTGAACGCATACAAAACACCGTGAATTCCTAAAGAGCCGGTGAACCGTTTGGCTTAATCAAGTCCCCCCAAATGTCATACGCACAACTGAACATCAGACAAAGATCCCGGCACGTTTCAATGTCACTGAACCGAGAAAGACAAAGTCTGACACTACCATTAGGTTCTGGAGCTGTTGTTGCTTATAATGGAAGATGTCGACTTAGTGTCAAACGTTTTCCCGCAGAGTGTTGAGGATTTTTTTTTCTAAATTCGGAAGTCAATTATGGAAACAAAGAACGCGTTGTATTTTGGAAGTATGACATTTCCTTTACTTTTACTTTTTGCTTTTTCCTTCCTCTGGTATTCTTAGGATGTCGAGGGGAGGTGCAAGTTTCGGTCCTGTGCTAGGTGTGTAGCGTCTGTGATAGATATGTTATGTTATTCCAGGACCTTTTTAACCCCATCCAGCCAGGTCTTTCTCGGTCTTCCTCTTGATTTAAAGCCAGATTCTTGAGTGTTGCAAGCTCTAACCGCTAGTTGTTTCTGGGGCATTCTGGATTGGCAACAAATATACAAGGCTGTTCCATCATGTTTGGAAAAAACTACAAACTCACTTTTATTCTGCTCCATTTTCAAGGACAATCAGTGAAATTTGTTCAGCTATTATTGCTTCCGTCGTTTATTGTTAGAGTTGCTTGTTGTAGTTTTTTGTAAAAATTGGAGTTGTTTTAGTGAAAAGATCTACTTCAAACAACATACGTCATATTGTTGTTGTTGTTATTGTTGTTGTTATCGCTGTTGTTGTTATCGCTGTTGTTGTTGTTAATACGTCATATGTTATTATCGTTGCAGCTGTTGTGTGAATAATTTTGAAGAAAAATTACCAACTATACAAAGGTGTTTTCTCATATTAGCAACGGATCCTACTTTTTCCATAAACCTGAAATCCCTGAGTTGAAAAAGACGTGAAACCTGAACCCCTCCGACAGCAAGTGTGAGTAATGTAGCGGAGTATTGAGACAATTTCTTCCTGGGGTTTTAATCTAATGCCCAATGCACACAAACAATCAGATCATCCGCACTGGTTCGGGACCAGCCATATTTTTCTTTCATGGATGGAGCATACGTTACTATTTTGGCAGAGTATGACCGATTCGATTTACGGCCTTGAAAAATAAACTCATTTTCATAGTCACAGTCGAACTAAGTTGAATTGGGTCGTGTTGTGCCAAAATGGTAGCTTTGGTACGCCATCCATGATGGAAAAATCTGGATGGCCCGGACCCAGTCCGATGAATCCGATTGGCAGTGTGCACTGTGGGTCAGAAATGAGTTCGCGTTATGCGCCCACTTTCCCAACATTCCTAGCAGAATCGGTACCAGAAAGCTTATCTACAATCAGGACATTGACAGCAGCAACGCACAAGTGGCAGAAGGGGGCAGACAAGAAGCGAGCAACCACATACCGCCCATCTCTATAGGAGCTGACACGTGCACAAATGGCAGTGTATATATACACAGGCGAACAATCCACTTAGCGGCGTTGTCCGCGCTCACCACAAACTAACGTCCAAAGTCCTGGCCACACAAACCACCACGTAAACCACTCCTGTGAGCTTCTTGTGTACGTCGCTAAGGTGGACCAGTTCCCATGTACACGTGACGGTCAACACTGGAGCAAACTGGTCGCTCAAAGACAGACATTGTGACGCTGGTCACTCCGTGACAGTAGACACTGTAACGCTGGACATTACAGAAAAGTGGGCAAACGCTCGTTTTGTTTGTTTGTTGTTGTTTTTTTGGGCAAGTGTTTTACGGCGCTCTCAACTGCATAAGGTCATATGAACGCGCGGGACACACCAAACATTTTCAGTTGGTAGGAAATTTTGAATTTTGCCTGGGTGGCGGCCGAAGCCTACCCTTATGGGTTTTAGACCACCAAGGGATCTTTAACGTGCGCAACTTGCACACGGAACCTCTGAGATTTTTCGCCCTTGTCTGAGAAGGCTAGGAGTAGATCTTTCCTACCAGAAGACCAGAGATGTGGCTGAAAGACAGAAGTAATAAGGAGCCAAGGAGTAGCAGTAGTAAGGCTGCAGAAAGAGTCAGGAGCCCAGAGGAGGGGGTAAAGGAGGTGAAGGGGTGGAGGCAGAAAGTGGAGACGATCGAAAGCAGACGACAAAACATTGCCAGAGATCAAGAAAGGAGGTGAAAGAAGAACATTTTAGAAAAGAACATTTTTCTGTCGCTACCCGGATTCGAACCCGGGACTTTTGAATGATAGGAGAACACCTTATCCTCTAAGCCACGAGAGCGCCCCC
>NW_004797273.1:2260621-2261672 GCF_000002075.1 Aplysia californica
CTTCTTCCAATTCCTCCCCCCCCCCCTTCCGAAAAAACCAACCCCAGCCTAATCCCCTTTTCCGGCTAGAGGGTCTGTGTGTGGGATCCCAGAATAAGAAAAAGCCCATAGTGCGCAGTCGCATGACAGCAGACGGCGGAAATTACTCTGTATTTTTTAGGCTGTGTGTCTCACAAGCTGTAACGTCTCCGGGTTCACATTCCAATCTTTTCCCAACACTGTGTCCGTAGGAGAACACACTAACCTCTTCACCAAAATACCACAATTTCCACAGTAGGCAATGTGTAGTCCTGAATGGTTAATTAAGCCCACAAGTGCTGGCTTTAACTATGTCAGAGGATTTTGTTTTGTTTTGTTTTCGTAAGTGTTTTACGGCGCTCGCAACTGCATAAGGTCATACGAGCACGCGGGACACATTAAGCTGTGTCGGTAGGAAATTTTGAATTTTGCCCGGGCGGCGGCCGAAGCCTACTCTGATCGATTTACACCACCACGGGATCTTTAACGTGCGCAACTTGCACACGGAACCTCCGAGATTTTTTGCCCTTGTCCGAGAAGGCGAAGTGTAGATCTTTCCTATCAGAAAATCAGGGGTGTGGCTGAAAGACAACAGTACAAACGAGCCAAAGAGTAGCAGCAGAAATGCTGCAGAAAGAACCAGGAGCCCAGAGGAGGGGGCAAAGGAGGTGACGGGGTTGGGGCAAAAAGAGAAGAGGAAAGCAGACGACAGAACCTTGTTAGAGAGCAGGATAAGCAGTGAAAGGAGACACTTTTAGAGAAGAAAATTTTTCGGTCGCTACCCGGATTCGAACACGGGACCTTTGAATGAGAGGTCAACACCTTAAGCTCCAGGCCACGAGAGCCCCCTGTGTAAGTGTTTGAATGCCCTGCTCTACCATGACGGCTTGGAACCATGCTTTGGAGGAACCGATAAAGTTATGGGAGTGTGTGAGTGTGTGTGTGTGTGTGGGGGGGGCACAGGGGAGTTTTAGGGTCTCTCTGAGTAATTATACTCGTACATGGTATATCATACAGCCGACTTCCGTCAATG
>NW_004797273.1:2262375-2263556 GCF_000002075.1 Aplysia californica
CATGGCGGCCCGCGCCCGTCGTCATGACACAGGCTTTGTTTTGGTGAGAGGTTTTACGGCACTTGCAACATAATTAGGTCATATAAGTACCGAAGATAAGAGGTGGTACAAGACAGTAACCAACACAAAAAAGAGGAGGAGAGATAGTTTAGTTTTAGTATAGGTTTTACGGCTCTCGCAACTGCATAAGGTCATATTATGAACGCCAGAAGATTAGAGATGTCACAAGAGAGTAAAAATCATAAAAAGGGGAGATAAGGACGACATATGTTTCATAGGAAAGAAGAAGCGAACCACAACAGAGCACCCGCCAATCACCCATATGACACAGTCCGGTGTTTTAAAAGTTTAGTAAGAGTTATACGGAACTTGCAACACGAATAGGTTGTATAAGTGCCCGAGATTAGAGGTTGTACTGGTGAGTAATATAACAAGGAAAAAAGGAGAACTGCGGAAAACAGACGTTTAGTTTCAATTATAGTAAGAGTTTAATGGCACATGCAACATAAATAGGTCACATAAGTGACGAGGCCAAAGATTAGAGTTGCTGTTTGCATTAGTAAGGTTTTACGGCGCTTGCAACTGCATAAGGTCAATTAGCGCCAAGGGGTGGATGTCAAGTCCAAACGGGGGATCAGGCTTACTCTCTTCGGCCGCCACCAGGGCAAAATTCAAAATTTCCTACCAACTGAAAATATTAGGTGCGTCCCGCGCACTCATATGACCTTATGCAGTTGCGAGCGCCGTAAAACACTTTACAAAAACAAAAAAAACAAGGCTTACTCTGCTCACCTCTCTAGCCTCAACAACACAAAGTCTGCTTCGACTATCAAGGCACCCCGGAAATAGCACTTTACAAGAGAGTAACTAACATGCGAGGTAAGTAGAGGAAAAATGACGATAGTAAGGATCAGGAAAGTAAAAGCAGAAGTTCCCCCATGTTGTTCCGGCACTGTATGAGCATGACAATAATAAATCAGCCCATTTACAATTCTACTGTGCATAAGACCATGTTAATATCCCCCCTTTGGGAATGGCCATTAGAGGTATTAACATAAACAAATAAAGGAGGAGACAGGAACGTTTGATGTTTGATAGAAAAGATGGAACAAACCACAGCAGAGCATCCACTGGGACGGTGTGTCTGCCCTGTCGTGGACGTTCCATGTTCGAATCCAAGA
>NW_004797273.1:2264579-2265955 GCF_000002075.1 Aplysia californica
GGGGGCAAAAACCATTGACTACAGCACGTGCATTGAGAGTCAGAGTTCAGAGGCAAATGAGTAGAAGAAGAGCATGATAAGAAATGCGGACAAAAATGCCAGTCAAAAAGGTCATAAAAAGAGGTACACCCGATTAGTTCTAGTCAGAGTTTGTTTTTTATAGTACAGGGTTTTACAGCTCTTGCAACTGCCTCGGTTATATGAGCGCCAAGGCGTGGGTGTCAACAGAGAAGTCCAAACGGGGACACAGGCTTACTCTGCTCACTCTCTACCCTCAACAGCACAGAGTCTGCTTCGAATATCAAGGCATCCCGGAAATAGCGGGTCACAAGAGGGACAAACATACAAAAGAAGTAGAGGACAAATGACGATAGTAAAGATAAGGGGAAAAAAGCAGCCGTTCCCCCTCTGTTGTTCCGGCACAGTATGAGCATGACATTGATGCATCAGCCCATTTACAATTCTACTATGCATAAGAACATGTTAATATCCCCCCTTTGGGAATGGCCTAAACCAACATCAGTCATTTGCACTGCCCTTGTGGGACACGTCAAAAACGTGGTCAGAATGAAGACTGATAAGTGAAACAAGTAGGAAACGGCAAAATATGGTCGCTTTTAATTTAAGGACAAGCGGGCTAACACAGATTTCGAGGGGAGTTCAGAAATCTTGACCTGCACCAAAAGCGGGCATTGCCTTACCTATAGGAGAAGTTTGGTTTCGTAGGTGTGTATATTTGTTTGGTTAAAGAGAAAAATCCCTTTGTCTTTTAAAGAAACTGAACAAGGGGGAAAATCTTTATCTTCGATTTTCTCAAAACAGCATTTTTCGGGATAGCCCCCTTGTGCTTAAAAGCGACCAAATGTGAACAGAATGGAGATCTGTGAGTAACACAAAAAAAAAAGGTCACGACCAAAAAAAAAATTTTAAAAAATGACCCGACACAGTGAGCGGAAAGAGGTGAGCTGACGAACGACACGATAAAATACATCAACAGAAAAAAAAATAGTGAGTGGAGACAACTGAGACAAAGTTGTATTTTAGCAAACGTTTTACGGTACTTGCAACACAATTAGGACATCATACGAGTGTCGGAGGTGAGAGGCATTATAACAGAATCACAAATACGCAAAGGAAAGAAGAGAGAAAAGGACGGCAGATGCTTTGACAAGAAAGAATGATCAAACCTCACTTGAGCACCCGTCAGCCTTCTACTGAGAGGAAGAAGGTACGATTTCCTTTTTAATAGACAAACTTAACCAGAAGATAGGGGAAAAAAAGCAAAGCAAACCAGAACACCTGCCAACCACCCGCACAGAATCTTGAAAGACCCAACGATCCGGACGCTCAAACATAACACCCCTTTCTGTACCAGC
>NW_004797273.1:2267094-2268281 GCF_000002075.1 Aplysia californica
AGAGAGAGAGAGAGAGAGTGAGAGAGAGACAGACAGACAGACAGACAGACATGGAGGAGGGGGGGGCAGAGAGTGAAACAGACTAAAAGACAGACAAACAGACAGACAGACAAACAAACAAACACACAAATAAACAGACAGACAGACAAAGAGGGTAAGACAGACAGGTGCAGCAGTTGGCCTCTTACCTGATAATGCCGACAGACACCGTCTCTGTGACGACATTGTTGAGGATGTTGTTGAGCGATTCTCGCCATAGCTGCGTCGGCACTTTGTACACATGCAAGTCACATAACTGGGGATACAGAAAAAAATCACATAACTGGGGATACAGTAGTAGTAGTAGTAGTATAGGGTTTTACGGCGCTCGCAACTGCTAAGGCCATATGAGCGCGCCGGGGATACAGAAAAAAAAGTGGGAAGGACAATACTGGAAATGCCTGAGTCAGTGAGGTTTTTTTGGGGTTTAGTTTAAGTAAAAGTTGAACGGCTAGTTAGTTTAGTTTTAGTAAGTGTTTTACGGCACTTGCAACACAATAAGGTCATACAAGTGCCGAGGATTAGAGGTGCTACAAGAGAGTAACAAACACAAAAAAAAGAAGATGGGGAGACAAAGACGACAGACGTTTGATAGGTAAGAAGAAGCAAACCACATCAGAGCACCTGCCAACCACTCACGAAGTTGAACGGCACTTGCAATGCAATGTATTGGTCATGATAATATAAGCATCGAAAATTTGAGGTGTTCATAAAGAGTAACATACAAAGAGCAGCAGAAGATGGAGAGACAAGGAAGGTAGATGTTGGACAGAAAAGGAGGAGCAAACGACATCAGGGCGCCCGACAACCATCCATTCAATGAAATGAAATGGGATATAATGCATGCCAGTGAAATGGGATATACATGAGATATCTGAGTCTGTGGTTTGGGATTTAAAAATGGGATAAAAAGTGGGAAGACAGAATAACATCAAGAAGAGGCTAGCCCAGGAAATGGAAAGGTGGAGAGTATTTGTTCGTGACCTAGACCCTTATCTAGGGTGAGAAAGGCAATGATGATGGCGAAGTTGAGATACTCGGGGAATACGTGAATCACTGAGATGGGATATAATATTAAAGATGACTCAGTAATATGGAATGTACATTGGATGTACAAGGGGCTCAGTGAGGTGGTATATATATATATA
>NW_004797273.1:2268919-2274045 GCF_000002075.1 Aplysia californica
GGGGGGGGGTGTCGCCGCCAGGGAGTGGGTGATTGGAGGGCGCTGCTGTAGGTACTACTTCTTTCCTCCCTCTGTAGTTTCTGTCTGTCTGTCTGACTTTTCCCCAGCACTATATGGCCATAACAGCGTCGATGTGCTTCTTTTTACTCCAACAAACAAAAACAAAGCCACCAGGGATATAAATGTAGCGGGGGGTAGAGACAGTTCAGAATTGTAAAAAGTTTCGACGGCAACAAACAGGAGATACTAGGCCAAATAACGCCGAGGGTAAGATGACCTGGCGCAGAGGATGCATCTATTGTTCATTATGTTGGTGGACTTTTGAGGGACACGAAGAGATGAAAATAATCCAGTTGCCTAAAGCGACATAACTATCATAAAAACGTGTAGTTTATAGAAAATAACAGATATATATATATATTATTCAACGCAATACCTTCATCATAAAAGGGTTATATAATAAAAACAAAAGACCTGGTTGTCCTTCTTCTTTTCTTCTGTTTTGTTGCTTTTGTCTGTCTTTCTTTCTGTTACTCTGTGCTGAATGGCCTTCCTCGAGGCGATGCTCTTTGATTCACTCTATAACATAGCCTATGGCGATGCAATTACCATAAAGAGTTCCGCTGAAAAACAAAAACTACAAGCCGAGATCAGAGCACGCCAGATCGACCTGTCCTTTGAGACAGAAAATACAACTCGGAGAGCTCGTCATGGTGAACTAGCGGGGATTTCAGGGACAATAGAATGTTTGCCACAATGACATCGCCATCTTAGAATTACAAAGTTGTATCCGACATTTTTCGCCGCTTTGAATTACCATAAGACCATGAGGTCAGAAACGCTGGAGGGGGAAGAGGTTGGTATGAGATGAGCGAGATCAGTGCTATTATCAGCTACTGTCATCACCACTTTGGTCAATGAGTGTGTTATTGGGATAAACAGACAGACAGACAGACAGACAGACAGACAGACAGACAGACAGACAGACAGACGGACGGACGGACGGACGGGCAGACAGGCCGGCAGGCAAATGGACAGACATATAGCTAGATAGACAGATAGATAGATAGATAGATAGATAGATAGATAGATAGATAGATAGATAGATAGAGAGATTAGACACACAAAACACAAGAAGAAACATAAAGAAAAACAGATAAACCGACACATAGAAAGAAGGATGGGTGAGTTAACGCCCAAATGAACGGACAGAGGCGATATTGGATTCTGTATAGGAGACAATAAATATTATCTCTCCACATTCCTACAGTGTCCGCGCCGAGGAACAGCGGGATATAAACACCTGAGGGGAAGGAATTTTCTTACATATTTCATTGTCCAGATACATATTCAATTCTGTGGACAAGACAGTGTCCGGCGATAGATGGTATCTGGACAATGAAATATGTAAGAAAATTCCTTCCCCTCAGGTGTTTATATCCCGCTGTTCCTCGGCGCGGACACTGTAGGAATCGATGGGTGATACATATTCAATTCTGTGGACAAGACAGTGTCCGGCGATAGATGGTATCACCCATCGATTCGTCCACTAAAACAGATCACATGTTACACGTCTCGACGTTCTGGAATCAGGCGCTCGTCACATTTGGAGCATATGGGTTTATTGGTATCATCTTAAATAAAGCCAGTTAATTTGCTTTGCTGTGGGTGAAAAAAATATCAGTCTACTTTTAATAGAGGTCACGATATTTGCGATTGAAGGAGGTCAGGGTCGCCTTAGTTTCAGAGGCCGCCTAAGTTTGGCAATTTTTATAGCCTGAGAGTCCTTGGAAACTGAAAATTTACAGTTTTTTGTGCCTTTAATTAACGGTTTTTTCCCCTCAGTAAAATGAACACTCAAATGTGTTTTTAAATGGACACAAAAGATGTTGAGGGAAAAAAAGAAGAAAATTATACAAATTCTCCCGAAAGCCAGAAAAAAGCCAGTTTCTTTGATTTCATTATTTTGGCGAGGGCCTGATTTAACCACGATGCCTCACATATACATTGTCATGCAATGGCCGGGTACCATGAGGCATGTCGGGAAAGGGAGGTCACTGTAATTCTCCAGGGTCTCTTCCATGCCCTCTCCCCTAGTCCACCGGAGTCCCTAGTGTGGTAATTAGGTGTTTCACCGTTGCACACAAAAGACCCGAGTTAAATTGGTCGCTTTTAAGCACAAGGGGGCTATCCCGAAAAATGCTGTTCTGAGAAAATCGAAGGTAAAATTTTTACCCCTTATTCTGTTTCTATAAAAGACAAGGAGAGTTTTCTCTTTAACGAAATAAATATACACACCTACGAAACCAAACTTCTCATATAGATGAGGCAATGCCCACTTGTGGTGTCGGTCAAGATTTCTGGAAACCCCCGAAATCTGGGTTAGCCTGCTTGTCTTGAAAAGGGACTAATTACCATGTCAGGAGACATGCCCTAATGATTACATTGTGTCGACGTGGGGCGTAAAAATATCCACATTTAAAAATAAAAATTATGGTGGGTGGTTGACGGGTGCTCTGGTGTGGTTGGCTGCTTCTTTCCTATCAAACATCTATCGTCTTTATCTCCCCTCCTTCTTTTTTAATGTTTGTTACTCTCTTGTAACACCCCTAATCTTCGGCACTCATTTGACCTTATCGTGCTGCAACTGACGTAAAACACTTACTAAAGCTAAATAAAATTATGTGTAGGGTCCGTTTCACGCTCTTGACCCCAGCCTTTCTCGCTTTCATCGCGGACTCATCAGAATACACACATAGCATGCTAGCACTACTAGCAGTACGAACAAAGAAGTGGAAAATGTACAGAAAGCAACAACAGATACGGTTGTTTAAGCTCAGAACTGGAACTGTACCTAATAAAACAACACACATACACACACACACACACACACACACACACACACACACACACACACACACACATGGAAATTATACAGAATGTAACAACACACAGAGAAGTATAAACACAGAACTAGGAAATGTGCAGAATGTGACAACACACAGAGAATTACAAACACAGAACTGGGAATTGTATAGAATGTGACAACACATAGAGAAGTACAAACACAGAACTGGGAACTGAACAGAATGTGACGACAACACTCTGCACAAAAATAAACAACACCCCAACAAACCTGTGTCATTGTCGAGTCATCTCTGTGTAAATGGAGTTTTTCCACATCATTCGGCCGACCTCCCCCTCCACCAACATCTCTTCCTTTAGTATACATCCTCAAAACGTTCGTTCAATCTCGCGATCTGAATTCACTTATTCCTTCTATTTGATGTGTCAACCGTTGAAAAATCCGCCATAAATCGGCACCAGAAGAAACCGTAGATCACTCAATAAATCACCCAGTAAATCACTCAGAAATCCAAACACGAACGTTGGCGGGAAGAAAATAAAATATTCTCAAGCGAGATCGCTTTCCGATGTGTCACTCAGAAATCTGATGTCAGGGAGAAGACAATGAGATCGAGGTGTATTTATCATTCACAGCTCATAAACAATCACATTGGTCAATGCATCAGCTCGAGATTACTGCCCTTTTTTCCCCACCCGAAAGAACCAATCAGAGATCTATTCGTGCGTTGAAAAAATCATATCGGATCCTAATGGATTTATATTCTGGCTTGTGGGTATCTCTTTGTCCGTCTTTTATTCTGTTAATCTCTCTCTCTCTCTCTCTCTCTCTCTCTCTCTCTCTTCTCTCACTCACTGGATCGATAACAACAACTCTCTCTCTCTCTCTCTCAAATATATTTATAATGAAATATAATATCTACACCTCGCTACCCGTCTTCTTGTTTGTCTATCAAATGCTTTCGAAAAAGCTACTGAAAAAAATTAACAGGGCTGGATTAAACTATTACAGGAAAGAACAAAAATATACAAAATCGCACATATAACAGGTAAAACTCATTCAGCCTTTAAAAATACCACTTTAAACCTGACGCATTGTAACACCTTGGTTGTCATATTTTGAACCAAAACCTCCAACAAATTACATTCAGCATGTCGGTATTATAAATCAGACGGTCTGCTCTCACGGGAAGTTGCTTGCAATTCTTCCAGACAAAACAAGAAAAGGGGAAAATAAACCACATTTGACACGCAAGACTGAAATAATTAATGCCAATCCTTAGACACGCATTCAGGCATGGCCATAGGCGGACTTTGAACAATGCCAGCAGCCAGCTGTAGTGTAATACGGTACCCGTTCCATTTAGAACAACAACAGGAGACTTGCGGAGACCAGCTCTAATGTAATGTGGTACCTAGTCCATTTAGAACAACAAGAGACTCCCACAAGAATATCATGTTTTTGTCCAACCAAATCCAAGGGGGATTGGGGGGGGGGAGCAAGGACACACTTTTTATACAGAAATCAGCAGGACACAAAAACTTTACTTTGAACTTTGATGTTACTGTTACAATACTATTATTGACCACCAAATAAACCGTCCTCAATATGTTATTCATAATTCAGACCTACAAACAAACACGGATAAAATCTGAAAACTGAAAATATAAATCCCCGAGGGCCGAGCGGGCAATGACGTGGGGGAATGCAGTAAGAATGTACTACCCCCTGCATTCGCAGAATAAGCTATACTGGTGTTTGCTAAGGGTGAGGGAGGGGCGGTGGTTGGAGGGGGTGGGTAAATGTGTACAAATTATTAAGAATATCAAGGAGACCGGTGCCAGGAGAAAAACAAACAAGCCGGTCAGTCAGGGTCAGGAGCGGGGGACAACTGGGATTATCGATGTACACTACGGGCTAAAGGTTGTCACCACAGGGATTGCAGTTTAGTTCCAGTAAGAGTTTTACGGCACTTGCAACGCAATAAGGTCATAAACGTGCCGAAGATTAGACGTAACTGTTCACAAAACGGGCGATTTTCCGTCACCGGATTTTGAGGACACTTTTTTAAATTGGTTAAAAGAGAGGAATGAACCATCTTGTTAAACAGAATCTTTGGTATGACTCTACGTCATGGACAGAGCAGGGAAAGAGAGAACGAGAGAACACAAGCTGGCCTCTCTCCTCAGACACAAGCCACACGCCCCCTAACTAAGACCTAACCTTAAACTAGCCTACCTCTCTCTCTCTCTCCCCCCCT
>NW_004797273.1:2274145-2279052 GCF_000002075.1 Aplysia californica
GCCTCCCTCTCTCTCTCTCTCCCCCCCTCTCTTTCTCTCTCTCTCTCTCTTCCTCCCTCTCCCTCTCTTTCTCACTCTCTCTCTCTCTCTCTCTTTCTCTCACACACACACACACACACACACACACACACACACACACACGCGCGCGCGCGCGCGCGCGCGCGCACACAAACAAGCATACACAACCACATAGTGAATACTCATAAATCCATCACTCGAATCCGCCATGACGATTATATGACGTACTCAATAACACAGCCAATAGTATTATTGATGTTGCTTACAAGCTTACCTATATTTTGGCATCGACGACAATTAATTACACTCGGCTTATCAAAATATAATGCATACAATAAACAGGTGGAAGATGGTAGTTTCTTTCAGTAAACATAATTCTAGTTGGGGTATTTCGGCAACAGTGACAATGAGAAAGCTCTTGTGGTGTAAAAACAACATTAAAGACCAACACAGGAGACTGAAAGGACACGCACTCGATCGTTGAAGCACAGCAAGAATACCAGGGCAGGGCAAGACACAAATCGGATACAATGGTCTGGGGTCGAATCATTCCCTCTGCTAGTTCCTTTCCTTTATCTTGTACGAGTCAAACGAGCCCTCTGAGTACTTTCGCTTTATTAGCAGCGTCAGAGAATAGCCACGCCCCGGGCACTTGGAATATTCCATTATATTCACACACTTGAATTATGGGCCGGTCAATAAGTGCATGCTTGTTTATGAACAGTCCACTCAACGCTCAAATGACTGAAGGAAAGCCTTTACGGTGAGCTTATTTCTCGCCAATAGATTAATAAACTTAAGTCGTGTATGGGGCCAGTCAAGATAGAACTAGCGTAAGAGAGCCCAGCTTCTACACGAAGAAATTCTGTTGGTTTGAGACAGTTTGAGAAAAGAGAAGTCACATCGACACAATAACAGCCTTTTTGCGCAGGTGAAATGAAGGGCAGATAAATAGAAACAACAGAAGGAAAAAGAAAAAAAAAAGCAGGACCTACCCGTGGCACCCTCAAACCCTTCATGGATTAGTTTATGGTGGAATAAATGTACATTGACTCTATCACAAAATCAATCTCATAAACTCTATTACACAAACTCTATCACACAAACTCTATCACAAAACTACATGTATAAGACAAGCGTGTTCCCGAGCCAGGTCTACAAAACTCTACACTTTTCCACAGTCCATATTAATGGAGTCGGGAGGATCCAGTTAATGCCTTTGGCGGGTACCCAGATTCAAATGATCGCCTTTTCCCCCCAACAACCTCCTCAACAAGCTACACATTGGCTGTTCTTTCTGGGCGCTGAACCTATTCACGGCTAAAACATTTAAAGAAAACGTAAAACAAAGGAACCGATAAGAATTTTTCCAAGCCTAAAATCGATACAAAGAAATCGCTTTACCGGGGCGTCATAAAAACAAGGAAAAGATTGAATAAGGTGGATTATATATCTGAACGCCGGCACCGTACCATAGAGTGACAGACAGACAAACGGACAGACATATCTACACAGAAGGACTGTGCGGCAGAGTCAACAGAGCACCCCACTCAACTCTGTCTCTGCCCCACAACGGGTGCACTGTGTACATTGAACAAATTGTAAACTATCCAGGTACAAACGTGTGCAGCGACCTCACAAAACTATAGTACAGAATATACCAGAGCTGCTAGAACGAGCTCTCGCATTCATAAAGGGATCCAGAAACACTCGGGCATTCATAAAAGGTTCCAGAGACACGGTTTCGAAAAGCGTAGGGTGGAAAATCAAATTAAAACGTTTATGAAGCAAGTGTTGTAGTTTAATTGTCAAGTTGGAAAATTGTCTTCTTGGAATTCCTTCGCAGGATCGAAGCTCACCTCTAAAATGGTCTAAACTGTGTCGATCGGAGTGAAAAAAACACCCCAACAAAATTAAAACAAACAAAGAAACAAAACAAAACTTTAAAAAAATAAACCCCAAAACATTCATTGTTCTGTAGTTTCCTCACAGATTATCATCAAGAAATTGTCAGCGTTATTCTTTTACATTTTAACCAGATCTCCATAAAATTGTTAACAAGAAATTGCCAGTGATCGTTTTTTTGTTGTTGTTGTTTTTTTTGTCGATATTTTTTAACGGTTTCCTCGCAACGTGTCTGCTAGAAAATTTCATCAACAGCGATTTGTGGTGTCAAACAAACTGTCCAAACAGATCATGGTTGCCTCCCCACATATTATACGTCACAAATGTGATAAAGCATCGGGCACCGGAGCTACAGTTGCGAACATCTAGTTACTTAAGGGGGGGGGGGGGGTGAGAGAGGGAGAGAGAGAGAGAGAGTTAAGGGGGGGGGGGGGCAAAAAAGAGAGACAGAAATAACAGAGAGAAAGGTACGAAATAAAAGCTATCTACGAAACCTCTCTAACCACCCATTCGTCCCAGAGCACCAAGACAAACGTTGAGAAGGAGCATGCTAGGGGCGTGTTTATTTACAATCAGACAGACACTTAGCCAGAAAATTCATTTAAAGAAAACCATGTTTAAAAAAAAATAATCTTACAAATAAAGCCAGTTTATTCGGGTTTTAGAAAAGCCTTCAACGTTATCACTCTCCAAACATTCATCAAAAACATAAACTAAAAGAATCTCCCGGCAGCGCACGGCAACCTCAGCTCATTGGTTTATCTCGCGCCTGGCTAACATAATCTGCTAAATTACACACTAAACGGTGGGCGGTTAGCAGGTGCTCCAGCGTGGTTTGCTTCTTCTTTCCAATTAAACATCTATCTTCTCTTTCTTGTGTGTGTGTGTGTGTGTGTGTGTGTGTGTGTGTGTGTGTGTGTGTGTGTGTTGCTTTCCTGTATCACCCCCAATGTTAGGCAGTTATGCGACTCTGTGTTGTGAGTGCCACGAAACTCTTATTAAAACTAAAAACACACACATCATCGGCGTCTGTGGTGAGAGGTTACGCATTTCACCGTCTTACGCAGGGGGGGGCACCTCAATTCGATTCTCAGCTGTGAGAAATTTGAATGAGTAGCTTAGTCACTTTTTTTCCTGAAGTGACATTATGCCACTCTCAGCCAGGTTTGGCACTGGAAGACAGGGTCGAAACCCGACCCTCACAAATGATCTTAATTGTATCGATGGGAGCGTAAAACATCTACATTTAAACTGCCCTCCCCCCCCCTCCCATCACACTCTACATGACACATTTTGTCCACGGGTATATTGACTTAACGGACCAAATGTTGTCCCACTGCTTATCACATATCACGTAAAATGACTCACATTATCAAATACAAAATCGTATCAACTGTTCAAATCAATGTTCATATGAACATGCGACGAGATCCAACACGCTCCGGGAGTAAAACAACCGGAAATCATCACAAAGGTTTATTTTTTTTTCCCTGGTGAATTCATGACAGGAGTAAACCAACAGAGCCAGGAGACCATCGGAGATTTATGTAAAATTCATATGTGTCACAACGAGGTGAAATTAGACACTAATCACATTTTGGGGCATATAGAGTAATTAATATCACCTTAAAGCTTGTTCGTTTGACTTGCATTTTGTGTGAAAATTACCCATGTATCTCGAACAGAAATCGAGATATTTCGAATTGAAGGAGGTGGGGGTCGCCTGTTATGACAAGTAAAAATAGCCAGAAAATGGCTGCTAAAGTTTGGTGACTTCCACAGCTTAAGTGTCCCTGGAAACTGGAAATTTAACACATGTTTCCTGCCTTTAATTAAGGTTTCGGTACTATCCACACGGAAATGGGCATAAAAGATGTTGAGCCAATTTAAAAAAAAAATCCCCAGCAGCCAGAACTATGCAGATTTCTTTGATTTCATCATTTTGACGAGCGCCTGATTTCACCACGATGCTTCACATATTGACACAAACACATGGAGAATGTGATCACATTCATATTTTCTGAAAATCCGAAAAAAACTTAATATCCAACGTCCGATATTTCACAGGCCAGATAATAAATCTATTGACACTTTTGAGTGGTACGGCCTGATGAAACACCAGGAAAAAACTATGGACAGTCCAGAATGAAGGAACTTATGAAATAATGATTGGTAAATTATTTATTGAAACTCTATAGAGATAAGGACTGATGGAACAGAAACATAAGACACAACGCCAAACAGAAAATCTAAAACGACATTTTTAGGAAACCAACACGAAGAACATAACGGGTATCCACGATATTACTCTTGAATATAGAAACAAATAATGACCACATTAGCAATTGTAACACCCAGAGCAAATCGAAATTGTTCATGCCAGAGACCTTAATAGCAATCAGAAAAGTAACAAACTTTTACCACAACAGCACTCGCCAACTTGAGAACAATAACTCAAAACTCGATACAGATCTGTCCAAGATAGGGCCAGCTTTTTAAAAAAAAAAAGAAGAAAAATAGAAAAACAAAAACAAAACAAAAACCCAACTCAAATCACCAACACACTGCACCCGCGAAGATCAAGATAACACCGTCGGAGTCTCGAACTTTTCATCTCTGTGAGGAAGTCCGCAGTGACAAGCGATCATTATTACAAAACTCAAGTACCCGGTGGGCTCCCAACAAGTACTCGGTGGCGCCCCGCAAACCGTGACAGGCGCAACTCTCCTTGAATCCCGGAGAGAGAGGGGGGAGAAAAGACACAGAGTACGTAGGCCTAGTACGTACAGTCCGGCGGTTTAATCAAGAGTCGCCGGGGAGGAAGAGAAAAGAAACGTCGATAATACCTGGCTGGGCGATCTGCGGCGCTCTCCTGGCGAAAACTAACACCGCTGGTGCCAGAGCGGTGGGTAAACCACGGTATGGTGCGGGAGTATAGAACCTCTGATTAGGGGGGGATTGGGGGTTGGGCTGGGGGTGGAGTG
>NW_004797273.1:2279777-2280846 GCF_000002075.1 Aplysia californica
CGGAGGGGAGGGGAGTTAAACTCGAACCCGTGTTATGCGTCGACACTGTCGTGAATAAATGTGCATGCGGAGACAACAATTGCGTTAGGACACGTCCTTTTTCAAAAGCTAATGTCAGAATGCGAGAGTACGTGAGGGAAGGGGATTAAGCATGTGGGTGAGACAGGTCAGGGTGTGTGTAAGGGAAGTGGGAGGGTTGTGAGTGAGGTAAGTGCGAGGGTTGGAGGAGAGAGGAAAAGTTGGTGGGTTTGGGTAAAGGGGGGGGGGGAGTGGGATGGTGTGTGTGAGGGAAGTGGGAGGGGTGTCAGTGAGATAAGATAAGTGGGAGGGGTGTGGGTGAGATAAGAGGGAGGGGTGTAGGTGAGGGAAGTGGGGAGATGTGGGAGAGATAAGTGGGAGGGGTGTTGGTATGTATGGGAAGTACGAGGGGTGTGTGTAAGGAATGTGGGAGGGGTGTGTGTGTGAGGGAAGTGGGAGGGGTGTGTGTGAGGGAAGTGTGAGGGGTGTGTGGGAGGAATGTGGGGTGTTGGTGAGATAAGATAAGTGGGAGGGTTGTGGGTGAGGGAAGTGGGAGGGGTGTGTGTGAGGGAAGTGGGAAGGGTGTGTGGGAGGAATGTGCGAGGGGTGTTGGTGAGATAAGATAAGTGGGAGGGTTGTGTGTGAGGGAAGTGGGGAGGTGTGGGTGAGAAAAGTGGGAGGGGTGTGGGGGAGGTATGTGCGAGGGGTGTTGGTGAGATAAGATAAGTGGGAGGGTTGTGTGTGAGGGAAGTGGGGAGGTGTGGGTGAGAAAAGTGGGAGGGGTGTGGGTATGGGAAGTGGGAGGGGCGTGGGTGAGGAATGTGGGAGGGGTGTGAGCGAGGAATGTGGGAGGGGTGTGAGTGAGGAATGTGGGAGGGGCGTGGGTGAGGAATGTAGGAGGGGTGTGTGTGAGGAATGTGGGAGGGGTGTGGGTGAGGAATGTGGGAGGGGCGTGGGTGAGGAATGTAGGAGGGGTGTGTGTGAGGAATGTGGGAGGGGTGTGGGTGAGGAATGTGGGAGGGGCGTGGGTGAGGAATGTAGGAGGGGTGTG
>NW_004797273.1:2282274-2289840 GCF_000002075.1 Aplysia californica
GAGTGACGTGACCGTCTGGTCCAAGTGAGAAGATTGTGAGTGACGTGACCGTCTGGTCCAAGTGAGAAGATTGTGAGTGACGTGACCGTCAGGTCCTAGTGAGAAGATTGTGAGTGACGTGACCGTCTGGTCCAAGTGAGAAGATTGTGAGTGACGTGGCCGTCAGGTTCTAGTGAGAAGATTGTGAGTGACGTGACCGCCTGGACCTAGTGAGAAGAGAATAAGGGCAAGACCACGTTAATGACGGACGACACAACAACAAAAATAGTCCGTGTCGTCCGCGGTAACAACCGACCACGTTAACAAGGGACAATTTCCACGACACCCTATCACCCGACATGGCGTGTACCAGCAGAAAAAAGTTCGAGGTTTTTGTTGTTGTTGTTTTTTTTGTTGTTGTTTTTGTTTTATTATGGTTGAGGAGGAGACAGAAGAGACAACGACTGGCGCTCATATGACCTTATGCAGTTGCAAGAGCCGTAAAACCTCTACTAAAACAAAACAGAGATAACGACAACACGCTAGAAATATGGCATTCACCCAATATTGAAACGGCGCGAGACTCTCGGTGAATTTCGTCATTAAATACCCACAATTTTTGGAAGACGATGAAAATTTCTTCAGCTATTTTCGAATGAAACCCAGTAGTTTCTATGAACTTTTTGAGAATTGCAGGGATGACCTGACGAAGTAAAGAACAAATTTTCATAAGCCTGTGTCACCAACAGAAAGACTCAGAGCTACTTTAATGTAAGCCTGCAAGCCAGTATCTGAGGAACATTGCCGCTGCTGCCGCTGCTGCTACTGTTACTATTTATAGACAACTAGTGGAAAAATAGAAGTAATTCTGAAGGGGACTAGATCTAGATCTAGTTGATGAGATATTTCCTTTGAATCGGACGGACAAAAAAAATTGAAAGCTGTTCTCTGGGAATCGAGTCGTCCGTGACGTGGAAAATTGTGTCGGTGTCAGCGTGGTATGGCAAAACGATTGTTATATTTGACCCCCTTCTTTGTTTTGCATTATCTACAAACTACCAATCGTTGTGCGTTTTGTCGTGTCATCCTTCCATAACGTGGTCTTACCCTTTGTGTCATGACCACCTGGTTCTACGTGCGGACGATGTGACCGCGACAGTCGCCCAGATATCATCACAATTTCCCTTCCAGAAGTCGGAGTAACCATTCATCAAGCACACTTTTATTGATTACGTCACGGCAGTCCAATATTGTGTAGATATACCAGATAGAAACAATGGCACGCCTCGGCACCCACAATGCAGCGGGCGACTTCCGTTTGCTACTAGTGCTAGTAAACATGGGACGACACAAGATGAGGGGGAGTGGGGGGGTGGGGTGGAGAGTGGGTAGTAGCACTAGCTCTATGGGACGGGAAAAGGGGAGGGGTGGTGGTTGTTAAAGAACGATGATTGTGATACGGGCGGGGTCCAAGACAAGGCTATTACTGTACATGGAAACTGGTTAGCTCGACATGTTTCCAATCTTTGCATCAGGTATTTCATTTGTATGCATTAAAAAAAATAATTTTTTTCTTTGGTTCCAGATCTTTTTCCTTTATATATATACTCTTTTCCAAAAGAAACGTGACACATTTACTAGGAACATAATACTGTTAAATCAAAACGGATAAGGATGATATTTATGCACAGTGCAGTGTGTTGGTTTTACTGTCCTCTGAATCAATTTTGACAACACAAATAAGTGAGTTCACTCACTTCTGTGTGTTTAGTATGATTTCATTTGTTAACTTTTTATTCTGTAAAGCATGAGTTTTTTTGTGTTGTCTTTGCTATCAATGTGTAGCTTATTTCAAAACATACAAAAGGTTTGTTACAAGTTTATGGAAACATTGTTTGCATTTGAACTGCGAGCTTCAGAAATCTAGAAAAATGTCGACTTTCAACCATGCCGCGTCTTAGTGAAGATGAGCGAGGGCGCGCTGTAGGGCATCTCGAAGCAGGTGTTCCCGTGGCGGACGTGGAAAGGATTTTTAACTGTAGCAGGGAAACCATCAACAGTCTGCAGACCAGGTACATGAACACAGGAAGTACAAGAGACCGGCCAAGATCAGGGAGGCGGCGGGTAACCACCCCGGCACAAGATCGGTATGCACCATCCACCTGAGGGACAGGTTCCAGTCTGCTTCGCATACAGTCAGAACCCTCTCGCAACACCAACCAGTGAGCACACAGACGTTTATTCGTCTCAGGTCCTTTTCACGGATGAGTCTAGATTTGTCCAAGGTCGCTTCTATGGTCGAATGCGGGTATATTGCCGTCGAAATGAAAGGTTTGCTGACCAGTGTGTACATGAAACCGCTAAACAGGGATATGGGCAGGTGATGGTCTGGGGCGGAATCACAACAGACCACAGGACGGCACTGGTACATGCTCCGACAGCATAGAATGGCGCCAACTACGTAGCCACCATCTTGCAGCCACATGTGGCACTGTTTGTGCAGAACCATCCAGGCTACACCTTACAACAGGCCAACGCTCGATCCCATCGTGCCAGGGTGACAAAAGTTTACCTTGCACAACAACAATTCGGTTTCATCCATCCCTGGCCAGCAGTATCACCCGACATGAACCCGATTGAACATGTGTGGGATATTCTCGGGCTTCAAATCCAAGAGGTGAACCCCGCTATCCAGAACAACGCTCAGTCGATTCAAAGCCTAACCATCACTTGGAACGCTCTCCCACATCAAATGTCCAACATCGTCAACTCTATGAGGCGCAGATGCCGCGCCGTCATTGCTACAGGCAGGGTGGTCACATACGATACTAATCCTCCCGAACTTTCAGACATTACCTGAAATGCTTTTGATTTGACCAGTACCAGTGTGCTTCGCTATCATATGCTTCGAAAACTAATTTAGGATGACTATGTCAATGTAAAGTTTCTTGTTGAAAAAATGCACATTTCCTGATTTTTAAAGATTTGGACCCTATCATTTCAGGTGGGGCTTGAAGCACCAGGTGTGTATTATGTGCACTAAAATACAGGTTTTCAAATTCAGAAATGCTTCTTCTTTTTAGGTGTAAAATTTTGTCCCTGTGTCTGCAACGGTTTGTTTTTATCTAACACCATTCTTTATGAGTATAAATAACATTTAAAAAATAAAAATAAATGTGGAGCTGAACAGCCAGCACAGACCGGGTACCTCACATTTTTTACTGAGAACCTTCTCGAGTAGGTCAAAGATCGTACATAACAACATAGTTCACTCAGCCAAAAAAGTATCTACGGTTTGCTTCAGATGGCGTGGCAGTCATTGTTTTGAAGCTCTCTTTCGTTTCTCTAGAAGAAGAATAGGAATAGCACAGTTTGTTAGTTTCACTTTTTTGTTTTTCACACAAGTAGGGTAACTCTGTCCGCGCTTTTTCGAAGAGGGCACCATCAAAATAATTCTGAGGACACGTTTTAATTGGCTCAAAGAGAGGAGTGAACAATCTTGTTATACAAGATCTTTGAGTATCTAAACGTAGAAAAAAATGCCCTGTTTCTTGGTGAACTCTGTCTGCGTTCCCAGGCATGATTCACTGGTTCGAGCTTAGTGGCACTTACAATACAGTTACAACATAGAAGTGCTGAAGACTAGCAGGTTACTAGAAAGAAACATACAAAGACAAAAAGGAGGAGAGATAAGGACTGTTGGAAAGGAAAAAGGGAGCATATTAGATCAGAGCACCCGCCAGCCATCCAGCCAGCCATGCTGGTGATGGTGATGAAGGTTCTGGTGCTACTGGTACTGTTGATAGTTCCGATGCTGCTGATGGTGCTGGTTATGATGATGGTTCTGATGGTACTGATACCTACTGATAATATTGATAGTTCAGATGGAGCTGATGGTGCTGGTTATGATGATGGTTCTGATGGTACTGATACCTACTGATAATATTGATAGTTCAGATGGAGCTGATGGTGCTGGTTATGATGATGGTTCTGATGGTACTGATACCTACTGATACTATTGATAGTTCAGATGGAGCTGATGGTGCTGGTTATGATGATGGTTCTGATGGTACTGATACCTACTGATACTATTGATAGTTCAGATGGAGCTGATGGTGCTGGTTATGATGATGGTTCTGATGGTACTGATACCTACTGATAATATTGATAGTTCAGATGGAGCTGATGGTGCTGGTTATGATGATGGTTCTGATGGTACTGATACCTACTGATAATATTGATAGTTCAGATGGAGCTGATGTTACTGATTATGCTGATAGTTCTGATGGTGTTGATTTTACCGATTATTTTGAAAATTCTGATGAAGCTGATATTACTGATAATGTTGATAGTTCTGATAGTGTCGATGGTGCTGGCTATGATGGTGGTGCTGATACTACTACTGATAATGTAGATAGTTCTGATGGTGTTAATGTTACTGACAATGTTTATAGTTTTGATGGTGTTGATGTTACTGACAGTGGTGATAGTTCTGATGGTGTTGATGTTACTGATAATGTTGATGGTCCTGATGGTGTCGTCTGATGGTGTTGATGGTGCTGACTCTGGTGAATTGTTGTCACGGTGCCGATGCTGCTCGTGTTGCTAATTATTTCAACAATTTATTCTATCCCCTGGCGATGGTTGTCAAAACAAGAAGGATGACATCACAAAGGAGGAAATTCAATTTTTCACATAGGGTGCATTAAGTGGAGCAAGGTGAGAAACAAAACATTTTCCGCAATTATAGTTATAGATCCCTCTCTTCAGACGCACCGTGTACATATTGAGAACAATGTACGCGATAAAAGACGAGGAGAAAAAAGCGACATAGCAGGCAAACAATGCAGGGTTCCCCCTTTCCGTCCGCAAGGACACATATTATTATTAAGATCGACCCCGTGGTAAAATAATCGAAGAGAAATCGGTTCAATAATTTACAATTCTCGGGTGGATGTTTTCATCGCAACCCCACGTCGCATGTCGTCAGTTCAAAGGCCGCTCTCAAAAATGAATAAAGGTGACCAAAAAAAAGGTCCGCCATAAAACGTCACAATGAGAAATTCAACAATTCTACCGCTGGGACAATTAGTGTGGGATTTGCGCAAACATGATAATTCAATAGGTGCTCAGCGGTGCAGGGATATTCCGTACAAAACACCGAATTAAACGCAGGACGAGCGCGTGATGTTATGGCCACATTTTTAAAAGAACACTTTACAGTTCGCTCTTCGTTCTTGTACAAAAACGTTACATGATTTGTCCATCATCGCCTTAATATTTTCCCAATTAGATTCTGAAATCTGAATTACTCCATTGTTCCCTCGTGGGATGTTATTGGCATGAAAACGTCAAAAACAAAAACATGGGCGTTCTTTCTGACAAGTCAACAAGAAATTATACTAAAACTTTAGCGGGAATTTTATTTGACGACAATAAATTCTCATTTCAGAGTTATTTTCAGTCATCCTCAGAGAAGTTGCAGCACTCTGTCTATCTCCAGTGAACTGAAAATTTAGACTTGTTAGACATTATCATTGCTCTTGGCCTGACTCTATCTCTTTTCCCATCCATTTTCTTTACGAAGGCCCCTACGTGTTTTCACTCCCCCGATGACAGAATTTAGATAATATGAGAGGCAGGATTCGATCCTGCATGCCAAGGCCAACCAGGGCTGAGAGAGAGAGAGAGAGAGAGAGAGAGAGAGAGAGAGAGAGAGAGAGAGAGACAACCTCTGCAGAAAGGTAAGGTCGAGACACTCGATGAAAATCTTCCCACTCGGTAATGGAACATGCTCTTCTTCGTGCGACGGCGAAGTACGTAAAAGCTGCATCAGTGAAGGCGGTGTCAAGACCCTTATGGCGGTACAAAAGATTGCAACTACTGTCTCTTTCTTATTAATTTTATTCTGTTTGTTTTAGTAAGGTTTTTCGGCACTCGCAACTGCATAAGGTCATATGAGCGCCAAGGGGTGGATGTCAACAGAGAAGTCCTTACAACGAATCAGACTTACTCTGCTCACTTCACTAGATTTAACAGCACACAGTCTGCTTCGACTATTAAGGCACCCCGGAGATAGCGGGTCACAAGAGTATGACAAACATACAAAAGAAGTAGAGGGAAAATGACGATAGTAAGGATTAGGAAAGAAAAAGCAGCAGTCCCATGTTGCAGTTCAGGCACAGTTATGAGCCTGACGTTGAGGAATCAGCTCATTTACAACTACAATTCTACTGTGCATATGTCCCCCCTTTGGGAATGGCCTAAAGAGACTTCAGTCAGTAGCTCCGGGGTGGCTGATTTTATTCGGAATCGTTGTTGACTGGTTTCACGAAGCAATGACGCATCCATCTCCCTTCTCATTCCACGAAATTTTAAGTTATCTTTTCATAACTTGTGTATTCCCCTGGGATTGAGATATATGAAGAAGACAATACATGTACTCAAATCAATTTGGAGGTATGCTGCTTCGACGCTTACAAATTGGGTCTTGCCGAAATTTTTTGAAATATATTATGACAAGATTAATACTGAAAATCTCAAGATTGCCACTGAAAATCTCAATGAAAAATGTACCCCACACGCGATCCGAGCTCATCTCCTTCGTCCTGGAGGCAAAAAACTCATTATTCTTAATGCTACAACAAAGGGCCATTGTTGTTTCGTGTTCAAGTCTTTAAAAGTTTAAGTTTACTTTTAGTAAACGTTTCACTACGTGTTACAACAGAGTAACAAACTCAAAAAAGAAGGAGGAGAGATAAAGACGATAGATGTTTGATAGGGAAAAAGGGTCAAACCACACCAGAGCACCCGCAAACCGCTCTCGGAAACTCCGAACACGCGTGTGGAGGTCACTGGGTGCCAACAAAGGATGGGAAGAACAGGAAATTCCCCTGTCGTTGAACCCCCGGGAGGTATTTGGTTTACAATGGCTTACTAACACACAGGCACACAAACACATAAACATACACAAACATACACAGCACATATAGACAGACAGACAGAAAGACAGACAAACATACATGACAAGGACAGACAAACAAACAGACTGACGCACACACACACAGAAACACACTACACAGACAGACAGACAGAGAGACAGACAGATAGACAGAGATCGACAAACAAACAGACTGACACACACACACTTGGAAACAAACCACAGACAGACAGACAGACAGACACACACACACAGACAAAGAGAAAGAGATATTTATAATTATGGAAGAACAGGCCATTTGAATAGAACCAAAGGGGTGGCCGATTACAGAGATGAAAACAAGAGAACTGGAAAGAAAGGAGAGAGAACTAGGTATAAGCGTTCAAACAGATATAGAGAGGTAAAGACAAAGGGAGGAATTACCATGAAAACAAAACGTAACAATCAAATGTATTGTCGGGTAGAAAACGAGCGGTGAATCAAATCAATAAAGCTTTTTCAACCCGTGGCTAAACAGGATGGCCGAATAATCGATTATTGAACTGCCTCAATTTTCAGTTGTACGGGCAGCAATTCTCGTTTTCCTGTTCTTTGATTTAGGAGAGGGCAGAGGGAAAGAGAGAGAGAGAGAGGGAGAGAGAGAGAGA
>NW_004797273.1:2290939-2291941 GCF_000002075.1 Aplysia californica
ATGGCCACCAAAGATTAGTTATTTCCTTAGCTTAAGAGTCTGTTGTAACTGAAAATTTTTTGTGCCTTTAATCAAAGCTTTTCGGAAAACTCCACACAGAAATGAGTTCTTTAATGGGCATGAAACAAAAATTTGATAAAAATTCATGAACCTGCTGAAAAATGCAAGTTTCTTCACTTTGATTATTTTGACGAGAGCCTGATTCCACCACGCTGCATCACAAATAATCTTACGATTTTGATAGAGCATAAAACATTAAGTTTCTGACCTCGTGGTCTTAGTAACTCAAAGCGGGCAAAAATGACAGAGAGAAACTTTGTAATTCTAAGGTGGCGAAACATCCACACAAGTTACCATCGCTGATAGAGCGCCATGCATACAGCAAAGCTGTTAGCTTTGCCAAAATCACTCTCACATTCACAGATTTGAGACAATCTACAAAGAAATTCTCAACTGCACATAACACTTTGCTTAGTTTTAATAAGAGTTTTTCAGCACTTGCAAGCAACACAATTAGGTCATACGTGTTTAAGATCACAAGTGTTACAAGAGAGTAACATACACAACAAAAAGAGGAGACATATGAATGGTAGATACTTGGTAGGGAAGAGGGAGCAAACGACACATGTAGTTCACCTGCCAACCATGCACATGCACATGAACACAATCGGCACTTGTCTTCTTCTTTGGGTTTTTTTTTGGTAAGTGTTTTACGGCTCTCGTAATTGCATAAGGTCATACGACCAAGCGCGACACACCAAACATTTTCAGTTGGTAGGAAGTTCCTCTATGTTGAAGTTTCTTATTGTCAATTAGAGACAAGTCAAAAGGCTAGATTTACGCCCGATAACTTGAAACTGAAACTCCTTGTACATGTCTTGGGCAGCAGATATGTGCGCAACCGCCAACTGAGACTATACAGGAGGCAGGCTGGGGCGTTCTCATGGAATCTAATTTGCTAGGTCAGTTTTACCCTTCCTTTCCTGTCAATGAGAATCGATC
>NW_004797273.1:2294157-2296474 GCF_000002075.1 Aplysia californica
TCTTCTTCTTCTTCTTCTTCTTCTTCTTCTTCTGCTTCTTCTTCTTCTTCTTCTGCTTCTTCTACTTCTTCGTCAACCCAAGATTAAATAATGCCCATTTGTGAAAGAGCTCTGCAACAGTCTACTAACCAAACGGGAGTTTAAATAACTGTCAAGTGTGAAGGCAGCGGGAGGGATAACATTGACTGAAACTGTTATCTGACCTTATTGCTTTTACCGACGTGAGCACATGAGTAAACGACAGGATCTGCAAGCGGTTTCCTGCAGATAGATTAGCTAAACAGATTTTCTGGAACGACAAACACCCCCCCCCCAATGCCGTGGAGCACTCACAACTGTTCTGACCACGGTTTTGGAATTTTAAGGACGAAGAACCACAGAGAAATCTGTGATCTTAGACAAAGTCAGTCACATTCTCTCCCGAAGGGCCCAGAACGCTGTACGAACCACACACAGTGTCCATTCATGTCTGTTTGACGACCCCCCCCCCCTTCCCTCTTTTTTTCTTCAGCAAAAATGAACGAAATCGGCCTAACACACCTTGCAACACTATAAGTTATTTTTAAAAAGCGGGGTCTCCAAATTTAATAACAAATTTAATAACCATCTCCCGTAGGAAAGAACAAAACGGAAACATTTCATGTAAAGCCAAGACCCCAACGTCGGACCAACCTCGCTCCTCTCATCTACATCGAAAGACCAGGTTCTCCGGCTTTCAAATTATTTAGCCCAGTCCAGCTGGGTGTAATACGTTTACATAAGTGGAATATAAAATCGACATAGCAAAGATTAAACTAGCAGTTGGGGATTTTTCATAAATTTATTTTTATTAGACATATACATTTAAAGTCGAAGAGTGAATCAGCAACACAAAAATGATAAAAAGAATTTCTAATAGAAAAATAATTAGAGGCGGATTCAAAAGACAGGTGGTTGGGGGGAGGTCTACTTGACGAATTTCACAACCTCAATATTGAGCTGTATGTTAACTACAATGGCAATAGCCCGGGGAACGTTTTCAAACGATCGTTATCAGAACGGACGTGATATAACTCTATATCAAACGTGAGGAGAATAGAGAATAAGAATGCAGACGATCGATAGCAATAGTTATTGGTCGACTAGTGTGTGTGTGGGTGGGTGGGTATGTGTGTGTGCGTGCGCGCTCATGTAAAGACCTAAATAAAAAACAACAACAACCAAACAAACAAGAAAATTACATAAGGACGGAACCGAAAGCGTTCTTGGACATCCACGTCCAGACTAATTTGACGCCTAAAGCCTGTCATTTCAAGGTTTGTTTTGCTGTCTCTGGGCTGTGCTGTTTTCTAAAGTTCTAACGTATAATAAAGGAAATTGCCCAAAGCAAAAGATTGTTGCTGCTTTACCTTTTGTCAGTTAAAAAAAAAAAGTTTTCTTAACATCGAGCTGGGGAGTGACGAAAATGAAAGAACAGATCAAGAAAACACAAATATGAAGGCTTTGAAAAGACTGAAAATAGCTGTCCCTCTTGAGGTATATACTCGTGGGGTACAAAAGACGTTTATTTTTATTTCTTCGCATTAAACTGGTGGCTCTCACAAAGAAAGTGGGGAGATCGTATGAACGTCATTCTAGCTCTGAGAAATCTCGGCCGGGCTTTTCTTCTTGGAGCAAGAGAGATTAAAATATCTTCTGCTCATTGCGTCAGTGAAAAGACAGCGGAGTTGACAGAGAGTACAAATAAAACACTCTCCATATATCTTGTGTTGAGGCTTTAAATGCTATCTTTTTTGTGATTTCCCAAAGTGACCCAGCCTTTTGTGCTGTCAAATTTTATTTTAAATATTACGGTACGCTTAGACGGACAACAAACAATGGAAAAGCCATAGCCATAGGCAGGCGATTAGTTTTCTTTCCTACACTAGACAATATCAGATTTCAGGAATAATTTTCTTCTACTTGTTTCTTGATACATATCTCATGAGCAGAAAAACAGTTGTCCTGCTTTTCAATACAAAAAGCTCATGTGTCTCTGCCACCAGTCAAAATTATCATTGCCTTTTAAAAAAAAATTACGTTTCGAGCACAGAAACTTCCCCTTTCAGACAGACAGAAAATATCTTTGTCGTTTTCAAAGGTTCTTCAGTTTCTCTTGCTGTTTGCTTCGTTTTTGTTTTATATTGTTTTGAGACTTCTTTGAACTATTTGGTGTTCTTTTTCGGGATAGGTCTTCACTTGTTTTATGGGAGGTGTGCGGGTGTGAGTGTGTGTATGTGTGTGTATGTGTGTTTGTGTGTGTGTATGTGTGTGTGTGTGTGTGAGAGAGAGAGAGAGA
>NW_004797273.1:2297867-2310974 GCF_000002075.1 Aplysia californica
TTTTCTAGCGCACCCCTTTCCCTAAACCTTATTGAGACTCATGATGCCACATGTCCAGAATCACACATTATCCAGTAAAATCTCAGTGTAAATTTCAAATGACAGTTGCCATAAAGGCCAGCGGTGAAATGAGCCTCTTCTTCTTCTTCTTCTTCTTCTTAACCCTCTCGATTCTGAGTTCAAAGAAACCGACACTCGTAGCTCAAGAAGATCGATACACTGAGGACCTTTTTACAAGTCTGTAGAATCACGTTTCGTCTATCTAATAATAATAATGATGAAGATCATTTCTATATCGCCCACTCCCGTGTGAACACAGCTCTAGGCGCTTTAAATAAATGCATATACGAACAATATTCACGCACGCAAACACACACACACACACACTCACACACACACATACACACACGCACACACACACACACACACACACACACACTCCAAACACACACACTCATGCATACATTACATGCACATATGTGCACATACATGCACGCCAAATACAAGCACGCACACACACACACACACACACACACACACACAGACTCACACACACACACACACACATACATCTACTTGCTTATCACGCGCGCACGCTTACACATCATTACGAAATAAGCACGTACAAATACATAATAAAATAATATACACAATGCAATTCACAATATACATAAATGGATACATAGTCATTTACTTAACATTTTACTGAACATGAATCTACTGACATAAAAATGATATCATTTACTTTCATTCCATGATTTCAATGTGACTGACCTGTACTTATAAATGCGCTTGGCTATTCTGAACAGATTGAGGACATGCTCAATGAAATCAAGTACAACGAGTACGTGAATCTTGGCCAGTATCAGGAGGATATTGACCTCGGGAGCTTCATAAAGTGTAAGTTGTTCCTGGATATTATTTCTACTCATGGTCAAATAGTGGTGTAGTTTGTGAATAGTACTTTATCTTATTTTTCTCAGTTCACTCACTTACAAGAGGAATAATAGTTAGAAATAGAAACATCTTAACCCTATCCGTACGCCTGAGGTCATTTTGTACCCCCAGGGCTGTATTCTTCACATTTTAGAGTACTTCTAGTACAAAGATCTCTTTGAAACTTCCAGTACTTCTCAAAAAATCATTTTCACCGACTGCTATGCAAAGCGTACGGATCATATTAACGAGTAAATTTCCTCTTTGGAAAGTGGTGGCACAGGGTTTCCCACGTCGTATGGATACGATAGTAAAACACGGCATATGGATAGGGTTAACAGAATGTTTGAGCACCTAGCATGCTCCCTCTCGCACTGCATGTTCTCCAGGGAACTGAGATTGAAACTTAAAATTAATGAATATTTTGACCAAAGGATTTGTTGTGGTACTGAAATAGCTTACAATGAGAAGGGGTGCACAACTACAAAGTGCTGTCAAAACTGTTCAAGACAGCCACCCACTGTTGAGGAGAAAAGTGGTTGTCTAAGGCAAATGGCTGTTTTGGTCAGTGTCATTGTGATATTGGGGAGAAAAAAAAACAAGGGGGGGAGTGGGAAATGGTGGTTTGTACAAGTGATTGTCTTGGATGGTTGATCATTTTAGTAGGTTCGACTGTATATCTTTGGATTTGAAATTGTACAGAATGAACTATTCTTTGTGTTATCAAGTCTTGGATGGTTGGTCATTTTAGTAGGTTCAACTGTATATCTTTGGATTTGAAATTGTACAGAATGAACTATTCTTTGTGTTATCATTGTCCCTAGCATGCATAACTTAAAATTTGCAATAGTGCTAAACTGTTCTTTTTTAAAAATTGTCCCAGTGTACATAACTTTAAATTTAAAATAGCACTGAACTGTTCTTTATTTTATGTTGACCCACTGAACATAACTTTTTAAAGTTTTAAAATGTTTTATGTTGACTCAGTATACATAACTTTACATTTAAAATAGCACTGAACTGTTCTTCGTTTTATTTTTATTCTCAGTGTACATCAACCATAGGCCTGCCTTTGGGTTGAGTCCTGAGAAGCTTCTGTGGGCCTTCCAGACATTGGCAGAGTCCCCAGAGCTGGGCAAAGGTGGCTACATAGAGAGAGGAGACATGCTGGACTTGTTGCAGAAGAAAGGTGCGGATGAGTTGATTTAACTAGCAAAAGAGGGTTTTTAAGGCCGCTCTTTTGGTATTTGTCAGAGTTATCGTTTTCTCTTTGTTTGTTGGTTGTGGTGTGTGTGAGTATGTGTGTGTGTGTGTGTTTGTGTGTGTGCATATGTTTGTGTGTGTGTGTGTGTGAGTGTGTGTGTGTGTGTGTGTGTGCATATATATATGTTTATTTTGAGCTGGGATTTGCGTTATACAAATGCTATCTATTATGATTATTATTATTATTATAATAATAATTATTATTATTATTATTATTATTATTATATGTGTGTGGCCATCAGGTTTGGACAATGGAGTCAGTTGTTGCAGTTGTTCTGTCTCTGTTGCAGGTATCCACAATCCCGAGAAGAGTGCTTCTCGCCAGGATCACCCACTCCTTTGGGTGACATATGATTGTGAGGCAATCCAGCCTCCCGTTGTCCTCCTCAAATAATTGCTGTTCCCTTTTTTCATTTGCTGAGTGCCTCTGAAGCCAGTGTGCCAGGTCTTGATCTTTTTCCTCAAACACAAAGCACAACTGTTCCTCAGTTGACCCGATTTTAATAGGTCCACAGCATGTGGTGATGACCAGACCTTAGTCTGGCAAGAAGGGACTGGTGGCTACGAGTTTCTGTCTCTATCTCTACCCTATTGTTCTCTCATGCCTTATGGTTGCTTGTGTGACTCTATATAGCACAGCCACCGCTGTATAATGTGGGGTACTCTGGGCTTGGGGAAGTCATAGCTTCCTTCACAACTTTGACTGCCTGTTTATTCAGGGAATGTTATTGTGGCCTTGGATCCTCTTGATATTTTTTTGAAAATCATACCCAATCTTTTTTTACGTATTCAGTTCTTTTGTTTTGTTTTATATTTTGTTTCATTTCTTTACATCTCTTCCCATGTCGTCTCTTTATCAAGTGTTTGTGTGTGTGCTATGAGGCTGTATGCCTCTTGACCTGGGTTGACCCTGATAGGCACGGTCAAAGCATCCCACCAATTTTGAGTTTGACTTAGGAGAAGCACATCCACAAAATAACAGTCATTTAGCACAGGGAAGAAGCAAGACAGATAGATAGAAACTGCAGATGGGAAGAAAAGAAGTAGTACCTACGAGTGGTGCCCTCCAAGCACCTGCATCCTCCTCCTATACGATCTAAATGTGAGATGTTCTGACAAAATGAGTTACTTCTCACGATCCATGAATTTAGATATCAGCTGAAAAACTACGCCAGAGCCAAATTTGTACATTTTCAATGGCTACCTTTTTTTCAAGGATAACATGTCTTTTATTATTTATTCATACTTATAAATGGGGACTCTCATGGCCTAGAGGTTAAGGTGTTCGCCTCTCCTTCAAAGGTCCCAGGTTCGAATTCAGGTTGCAATGGAAACATTTTCTTCCCTAAAATTGTCTCCTTTCCCCTCCTTTTCTGCTCTCTAGCAATGTTCTGTCGTCTGCTTTCATCTCCACTTTCTGCCCCCACCCCCTCACCTCCTTTACCTCCTCCTCTGGGCTCCTGATTCTTTCTGCAGTCTTTCTGCTGCTTCACCTTGGCTCCTTCTTACTGCTGTCTTTCAGCCATACCCCTGACTTTGTGGTAGAAAGATCTACACCTAGCCTTCTCAGACAAGGGCGAAAAATTTCAAATGTCCTGTGTGCAAGTTGTGCACCTTGAACCCTTGGTGGTCCAAAATCGATAAGAGGAGGCCTCGGCCGCCACCCAGGCAAAATTCAAAATTTCTTTCCAACTGAAAATGTTTGGTGTGTCCCATGCACTCATATGACCTTATGCAGTTGCAAGTGCAGTAAAACCAGGGGGAAAAAAATACTTATTAATTGCACAAACTTCACCTATAAATTTGACATCTATTTCCGAAGGGCTAAAATCCGAGAGCTAACTCATTTTGTCAGCACTACTGATGAATTGTGTTGATTTGGAAAACTCTATTTGAAAGCCATCTTAACCTCATCTTGTTTCCCTCGACATTGTTCTGTACAGGAGAACACATGACGGAGTACGAACTGGCTGAGCACCTGACTACACTTCTCGGCTTCAACCGCGAGGGCGGCAGTTGTGAACAGGAGCCGTTTGATGCTGATTCGGCTGGAAGCTACATTGCTGAGAACCTGCCCTTCGACCTGAATGCTGAGGTCTTCATCAACGAGATTTTGGGATTCTCAATGACGGTGGACCCACCTGCTGCAGATGACACAAAGGATGTGATCAAATCAGAGGCGCCTTAGAAATGTATTTTCTATGGGTTTTTGAGGGGTTGGGTTTCTTCCTTCTTCAAATTCAAGGCAAGACTAAAACATGGAGACTTTTTAAATTTCTGAAATAGAATATATAGACTACGAAGTTGCAAACTTGTGCATCACAGAATGAGTCTATGGCGTATCGGTGACAAAACACACAGTTTCCTTCTCTGTACAGCCATCAATTGTTTCACTGCTATGGAAAAATATTTTTCTTGTTTATGAGTGGAATGTCGTCTTGCCTTGTGCTTCCCACATAGATAAATAAAAATCATGAACTCTTTTGTCTTATGATTTTTTGTTTTGGTATTTGTTTAACCCGTGGGTTAACCATACAAGGTCACTCAAGAGGCGGGACTTATGAATTTTACGTCCTACAATAACAAGACCAAACCAAATGGGTTGGGAGCCTTGAAAATTTCAGAATAATCCTAGTGTTAAAATCCCATTTCAAGGTTTGAACCAGGGCCGTCTGCAACACAGTTCAGTACGATACCAACAGAGATATCGGTACTCTGTTGGTGAGGGGGGTCTAAATCTAGTTTTTTTTTATCAGTAGCTCAGATGCAGGGGTCCTGTAGGCTTGTGGGCCAGGATACGTTGGGTTAAAGTTAAAGATAAAATAAATCTGACTGAGACAAATATCTGTTATTTTGCTGTCCCCTCAACTACAGATCCAAAATGCTTCACTTTTCTTTTGTATATCTTGGTGGGTTGTTCTTTTTTCTAGTACTATTACATAAATTTAAAAAAGGTCAAAAGTCTTTTTTTTTATTTTGAGTTTTAAAAAATTATGTTTTAGAGGATAAAGTATCTTGTTTGTTCATTTGTTTGTTTGTTTGAGTAAAGAGAAGCACATCGACACAATAATGGTAATTTAGTGCTGGGAAATAGCAAGACAGACAGACAGACAGAAATAATAAGAGGAAAAGCAAAGAAGTGGGACCTACCTGTGACGCCCTGCAATCACCCAGGACAAGGTCTCTTTATATTTGCATTGTGTAACACAAAGGCTACATATAATGTGTGATTGACGTAAACTGGCATTTGCAGAGATCCTGACTTCTTATATCAAAGAGTCTACATAACAAGAGGGGGCACTTCTCTCTTTGAGCCAATTAAAAAAGTGTCCTCAAAATTCGGTGGCGCCCTCTTCGCAAAAGCGCACCTTTAGCGAACAGAGTTATCCTACTTGAGTTTAAAAAATCAAAGTGAAACTAGCAAGTTTTTGAATGAATTTCGGAAGAACGCTTTTTTAAAATGGTTACGCTGACAAAAAACCTCTTCCGGAGGAAAGGGTGATGGTTTTCTTCGTTTAATTTGACTTTAGAATGAAAGGCGAGAGGTCATTAAAATTTTTAAAAACTAAAACTCCGCACTGAACGTACCCGAACTGCTGATGAACAGCAGTCGATCTGCGCACGCAAGGAGGTGCTATTCCTATTCTTCTTCTGGAAAAACGAAAGAGAGCTTCAAAACAGACTGCAGCGCCATCTGAAGCAAAGAGCATACTTCCTGCGGACACTTTTTTGGCTGAGTGGCCCATCTTGTAATTCACTATCTTTGTTAAGGATTCTCTTGTCAATTCTTCAGGGAATTGCCTTCTCTTGTAGTAAAGATAAATAAGTAAAAGAGCAACCAGTTCAAGCATTAGTTTTGGATGAAATTATGTTCATATACATTCCCAAGATTGGGTGCCTTTTCCTTTATTTCTTTTTGTTAATATTACTTTCGTTCCCTCTGTTTGTCTCACTGTTTATTCAACTGCATTTCCCCTCGATACCACGTGGTATAAGAGGACAGAAAAACTAATAGTGAGTAAGTTTATTTCTACAGTACTTTATAGACAGTGCAACGTTTAAATATATCAGAGATCAGTGTCCAAGAATATTTTAATGAATTGTTTGACTTGTGAATATGAGAAATGTCCTTTGAGTCTCAACTTTGAAATGTATCTGTGATATTATTTAACTTTTAAGTGTACATTGCTTTCATTACTTTGCAAAAATATCTATAAGTGACAGCATTCAATCAAGTTCTCATGTGTTTTCCGATAAACCACACTGTTGTGTGATAAATGCCTATTTGTATTAACATGGCCTTGCATTGTTTGTTACCTTGTATATATACATTGAGAATTGTACAAAATTTTTCAAAATAAATGATTAGTACATACACAACCTGTTTCTGACGCTTTTGCTTACTAAATGTGAGGATTGTGGTGAAACCAGGTGCTTGTCAAAATAATAAATTTCTATCGAATTTTTGTTTTTTGGCTCAACACCTTTTATGTCTGCATATAAAAACACATTTCTGTGTGTATTTGACTGAAAAACGTTGATTAAAGGCACAACATGTGCAACTTTTCAGTTTTTAAGGACTCTCAAGCAATTTAATTTAACTAACTTTGGTGGCCATACAAATTTTACCGCTAAAATCAGGCGATCCCTTCAAGCACCAATATTTCGACCACTATTCAAGATAGATGGGTATTATTTTCATTGAAAGCAAGGCCAATGAATAAGCTTTTAGGCAATATCAATAGGTCCACAAGCCAAAACATTGACAAACGCCCTATTCTACTGTGTCGTGACACAAATGTACAGTTTTGTCTATGAAGCCCACAGTTGTACACTAGCCTTGAGAGGCTATGGAAATTGGAAATCAACTCTGTCACTATAATCCCCAGAGGTTAAGGAAACATCATTTTGGAGTTTTGCATTAACCTCTGAATAGACTAACTAACAATTAAGTTAAATGCTTCATTGCTTTGGAAAAACTGGTTTTAACAAAATGTGCTTTTTGTTAAAGATCAAAAGAAAGAAAGAAGGATGAAAAGAAAATTGAAATGGCAAGCAACAGATGCTTGTTTATTCATCTTTTATAAATGTTTGGGGGGTTTTTAGTTTGAGTAGAGAGAAGCACATCGACACCGTAATGATCATTCAGTGCTGAGGGAAAATGTAAGACAGAAAAAAAACAGAAGGAAAGAGGAGAAGTTGGAAAAACAAATGGTGCCCTCCAATCACTGGCTTTTAAATCTGGTGTACAAAAATACTTTGCAACATAGAAAAAAGGGAAATGGAAAACAGACTTGAAACCTTGAACCTGTTTTAGTATTATTGTATCATACACAAGACGCTTGCATCCAGCCAGTAGTAAATAGCAAAGCTCTTGGTCCCCGTCAGGATATCACATGGAAGATGAAAATATTTCTGGATTTTTTTCACTTTATTTTTCCACTTTCACAAGCCAGGTAGAGCTGTAGTTTATAAACTTGAACTGGGTAAGGATTTGTTCAGCTTTTCCTAGCGTATGAGCTTCTCTGAATCTATATATATACATAAAGTGTCCTGGAATGGACCTTTAAAGTTCTCTGTCTTAAAAAATGAAAGGGGCCTATATACTTGTGCTAAGTATGGTTTAAATTAGAGAACAAAATACACAAACACTCACAGAATTTTGAATCAGTATTAACCTCACTTAGACAAAAAGCAGTCGAGAGAAAGCATATTATAATCATCTTTAATAACAAAACAGCAACGAGGGTTACATACGTATGGTAAAGTTATCAACAAGAGTAGGCCTATAGAAAGTCATGTTCATTCAAATAAGAACTGTAACGTCGACTTTATTCTTCCAACTGAAAATTTGAATATCATACATGTATTATGCAGTTGTGTATATAAAATTATCAGTAAGGTTGTAGAATACTATTATTAACTAAAATCTTTGGCATTCACCAAAACAACCTCAAACATCTTTTTAACCAGCATGTGCCCAAGCAAACACACACCCAGGCGCACACGCACGCACACATACACACACACAAACACACACACACACACACACACACACACACACTAGCACACACTAACAAAAATACACACACATACATCTATTATAGGCCTACGCCGTTATCATATTGTCTTTGCCTGTAGGGAACATTGGCTCAGTAAGTAAAACAATGAAAAATCATTTTTTTAAATAACAATAATACATGTAGTTGCATTTATATTATAGTGCTTAACTACGCTCTATCGCATTATCTGTGCACTTTACATCAACTGTTACAACAGCAGACCCGCCTAGACAAGAAAACTCAGAAACATGTTGGCTTTCCGAGAAGCATACATTGCAAGCCGCGGATTAGACACACTCAAACACTAACAAACTGACAAGATCTTTCGCTGTCTATAGCCGGGTACACATTTTTTCCCACCTAAGTGAAGTGAGGAAAATTCGTGTAAAGTGTCTTTCCCAAGGACAAAACGTCGGGCCCCTGACCGATTCGAACCCATGACGTTACGGTAGCGAATCCGAAAGCTATAATACAAGAAATTTATCGCTTGATTAATTGTTGTAGACATTGTGAGTGTTTACTTTTACTCTGCTATTACATTGGCATCAAATACAGCATAGCAGTGTATTGTGGACATTCCGGGTTCGAATCCCTAGTGGATTGTTCTAGAACTCGGGAGATATAAGGCTCTCCAAGTATGCAACTTGGCTTGGTCCTATCAGAGATGCATGTTAAATCGAAGACCCAGTTTCCTAAATAACTTACCTGTGATTGAAAGGGGCGTTAAGTCAATAGTTATATGACACACAACATACCATAGGCTACGCAACATGCTTTGTGTTCGTCACTTTAGAATTCTGAATCATCTAAGATGTGTCATTGTGCTGTGTTTTGCTTAAGGTTTGTGAAAAATTACATATTATAATTCGTTCTGAAGTTTCCAAAGATCACCATACCTTTGGCACATCACCCCCTGGTGTCATTAATGAGAAACAAAGGACATGGACAATAAAGACTTAACATATTCTCTTATCTCATCTTGTCTTATCTTATCTTATCTTATCTTTCTGTTCAACTTAGAATGGCGAATTTCAGTGGTTGGTTGGCGGGTGCTTTGGTGTGGATTGCTCAGATCCTTTTTTTCCCATCAAACATATCGTCCTTATCGCTCCTCCTCCTTCGTATATTTGTTACTCTCTTGTAACGCCTATCTTCGGCACTCATATGACCCCGTTATGTTGAAAGTGCTGAAAAACTATTACTAAACTAAAAACAGGCGGTTTTTATATAATGATCACGCCCAAAATCACGCCCAAATTTGAATTTCTGATAAAGTGCCTTCGAAAAAATTGTTGCATGTTTTCTGTACACTCCTAGTACGCCTAATATCTTGTTGTTGTTGTTGTTGTTGTTGTTGTTGCTGCTGCTGCTGCTGCTGCTGCTGTTGTTGTTGTTGTTAACGTTTAAAACATTGACAGTGTCGTAGTCGTCAATATGGCAAGGAACTTAGGAGTTTTGCTTGCATTAGTCAGACTGTTCTTCCAAGGTATCCTGAAAGTTAAAAAAAAGAAAAAGTGGGTAATATGTAGATTTGGCTACTTTCTATATCATTTCTGTTCTAGACAAGATAGTAGTTTGGCAAAGAGGCTAACTAGCTCCTTTGTCACATTTATTTTAGCTAAGCAAGTGACGTGGATTTAGGGGCTGCGGTGGGCGGAAGGGGTGTACAAATACTTTTGTGTTTTCTTTAATTGTTTACCTAGTTAAGCACACACATGCACGCATGCGCGTCCTTATATAGCGCCTCCCCCCCCCCCCCCCCCCCCCCACACACACACACAGGCATATATCAGAACAAAACCAAAAGCAAGAAAACACCTAACAAGCACTCTTTAACTGATTAAACGGGAACTGTCTGGAGTAGTCCAAGAAAGCTTTCCAACATTGCCTCTGAAGAGCATCCAAACTTAAGCCTACATAAATGCACCATATTCGAGTTCTTCAGTGGAACACCGATAGCTGAGCGGTTACCTCACTGGGTTATGATGCAGATGGCCCTTGTTCGAATCCCTAAAGGCCTGTTATTGAATATTAGTTGTTTGAGAAGCTTTCAACTCTCCCAGTCTACTTTAGTCAATCATATAGGAGATGAAGATTGCATTTGATTGGTTTTAAGCACAAGGGGTCTATCCCGAAAAATGGCGTTTTGAGAAAATCGAAGGAAAAGTTTTTGTCCCTTGTTCAGTATCTTTAAAAGACAAGGAGTTTTCTATACAACCAAACAAATATACACACCAACGAAACCAAACTTCTCCTATAGGTAGGGCCATGCCAACTTTTGGTATAGGGGAAGATTACGGGAAACCCCCAAAAACTGGGTTAGCCCGTTGTCCTTAAAAGCAACCATTTGAAGATCCCATAAATTTCCAATGATTTTATAGTGTTGAAATGAGCTTTTAACCTTCTATTTAGTAGGCTTTTTACCAGCATATTATTTTACTATATGACTTCTTAGAATTCGAGTTGTGGTCATGATAGTAAAATACTAATAGTAATATACCTTACCGTCATCTTTCTCTTTGCGGTTTCTATAGGCAACAGGACAACAGCTATGCACCCAATAAATCCAAGTACGGCATAGGTCGTGATAGGGATGTACGCAGATGTTCTGATCATCATCTGGCAGATAGAAAAATGCAGCAACACATTTAAAAACGAGTGTGCTGACTGTGTGTCAGATAGGCCTGCTACCCCCTCCCCAAAAAAGAAGAAAATCAATTAATTGATTAAAAATTACAAATACAAACAACAACTAAGAACAATTTTTTTTAAAACACCCAAAAAGTATACTCACAAACACCATCACCACTAGATTCTATCACCATCCGTCGCACTAATACAATCACTTTCAACATTTCATAGAAAAAGAACACATGGAAACAATGAAGTTTAACATTGGTAAATAACTGAACTGGTGCACTATTTGTAGCCTTTACCTGTTTGGTCCCCACGTTCAGGCTGTATGTACCAACCATCAGTCAATCCGTCTTACAAACACAAGAGAGTCAGGATACAAGAGCAACGGTAGACCATGCAAAACTTAAAACTTGGCTTGATAGCGTTAAAGAGGTCCTCCAAAAGCATAAGTTGTCAAGAACAGAAGCCCACACATCTAGCCCTTGAACAAAGATAGCAATTATTATTATAGCTCTTACTTAAGATGAGCTAACCTGAGCAATGAACGGCGTGATGATCACTCCGACACGAGTCATGCTGGTGTTCCATCCAATGCCGATAGCCCGCACAGAGGTAGGATACACCTGGAGCAAGAAAAAAAAGGATGGGGGAGTAAACGAGGGGGGGGGGGGAGTATGGCAGGGTTTTTATTTCAGTTTGAAGCTCTATCAGGCACAAAAGCAATGCTTCCTGTATGCTTGTATATTGCTTATACAATAAGCATTGGGCATACTGCTTTTCTGGACATTGGACTATTGGTTGTGGAATGTGTGGGTATAGAAAAAAATAAAGCAAGAAGGAATAAGGAAACTGCAGTCAACAAAAATAAACTCGTTCAAAGACGAGAAATGTAACAAAATCAAAACGGTTAAAATATAATATATTGGTAAACAAGGAATAAAGAGAGAATACAATGCGAAAAAGCATGAAAATTTGGCATGGTTAATATCTTTTTAAAACTTCTACGTTTTCACTTTTCTGGATCTTCTATAACAACCAAGCCCATAGCATCGTAGTTTTGGATAGAAAACGCTTCAAACAATATTTAATTTTATTTGATGGAACTAGAACTTTGCTTCGTGTCAGACGTAAAATGCCACCCACTCACTCACAAAATCCCTTCTTTATCACAGCAACATAATAATGTGCACTCTAATGGTGTGTTCTACAGTGAACAAGAATAACGACAGAGTGCACAAGCTTGGATTATTAAAATTAAAAGATAAGTCTACAGCAATAACTCACCTCAGTGGTATATACGAAGGCTCCTTGAGAGGCCCCGTTGCTCATTCCGCGGGCAACGAACAACAGCACGACCAGAGCATTCCTGGAATAAGATTATGTGACATTGTATGCCGATATCTCAGTTGGTGAGATATTTCACTTTCGAGAATAACTTTTTTCTCAAGGTGGGATGGGAGTAGTGGGTTTTGTTGTTTTTGTTGTTGTTGTTGTTGTTGTTGTTGTTGTTGTTGTTTTGGTTTGGGTATTGGTGGGTTTTTTTGGGTGGGGTAGTGTTTTATTTTCGTTTTGTTGGGGGAGCCAAAAATTTGGGTGAGGGGGGACACTTAGGGATACTACTTATTCTTTAAAAAAATCAAAGTAGAGGACCATGAAACGAAACAGTGATATTTCTTAGTAAAGTTTTAATGGATGATTAATTCTTTTAAAATTTAAAACAAAGTTACAAGTTAGTTGGAGAGCCAGAACTGACTCACCTGGGCATGCAGATGTTGCACAACAACATGGCGATTGTGTAGCCCAACAGCAGTATGGCCAGGGTTGTCTTGCGTCGGAGTTTGGCCATCAACACCATGGACAAGAGAATACCTGTTTTTGTTTTAGTAGAGGTTTTAAGGTGCTCGCAACTGCACAAGATCATATGAGCGTCAAGGGGTGGATGTCAAAAGAAAAGTCCTTAGAGGGAATCAGGCTTACTCTGCTCACCTCTCTAGCACACAGTCTGCTTTGACTATCAAGGCACCCCAGAAATAGCGGGTCACAAGAGTGTGACAGACATACAAAAGAAGTAGAGAAAAAATGACGATAGTAAAGATTACGAAAGAAAAAGCAGCAGTTTCCTGTTGCAGTTCAGACACAATTATGAGCATGACAGTGTTGAATGTCCCATTTACAGTTCTACTGTGCATAAGAACAAGTTAATGCCCCC
>NW_004797273.1:2312511-2314686 GCF_000002075.1 Aplysia californica
TTCTTCTTCTTCTTCTTCTTCTTCTTCTTCTTCTTCTTCTTCTTCTTCTTCTTTTTCTTCTTCTTCTTCTTCTTCAGCCCGCCAATAGCGGAGAGAGTGACGAAATTAATTGAGGTAACATCAGCTTGTGCCTCTTACCGTTCGTAAAATAAATACACTAATTAATCCTTTTTAAACGACCAGGCAATCAGATGTTTGTGTTATAATCGAACGGTAATGAATCCAAGGGACCTTGTGGTCTGACGGTTATGTAAGACAATTATAAATAAAGGTCATAATCACGGACATTCCCAACTTACAAAACGTTGAAGAAAAATCAATTGTCAGAAGAAAAAAAAATGGTATAAGTTTAACACCCCAATCAACACTAAAAAAGTTATTTAAGACAACTGTATGAGAACAGACAATTTGGTTTGTTTGTTTGTTTATTTTGTTTGAGTAAAGAAAAGCACGTCGACACAATAACGGTCATTTAGTGCTGGAAAAAAGTAAGACAAACAGACATAAATAACAGACGGAAACTAAAGAAGTAGGACATACCAGTCTCGCCCTCCAACCACCCGCAGATGATGTTTACACTGTAGTAGAAACTAGGAGTAGACTGACATGAGATATTTGTGAGGCGTCGTAGTGAAATCCGGTGTTCGTCAAAATAATGAAATTGAAGAATCGAGTATTTTCCCGCCCACTGGGCAAGTTTTATCTTTTTTTCTCAACACATGTTCATAAAAAATAACCCACATTTCTGTGAGGATTTTCAACAGGCACAAACATGTATTTTTGATGTTTCCAAGGACACTCAAACAGCTTGGCTTCTTTTTACTATGCCACCCAAGAAATACAAAGTTCTACCTGACATTTTGGTCGTTTTGAGTTACTAAGACTATGAGGTCAGAAACCATAATAATATTCTGCTTTATCAAAATCGTAACATTATTCTGAGTCGTTATCAAGATATTCAAATAATTGCATTCGAAAAACCTTGACATGCTATGAAATTCAAAATACTTTATGCCATTAGTGCTGAACAGATTGACCTTTGCAATTTTATGGAAGCGTCTGTCGATATAAAAATTAGGTTAAGTTTAGTAAGAGTTTTACGGCGCCCGTAACCACACAAGGTCATATGAGCGTGCACTTGACGTAGCCTACAAAGGAGGGTCATATATTACGTTACCAGGTATGTCTCCAAGCGTTGTGAGCATCAGGTCCACATAGTCAGAAGTGGCGAGCGGGCGGCAGAAGGACTCACACGTGTCTTCTGACGTCACGCCGCGGGTTTCATAGCCTGTTGCGAAAAAAATTCCAGCCACAGAGGTTAAAGCGTTCCACGCAATTTACTAATCGGCGCAATAGTAAGATTTTAACGCATTATGACGACCATATAGTTCTGGGCAATCTTAAGATTGCGCTGCGCGTTTTATCGATCGTATAACTGTATCATTCTTGTGAGCTCTTCCGTTTCATATCTTAATTTTGATTTTAATTTTATTTTAATTTTCATATTTTTACACTTTTGAAAATATACATATGTTCCTTGATGTGAGTAAAATAATAAAGATGCAAGTGAATTTGTTTTTAAAATTATTTTAAAAATATGAAATAAATTAAATGTACTTTTGTAAACTTTGAGGTTGATACCTGGCATTGTATCATTCTTATGAGCTTTTCTGTTTCATCCGTTAATTTTAATTTTAATGTTCAAATTTTTACATTTTGGAAAATATATGTGAACGTTCCTTGATGTGAGTAAAAGAATAAAGATGGAATTGAATTGTTTTCTTTATTTCCAAAATATAATATATTAACGCAATTTCCAGATTGCTGCGCAATTATACGATCGTTCAAACGCACAGCGCAATCTAGTTTGCCACTTGGCGATAATAATTGTTAAGAAAAATAAATCTAGACGAGAATTGATAGTGCACAACACCAGAATCTTGAAAGAAGGGAATAGATCTAAGTTTTTGAGCAGAGCATACACATAAATCTCTGGATAAAAACATTGGCAGAAAATTGAACAGTAATATTAAATAATCTCTAAGTTCTAATAATATCTGAGGCTTTGAAAAAAGGATGATGATGATGATGATGATGATGATGATGATGATGATGATGATGATGATGATGATGATGATGATGATGATGATGATGATGATGATGACGATTTGATAA
>NW_004797273.1:2317861-2318693 GCF_000002075.1 Aplysia californica
AAACAAGACTTTCGTTTGTCAAAATTGTTCTAGATTTTAATAGGACGTAGCCATTCGTTATGTCAATCTATTTAAAGGAAAAAAGCATTTCGAGAAAATTTGGAGTTAGACGGTTAGAATTCTCTGCCGACGATATATATTATGAAGAGTAACATACATATTTAATAAACAGATAGATGGAGAGAGAGAGTGAGAGTGAGAAGGTGGGGGGGGGGGGCTTGTTTCAGAATCAGACTGACCTCAGTACAAGGATCAAACAGCTCATTCTGTATCGGAAGACGGTTATTATAGGCGGCAATCTTGTTCAAAAGGTCTTTGGCTTTGTCCAGTTGACCGTGCGCTATGTAGTAGCGAGGACTTTCAGGAAGATACTGAGGGTGAAACAGACTGATCAGTTTTTGTTAAAGTAAAGAGGGGCACGTTGGCACAATAATGCACAGTAAAACCAGTAAAATGAACCCATTACAAGAAAATTCATACCAAAAAATGGATAATAGCTGGTTAATGAAGGGACATAAATGAACTGAAAGGTATTCATACCTTGATAGATAGACATAACAATAATAATTATTATAATAAATGACATTTATATAGCGCTCAACCCCGAATAAAGTACTCAGGCTCTGAGCGCTTTACAATACAGTACAACATACAACAGTAACATAAAACGTTGTGTTCTGACTAAAGAAAAGTATTCTAAATATTCATCTTATTAATTTAAAAACAGAAACGACTTCAGCTGAATTTTGAACAAATCAAAAGATTTGATCTCTCTCAAAGTACTTGGTAAAGCATTCCAGATCTTGGGGCCTTGGTATCCAAATGCCCTTTC
>NW_004797273.1:2320338-2322132 GCF_000002075.1 Aplysia californica
ACACACACACACACACACACACACACACACACACACACACACACACACACAAACACCTCTTAGTCAAACAATGAACACTCCCGGAAGGATAAGAATGATTTGGATCCTCTTCATATTTGAACCTCTACATCAAATTTCTAGATGGTGGCAGAAGTCGTAACTGACTTCAGTGCGGTTATCAGTCTGAGACTAGAATTGGTGTGACTACCAAAGCAAACGATCTCCTACCATGCAAAGTTAAGTCCGACATGATAACGATATTCAGAGTGCCACGATATGTGCGTCTCCCTGTTTATACGCTCGGTCCGACTCTCTGTCCTTGGGGAAGGCGCTTTATCCGAATTTCCTATCTGGATTTGTCCTTTTTGGTGATGGGCGTTAAACTCGGAGGAGCCGCCTCCTAAAAAGAAACCATATAGTATTGAAAGGGGGGTTAAACTTATACCAGTTAACATTTTTGGTACTTTTGACAGGTGCTGAACAGTTGCGGGGTCACTGATAAAGTCACTGGTACTTATGACATGAATTTCCTATTTGGTCTCTGTCCTTTCGGAGATGAACGTCAAACTTACAGGTCCAGCCTCTTAAAAAGGGTTATAGGATTTACAAGGGCGTAAAACCAACACCATTTCACTTCTTTTTGTACTTTTAATAGTCACAGGTGTACCACAAAGTCACTGGTATCAAAGATAGTACGTAGGGCGTAGTATCTTTGCTGGTATGTACAATGCGAATTTCCTCTTTGGCTCAGTCCTTTCGGAGAGGGACGTTAAACTCGGAGCAACCGCCTCCTAAAAAGAAACCTTACAGTGTCGGCAGTGGCATTTAACTTATGCCACTTTTGTTTCTGTACTTTTACCAGGTGCTAAACAGTTACGGGCGTACACTGCTGACAAAGCCACTAGTACTCTTGGCGTCGGCGGTTTAGTGGTTAGGCTACCGGACTCGTAATCGTGAGATTGCAGGATCGGGGATTCAAGCCTCAGACCCGACGTTGTGTCCTTGTGAAAGGCACTTTACAGTTTTACATGATTGTTCCTTACTTCGCCCAAGTGGGAGTGGGAATGGGTGCCCGGCCACAGACAACGAAAAGTCTTGTCAGTATGTTAATGTTCTAGCGCCTATGAAAAGGCAGCTAGCACTGTATGCTTCCCAGGAAATTGAGATTGTTTCAGAATACTATCAGGTCTGCTGGGGTAATAACATAGATTGTACAGTGCTTAGAGCTTCATGTTGGGCAGGAATTTGCGCTATACAAATCGCTACACTAAAATGACTAAGTTGTAACTGCCCAGTGCCAAATTTTGAGAAATTTGAGGTAAACAAAAAAATGTGAGTTTCATCACAACATATCAAGCTTTTTTTATGCAATTCTTTGAATATCTCGATAACAATTCCAAATAAGCATACGATTTTAATAGAGCAGATAGAACATTTGGTTTCTGACCTCATGGTCATGGTAACTCAAAACCGCCAAAATGTCAGATAGAACTTTGTAATTCTAAGATAGCTAAAGGACTATTTATTATAATTTACTCACGATTGCGGGGTGGCGCCCAGTCCCAGGCCTACAATAAAACGTAGCACCAGGATCCACTCATAGGAAGGCGACAAGGCACTCAGGCTGCCGAAATAGGCAGAGATCACTGCGAAAAACAAAAGTCCCTGCAAAAGGAGAAAATGATTTGTAAGGGATCCCCACTCTATCTATCTATCTATCTATCTATCTATCTATCTATCTATCTATCTATCTATCTATCTATCTATCTATCTATCTATCTATCTATCTATCTA
>NW_004797273.1:2322877-2326773 GCF_000002075.1 Aplysia californica
ACTCTCGGTCCAAACGCTTTAATGAACTGTTTTACAGTTGTCTCGGTCTCATATTTTTAGGTGTATATCTGCAGTCATCAAGCTGACCTGCGATCCTTCATTCGTCTCTCATACTGCACATCTCCCTAACTCGGGATCCGCGATCTGAGCTGGACTACCTCCTACTGGTTACGCAGTACGGTGTTCTATGTGTTGTCGTGTTGGCGTCCCTTCTGCCTTCTTTTCTTTTTTTTTCTTTAGTTTTGTTCTACACTCGTTCTCCTTACGCTCTCTCGTCTATGCCTTCGTCTCTCTCTCTCTCTCTCTCTCTCTCTCTCTCTCTCTCTTTGCCCTCTTCACTATCTCATTATACTATTTGTCTTCTTTTTTTTTCTCTCTTTTTTTTTTATCTATTTTTTTTACTTTTTTTTTGATCCCCTTACTCGGCTTCCACCTCCCTTTTGCTTCTTTTCAGTCTCTTTCCTTTTAGAAGTAATCTCCTGAGAAACACAGAGTGAGAGGGGGAACGTGAGACACAGAGAGAGAGTGTGAGAGAGAGAGAGAGAGAGAGAGAGAGAGAGAGAGAGAGAGACAGACAGACAGACAGACAGACAGACAGACAGACAGACAGACAGACAGACAGACAGACAGACAGACAGACAAACAGACAGACAGAGGGAGAGACAGTAAGAGAGAAAGAGAGAGAGCGAGAGAGAGAGAGAGAGAGAGAGAGAGAGAGAGAGAGAGAGAAAGTGAGAGAGATAAATATAGATATATAACACATCAAGAATAAAAATACATACATATATAATACATCAACCAACTAGATCGACATTTTTACCACGTACAAATCGGCGGCCGTATTTGTCGAACAACAGACCCCAGACGTTGGAGGAAACGGCCATACCTGCGAACACAGCCTGGTGAAAGAGGAAAGGGTTATCGTTGGAGTCGTTTGGTGAGACTAGGCAATACCAAAGATAGTAAATAACAAGATGGGCCACTCAGCCAAAAAAGTGTCCGCAGGAAGTATGCTCTTTGCTTCAGATGGCGCTGCAGTCTGTTTTGAAGCTCTCTTTCGTTTTTCCAGAAGAATAATAGGAATAGCACCTCCTTGCGTGCGCAGATCGACTGCTGTTCATCAGCAGTTCGGGTTCGTTCAGTACGGAGTTTTAGTTTTTTTTTAATTTTAATGACCTCTGGCCTTTCATTCTAAAGTCAAATTAAACGAAGAAAACAATCACCCTTTCCTCCGGAAGAGGTTTTTTGTCAGCGTAACCTTTTTAAAAAAGCATTCTTCCGAAATTCATTCAAAAACTTGCTAGTTTCACTTTGATTTTTTAAACCCAAGTAGGATAACTCTGTTCGCAAAAGGTGCGCTTTTGTGAAGAGGGCGCCACCGAATTTTGAGGACACTTTTTTAATTGGCTCAAAGAGAGAAGTGGCCCATCTTGTTATGTACTATCTTTGGCAATACCTACTATAATATTTTGCTGTTGTAGAGCATCAACAAACGGAAAACCTGGAACCAAACCCTAAGAATACAACAACAACAATGTCGACATTAGAAATAATTTCAATAGTCTGTCGTCTAAATAGCTAACTTAGTCACCCTTGATCATAATATTATTATGCTGATCTTTTTTGTTGTTGTTTTGTTTGTTTTGTTTTGCTTTTTATTATTTTAAAAACAAAACATCACTCGTCCATTCTCATACACATTTACATGACATATACATTGCAGTTTTGACACCCCCCCCCCCTCTCTCTCTCTCTCTCTCTCTCTCTCTCTCTCTCTCTCTCTCTCTCTCTCTCCCCTCTTTCTCTCTCTCTCTCTCTCTCTCTCTCTCTCTCTCTCTCTCTCTCTCTCTCTCTCTCTCTCTCTCTCTCTCTCTCTCATGCTCAACCCCTACCTTTGTATGAAACTCTTGCACCTTCCCACTCTTTCTCTTCAGTAAATAACTACTGTAGTTTTCATTGTGCAAACAAACAAGAACGGAACCACCAGAAAGTCAGAGAGGTTTGGGAGCAAAATCATTCTCCAACTAATTATGTACTTTAAGGTATCGAATAAGCGCCCCCCCCCCCCCACCCCCGCTCCTTATTCCATACCCCCCGTTTATTATACCCCAGTATTAGTACCCGTACTGGGTTGGCTACCTCAATTTTCTGTGCATTTTAAATACTTTTGTACATTGGTTTATATTTTTTAACTAATCTGGTTTGTTCCTTAATGGGGAAAGTTGTCACATTAACTTACTAAAATCACTAAAAATTTCATGATCTCTAGTTCTTTTATTCATTGAAGTAGAAATAAAACAGATTTGTTTCTACTAGTACACGGGTATGAGATTGAATGTGTAATTTTGGACCACTTATCCACCACCTTCCCCCTCCCCCTTTTTTAAGCGATACCTTTGAGTAGGTCTTACACTATGCCCCAACAGCACCTACGAAAGAGTGTATATTGTGTAACCTTACAGATACTTTTAAAAAGCATGGTGTGTCTTTAACTTTAAACACACTTTCAATATGTCTTTGATTTTGATCTCGTTTCATCAAAATGTAGAATCTAAACTTCGATTTATTTCAATCTGTCTGTCACGTAGCTAAGCGTAGTCTAAAAATAGTCCAAAAAGGTTGTGGACCACAAACTAGGCTTGATCTATAATCCATAACCTCCCCCCCCCCCCTCCACCAGAGAAAAATAACAACAGCTGCCCCACCACTACCACCACCACCACCACCACCACCACCACCACCAACAACAACAACAACAACAGCAGCAGCAGCAGCAGCAGCAGCAACAATAATAACAACAACAATAACAACAACAACAACAACAGCTCAGTTCTCTTTGTTGGCGTTCACTGAAGGGATCTCCCTTGGGATCAAACAGGCAACAACAAGGATCACTCACCGTTGTCAATAAAGCCTCTTGTGCGCCTGTAAGCTGCCAGGTACATTGCAGCTCGGGCGACAGAATAGACAATAACATGATCTCCATCGCATCAGACATCTGAAATGGTCAGTCGTGGAGAAATGCACGTACAGTACAGTCAGGTCTCCTTGTCTTTGACAGTTTGTTTCTATTGACATTTAACTCACTGAGACAACATAATCTTGTCATTCGAAAATGCTCGGTGATGCACTGTTTTGCGGCATAACTTCTTTATTCAAACAGATTTTTAGTCTTTTTTATTTGCCTGAAATTTTTAAAAATCGGGCAAGAACATGCGTATAATGAAATACACAATTTTTTTTACATTTCTAATGTGTGCATGATTTTTTGAAAATTGCCTCGACATTGCCTGTTGTCCGCCGCTGCCACTTTGTACTTAAAGAGTTAAAGTATAAATAGCCACAATATATAGATCCTTATGAAAACAGAACAATAATGTGTTCCTTTCATGTCATCGGAACTATTATCATATCATAAGAATATTATAACAAATTCAGAATAGTTATCAATTTTAACTTCGAGGGACACGAGTTTTGATAAAGTTTAAAACCAATTTCTTCAAAATGAAGCCCCTAGATTGATGATTACAATTAACGCCTATACACTCACACACACACACACACACACGCGCGCGCGCGCGCGCGCGCACACGCACGCACACATACAAACACACACACACACACACACACACACACACACACACACACACACACACACAGAGTGGTGAGACTCCCTATGAGACGGCCGCCCGAAATTAAGACAGGCCGGCCGCCAGCCGGCCAGCCAGCCAGAAGGACGGACCGACGGGCGGGCGGACCGGCCGGAGTCCGGACGGCGGGGGAAGGGAAAAAAAAGAGGGAAAAAAATTCAAAACTGCCCCCGCTCTCTCTCTCTCTGTGTTTATTTTTAGCGGAGGTACTTCTCTTTCTGTCGATAAGGAAAATGTCCCCCCCCT
>NW_004797273.1:2326920-2333050 GCF_000002075.1 Aplysia californica
GTGTGTGTGTGTGTAATATGTATTGCATTTGTGCACTCAATTTTCCGGTCAGTAGCAAGCACAATGCGCTTTGCAATCTAGGCTATACATGTATTATTGCCCCAACAGGCCTGATAACATTCTAAAACAATCGCAAATTCCTGGAAACCATAAAATGCAAACTCCCATTAACTAAAAGACGCTAAAACACCAGCGTACTGGCAATATCTGTCGCTGCCTATGGCTGGGGGAAGTGAAGAAAATTCGTGTAAAGTGCCTTTTTCAAAGGGACAACATCGGGCGGAGAAGTTGCGAACTATCAAACCCTAATTTAGCCTTCCATCCATCCGTCTGTCCGCCCGTCCATCCATCTGTCCGCCCATCAAATCCCTCCATCCACCCATATATCAGCTGCTACAACTGCTGCTGCGTCTATCACTACATTAATTGTAGCTACTATTGCTGCTGTTTTATTACTTTTGTCACTGTGTTGCTGGCGCTTCTAATAAAGCTATTGCGGCAGCTGTTAACTTACATAACACAATCCCGTCATGATGGAAAGGTGAATCTGGAATTTCCCAAACCCCAGCTTGTCGATAGCCTCCTGCATAGACAAACGAGTGGCATCTGAGGACAACAAACATTATTGTAATTGGTCTTCAATCAACCTTTATATGCATGTGTTTTTACGGCACATCTACACAACTTAATCATTTATATAGGAAGCGGACTTCTGGCCCTGCCTGTCAGAGGCAACTCGGGCTGAGAGGGATACAATATCCCAGAAGAAAGACCGAGACTCGACAAAAACGTTCTCCCTACTAGGGAATAGAACTTGGGTCTGCTGCGAGCCACATCGAAGCGCTCAACAGCTGCACCATAGATGCTGGTTACAACCATTCAAGGAGACGTCCAGTGTTATATTTTCTGTACTGAGTGTGAATTTGATGTGAAGTGTTGAATGTAAAAATTGGGCAGCGATCTTTTCGAACACTGAAATTAACTGAAAACAACTGGACCTCTCCAAGGGAATTCAGTGTATGATGGCGTCACTGCCGGCGAGACTCAAACCGAGACCTGTGCTATTCAGCCACTTTAAGTATTGTATATTGCAATAATAGCTTGACAACTAGGGTTATCAGCGCCGCAGCTCAACATGATGCCAACTGAGCTATCGGCACGTTCTGCGGAAACTTCCCGCTTTCTTTTAACTCAGGAATTTCCTTTGTGTGCTTTGAAAAGAAAAAAATCAGACCAAAAGAAACAGAAAAAAACACAAAACAAAAACCATGCAAAGAAACATAAACACAATAACATGAACAAGCTCAAAAATGTATACTCGTGTAAAAATCTTTTTAAAACAAGAACAGTTCGTGTTCAGAATTTGAGAGTGGTCCAATTTTTTTTTCTCCACCTTCCTGTATCTACTTCTTGAACCCCAATTATTTTAAATATCTTACACCATTGTTGGCATAATCTAAGTCATCTAGAAGGCGAGCTGCATCAAGGTTGCATGCCCAGGGCAACCATAGCAGAGTAGAATAAATCATTCAACGGACAAACAGAAATACACTCGTACTTGCTGAAATAACTTAAGCGCTTCATAAGAATCGAATTCAAGTCTTCCATGTGTGGTGCTGAAGGACTATTCACGACACTACAGACGCCAGTTCTTTCAGAAGTGAACAGTATCATAGGAATAAACATCCCGTCTTCGAAATTCCTTGATGTATGATTCATAGAGGATTGAAATTGAACGACAATGGCAACGACCAAAATGAAGATGACGTAACAATGTCGATAACGTCAACAACAAATGAAGGAGTCAAGTGAAAAAAAGGATAAGTCTTTTTCTTTTTTTTTTTACAAAACTTAGACCTAAACTTACTCCAGTACGGTACTAGTAGTATATCCCTATGACACCAATTAAGCAAATAAGCAACAACAAAAAAACAAACAAAAAACAAAAGCAAACAAAAAACAAACACTGCAAATCCCAAAACAAACCGCTTAGTCTTCCACAATGTGCGTGTAAAAGATAACCTTCACACCAAAAACAAAAACAACAGCAACAACAACAACAACAACAACAACAACAACAACAAACCAAGTTTTTCACAAACTGCATTATAATAATAAAAGCAAATCAAGTTAAGAACAAGCCACGGCCGTTATACAAAAGAGAACAAATAAGTTAATTAAACTGTGGAAGGTTAAATGGGACTTAGCCTGATTGTTTGTTTTTTCCTTGACCCCTTCAATTTTTTACCTTTTCCATGATCCAATAGTCGGTCTGTTGGGTTGTTTTCATCAAATGTGTTGTAGTCAGCGATCGAGAATGTCTTCGCTTGCTCGTTAATCTCTTCTTCTTCACTCATGATGAGATTATTTCGAGCCTCAATTTAAGTTGACAAGGCTAGCAATAAGCAGCCAGGAGCGGTTGGACCTCCAATGACGGGTGGAGAGGATGAGAGACTTTCCTCACGGCAATGTTCGCGGTGAGTAACTGAATTGCTGCTCCGTTCCTATACTGGGATGAGGATGAGTGGAATCTTTGAGCATCTCTGGTCTAGAAGATAAGGCCCTGACTCTTCTTCCCAGTCGGAAATGTCAAGTCTGTTAAAACACCATTTATTATATCCATAACATGGTCTATCTATTTGGATCATTTGCAGCAGTCATATTAATGAACTCTTAAAAGCTGCTGGACTCAACGAATGGTAGCAATTTGGGAAGGCAGCACATTATAAAAATAAACAAGTTTATAAGAAAGGCATCAAGAACAATTGGTAGAGACCTTAGTAACGTTGAATACCACACAAACGTTCTTTTAAAAAGGTGGAAAGAATGCTTAGTGACCATAGCTACCCACTGACATCGCAATTTCAACTATCGACCCGCAGTAAACGATACATTTTTTAAAAAGCAAGAACAGACAGATATAGAAATTCATTCGTACCAACTGCAGTGAGGTTACTGAACACAGTGCTACAAATGAAACAGAGAGAGAGAGAGAGAGAGAGAGAGAGAGAGAGAGAGAGAGAGAGAGAGAATGTTTTACAGAACGGGTTGTCCCAGCACATGAGACATGTATTTACTAGGCCTAATCAGGCTAATGTCCCGTCTTGTGCGTTTGTGTGAGTGCACCTTTAGGTCTAACTTTTGTAACGTCTGCTGCAATTGTTAACGAACAAGACAAATTTCTCCTTGCGAGAAGAATAAAGATTGTCATTGTCATTGTCACAGTCAAAAATGTAAGTTAAAACTTGTGGTTTAAAGTTGGTGAGTTTGAGCTTGCTTATAATTTCAACTGTTTCAACACAATGTTCGAGCTGAGAGGCAGGGTGCTGTGATTACAAAATGCACACAAAAGTACGTAGCAAATGAGCAAGAGAAAAGAAGTTGGGGCGAGACACTTTATGGTCAACATCCAACATGCTGAGAGCTAGCACGGTTTGTTTTTTTCTGAGTCATACATTCAAAAGGTTTTCGCCAATTAACATTTACTACTTACAGCGAAAATTATATACCATGAGAAAGACTAATACAAATATTAATAGTTCTTTCCGTGAAAGAAAAAAGAACGATAGGTATAGGTACTAAAGGTGGAGAAGTAGGTTGCCATGACCTTAACCAGACGCACGGGCCGTCAAATGTACAATGACAGATCTGCCTCGCAGGACATTCTGAACGTTTTGGCTTTTTTTTTTTTTTTTTTTTTTGACAAGAGGAGCGAGGCGAATTAATGCGATAAGTTTCTCTGTACTCAAAAGGTAAACCAGCATAATTGCTGAGGTGACTAAAAATCTGCAGTCACATTTGTCAGAAGAAGAAGCAAGAGGAGGAGGAGGGAGAGGAGGAGGAGGAGGAGGATGCGATTCTATTTGATAAAGAAAAACAAGACTCTGTATCGTTCTCCCACTGTATAATAGTATTATAAATATTATAATAATAATTGCATTTATATAGCGCATATCCACGCTCAAGAGCATGCTCTATGCGCTTTACAACTATTATTACCCCAGCAGACCCTCTGAGAACACTCAGAAACATACTCAGCTTCCGCGGAAGCATACAGTGCAAGCTGCGGATTCCACGCGCTCAAACACTATCAAACTGACAAGATCTTTCACTGTCTATAGCCGGGTACCCATTTCCACCTGGGTGAAGTGAGGAAAATTTGTGCAAAGTGCTTTTCCCAAGGACACAACGTCGGGCCCCTGATGGAATTCGAACCCACGACCTTACGGTTGCGAGTCCGAGAGCCTAACCACTGAAGACAATAGTAATATGCCTGTAATTAGTCATTTTTGTCGTGCATTATTGCATCGCACCATTTGGAGCTTGAAGCACGATGAAAGTGTAAGTTAATCTCAAAGAGTGATTTCACAGCTTAGTGGATTATGTGTTATATCGTCGGTAACCTGTTAAAGTGTTGGCAACTAAAGCAAGAAGGCCAAATCTTACAGGAGATATTTAAAAATAAAACTGTTTAATTCTTTTAACAGTTGTACCTACATACTGTATTTTTTATTGCCTTTTCAAGACTTAACTTGGGCACATGCAATCGATACCATAGATTTAAAAACTGCCATAACACAAATTCAAAATTTTGATCTTAGTACTTTTTAAGAGCAGATAAACCATTACATAGAAGTGAACTGATTTGGGCGGACAGTGCAATCATTAATTGGTCATTACGTTTGAAACATACATGTATTACCGAGTTACTCATCTCTCTTTTGAAAAGCAGTCTGTAGCTCTTTCAGTTGGGATTTTATCATTTCTTTTACCCCCTCAATCCATCTTTTTCGTGGTCTACCTCTTCCTTTATAGCCTGAGTGCTTGGTGTTAGATATATAGGCCCTGGAGGCTGGCTGGCTTGATGACATTCGTAACAGGTGGCCAAACCACTCTATTCTCTTTTTCTTCATGAAATGCAGGCATGACTCAGTGCCAATGGCCGCTCTCACTTCTTCGTTTCTCTGCCTGTCTCTACTTGTGATGTTAAGGGTCTTGCGGAGACACTTCATCTCTCATTCAGTTATTTTACTGTCATGGGTTTTACCTAATGTCCAGTTCTGGCACTGGTAGAATGTTGGTTTACCTATTGAAGTGATAAGCTGTCTCTGTGTGTCCCTGGAGATGTTTAAATGAGAGAGTAGTAGGAGTGCGAGCTAGTAGGTGACTGTAATGGCTTTTTGAGTTTGCATTTCAACTTTCATGTCTATAGACCCGCTTTCAGAAAAAATGCTACCAGGATATTTAAACCCCTTCACCTGTTTCAGTCGTTTGCCGTTGACATGGATGTTCAGTGGACAGTTGTTTCGCTCATTTTCATAACTTCTGTTTTTAATGTGCTTATTTTCATGTCAAATTTTTGGCAGCTGTTATTCAGTTTGGTAGTGTCATTTTGGAGGCTTTGTTGGTTTGGATGAATAAGACATTGGTCCTCTGCAAAGAGAAGTTCACTTAGGCTTTCTGGGCTTTGGTTTACGTTTTACGTTATCGTGTCCATATAAATTATAAAAAGGGAAGAGAGATGAAACGTCTCCTTGTCGTATTCCAGATCTTACTTTGAACCAGTCTGTGTTGCCTTCCTTTGTTCTCACTGAGCCTCTGTTGTTGGTATATAGAGCTCTGACATTTTTGGCAGTTGTTAACTAGGTATTGTGTGTGTGGGGGGGGGGGGGGACGAAAAGAAGAAAGCCGTACTGTTACGTCACAAATGAAATAGCGTTCTATATTTCAGTTTTTCAGTACTACGGTGTGAATGATGACTGTCCTGGTTTCTTACCAGCCATCTAAATAATAATGGGCCTATGTTTTCTGTCTATCACGTGCTTTCCTGTGACAAATTTCCTTCCTTCTGTCTCGTCACAGTCATCAGTCTGGTGCCGTGACAAAAAGGACGAAAGTTTGAGATACCGTGGTCGACCTCGGCATACTAACCTATTACTATTAGTTTTGTAGGGCTTGCCCATAGCAGCTAATAATGTACTTCAATTTTAAAGAAGAAGAAGAAGAAGAAGAAGAAGAAGAAGAAGAAGAAGAAGAAGAACAAGAACAAGAACAAGAACAAGAACAAGAACAAGAAAAAGAACAAGAACAAGAACAAGAAGAACAAGAAGGAGGAGGAGGAGGAGGAGGA
>NW_004797273.1:2336256-2338729 GCF_000002075.1 Aplysia californica
TTAGTAATAAATAGCCTAATTTGTCAAATATACTGGATAAGTTATAAAATATGATGTTTTGCACAAGCGCTGAAGTGTTTTAGCATATAAGCAGAAAGTATTCAAAATGTACTCATAGTATTTTTTTTTAAAGTACTTGTACTCAAGTACATTTTACAGGAAAGTACTTTTACTGTACTTAAGTACATTTTTTAGATTGCACTTAAATTTGTACTTAAGTACTTTTTAAAAAGTACTTTAACAGCTCTGCATACATGTATACATACCTTCTCGAAAAACAGTCACAGAAACTGCATATTATCCCACCTCCTCTAAAGGCATATGATATCATCACAGGTAGGAATCAAAGTTATAAATAAGCCAGAACTCAGGTCGCAAAGCGTTGATATCGTGTCCAAAAAATTCTCTTTCTGACTTCAAAAGCTTTTATTCAGTGTCGTTTCGACATCACCTATTTTTTCCTACACCTGTCTCTCTTCTGTATTACCTTCCAACGAGTATGGAAAACTACCGAGAATTTACTGCAGCGACAGAAGTGAAACCCAGCGCAGGTTGGTGGCGCTCTACGGATATTATGAATATTAATGACTTTTACAATTAAGCGTTTAGGGAGTGCTCGTACTTTAATGAGTCTGGGCTTTGTCACACGAATTAAACATTAAAAATTTTACGGGGTGCCCACGACAGCTGGATCGGGCCGATCGCTCGACTCCGTCGCCTGAAACTGAAAACACTTTTGTTTTTTAGGCGACTGGGTTTCCCATCCGTAGTAGGCACCCCGTGTGAGGTAAATGCATTAACTCATAACAAGTTGTTGGCACTGCACGAGGAACACATTGTATCCACTTTGTCCTGCATGCACACAAGCACTCCCAATCGTTATATCAATTATAATATCATTTAGACTTGCTTTCGATTCTCGAGATGCACACACACACACACACACACACACACACACACACACACACACACACACACACACACACATATATATATATATATACACAAAGACACACGCCCGCGTGCACGCACGCACACACACACACACAAACACTCTCTCTCTCTCTCTCTCTCTCTCTCTCTCTCTCTCTCTCTCTCTCTCTCTCTCTCTCTCTCTGTGTGTGTGTGTGTGTGTGTGTGTGTGTGTGTGTGTGTGTGTGTGTGTGTGTGTGTGTGTGTGAGTGTGTGTGTGTGTATATATTTACATACATATATTATTAATATTAAACATCAAATCCAAAGTCTCAAAGTAAACATTTACTGACATGATGACTAATCCCACTGGAACCAAACTTTGTACATGTACATAATTTATACACAAAATCATCACTTTTTGTATGTCACAGGTTTCACAGGATAGGAATTTCAGCTAGATCTATGCCAAGTTTCCAAATCGATTTTGAACAATAACTGTTACCGAGGGATAATGAATGACCCGTTAAGACAGGAAACATCCTTATTATTGACTGCTCTTGATTACCAGACAATCGAATGAATACTTACTTTACTTTTACCTTTTCCTTCCTCTGGTATCCTTAAGATATCGAGGGAAGGTGCATGTTTCGGTCCTGTGCTAGGTGTGTAACGCCTGTGAAAGATATGTTGTTCCAGAACCTTTTTAACACCATCCAGTCAGGACTTTTTTAGCCTTCCTTTTTTTTCCTTTTTTTTTTCCTGCGCAATTTTATCGTCTGGCGCTTTTGTGTTTAATAATAACAACAAACTGTGCGACATTTTGGGTTTTGAAATTAGCTGTTGGTCTTAGAGTAAAAACACACACGAAAATGTTATACATAGGCCTATAAATAAATACATAAATAAATAAGTAAATACATAAAGAATGTTTCTTTACTCTTGTAAGGGGTTTTTTTTTTTTTGGTAGGTTACACATCTCAGTGTTGCCGTACCCCCAAATGGAGACGGCTACCAGAACTGGTTAGTAGTTAATTGTTTAAATCATGTTAGTCCTACGGTACATTCCTCAGCTCTTTTGAGTCACGAGATGGGCACCCTCTGTCCCGCTCCATAGTGGAGTCATCTTTACAGTGTCACCGAAGGTTCCGCAAGTGTGCACAAAGTCTCATACTATTGTGGAGACTTTGTCAGTATTAGTACCTAAACTACTGGACCAAGACGAGTTGGTAGGAGGGAGCAGATAGAGGTACAATTTTTGCTTGTATGGGAGTTGTGTTTTTGTGTTTGCATCTGTATGTTTCGTCTTTTCTTAATATATGTTCACTTGCGTTGATGATAGTCGGACATACCCTGTTTAGTATACAAGTACTTTTATTTCACGGATTGTTTTCAACAGGATTGATTATCGAAAATAATAAGTACCATGACTTAAAATTAAAAATTTTACGGGGTGCCCACTACAGCTGGATCGGGTTGACCTGTTTAACGACTCATCGTCCCGGGGCGAGTGGAGTCATCACAATACAATGAATCCACTTTACCCGCGGAAAGCCCTCCC
>NW_004797273.1:2341150-2346391 GCF_000002075.1 Aplysia californica
AACTTTCTTAAGACTCAAGACGGCATACCGTATAAGTATCACTTCCGATGTTCAGACGGCACGCCGTCGAAATATAAACTACGATCTTCAGACGGCATGCCGTACAAGTATCACTTCCGATGTTCAGACGGCATGCCGTAGAAATATCACTTCCGATGTTCAGACGGCATGCCGTGGAAATATCGCTACCCTTATATAATTTAATGAGACTCGTGATCTTTTGTATGCCGAAATATATAGATCTAGCGCCTTAAATACACCTCTGTTGAATAAATGAAATTCATAATCTATATTTTTTTAAATCCACTTATACTACTCTCGTCGTTCTTCACACATACCAGCATGATGTGACAGGATTGTCGTCTCCTTTTTTATTATCATGTTCTGAAAGTGAAAACAAAAGCTCCTCTTCCTCTCATCATATTCCTTGTTAGGCCAAATCTAAATTCAGACACAGTTGACTTCCTTATCTGTCCACGTGGTTTTATGCACCCCGCGTAATTTTGCAAAATTTGATAATTTTTTGCATAATTTCTGATTATTTTCCTTTATCGTTCTTTGTTAAAATTAACAGAATCGCATAATTTCACATTTTGGGGCTCGCATAAAACAACGGGGACAGCCCTATCGCTATGGCCAGGTTTATGCGCTCAAAATGATGTTTGTTGCAGTAGATCAACCCGGTAGCAATCCTAGCATTACTACCTGTTCACTTCATGTTATATATAATATATTAATATCTAGAAATTGGCTTGTAATTCCCTTTCTATTTCCTTCCAAAGGGGTTTTACTTTCACGCAGTTAAAAAAAAGTGTCCAATGAAGTCAGGCACCCCGCAATACATGTGTACTTACAATTTTCTGATTCTGTAATTTTCATTTTGCGCAATAATATTATTCGTGGGGAAGATGTTATGAAATATCTTTCATAAAATGGTCTTTAGGCGAGTTTCCGACAGGCGTGTACAATACCCCAGTATTTTTTGGTAACTTGGTTTTCCTCTTGATTTGAAGCCGAATTCACGGGTGGGGTAAGATCTTGCCGCTAGTTGTTTCTGGGGCATTCTGGTTAGATGTCCGAAGCATTTGACTCTTTGACGCTCAATGAAATTTATTACTTGTGGTATTCCGGTTAGTAGGCGTATAGTTTAATACCTAATGCGGTCTCCACTGGTGACATTGATGGTTTTGCGGAGACACCTCATCTCCCATGCATTGGTTTTTTTCTTGTGTCTTGTGCTACGGCAGCTGTGGTCATGTAAGAATGAATAACACGTATCCTCTGCAAGGGTAAAAATTAATTTACAGTCATTCTCTTGAAAAAAGGGTTGGTTCGGGGGGGGGGGGGGGGGGGGGCCCAAGGGGAACTTCATTGGGGTCCCAGGGTGTTTCTGAAACGATTATTGATTTACCGATTTTTTATTAATTATTTTTTGTAAGTGTTTTACTGCACTGGCAACTGCATAAGGTCATATGAGCGCGAGGGACACACCAAACATTTTCAATTGGTAGGACATTTTGAATTTTACCCGGGTGGCGGCAGAAGCCTACTGTTATCAATGTTTTTTTTAATAACCAATGGATCTTTAGTGCGCAACTTGCACACGGGATCTCCGAGATTTTCGCCATTATGTCCGAGAAGGGTAGGTGTAGATCTTTCCCGCCAAAGATCAGGGGTGTGGCTGAAAGACAGCAGTAAGAAGGAGCCAAAGAGTAGCAACAGAAAGGCTTCAGAAAGAGTCAGCTTATAGGAGCCCAATGGAGGGGGGGGGGGGGGGGCAAAGAGGGTGAGGGATGGAGGAAAGAAAGTGGAGAGACAGAATATAGAAAGAGAGAAGGAAAGAAGATGAAAGCAGACAATTATAGAGAAGAACATTTTTCTGTCGCTACAAGGATTCGAACCCTGGACCTTTGAATGAGAGGCAATTAACACTTTAACCTCTAGGCCACGAGCGCCGACCTGGCCGATTTTGACGACATGATGCGCTGCGTGAAGCACTGGGGTCATCCTCTTTTGTTTCTCCTTTTGTTTATTATTTTGTTATATATTGTTCTTTTTAACTCACCTTGGTAGAATTGCATTTCTATTCTCACCCACTTTTAGCACACCTGTTTCGGCCCGTATAATCGCCCTCTATCACACAATTGATATTTCCAAAAATACATGTACATGCAGTTGGCTTTCTAATAACAGGATATCATCTTCATACTTCAGGACTTTTAAACTCTTGCGAAAGTTTTATTTTATAATCTATTTGATTAATTGCTCTTCTTTTGTTCGGCTGAGCCATAAGCCGTTGTTTTCAGCACACCAGCGAGAAGGATTAGTAGGATTTTACACGGGATAAGGTTTTTTTGGTATGCACATAGGGCCCACAAAATTCGACACTTAGTGTCGAATTCTGTGATAGGGCCTTATAGTTTGTAATTTAGATCTAGAAAATCGAGATCAAATAAACCTTTCCGAATGTGTGCAAAGAAAAAGTATAGAAAGTTGGCACTCATGCTGTGTAAAAGTATAAAATTGTTGGAAATGTGTGTATAACTGTTTTACTTTTGTTGTTGTTGTTGTTGTTGGTTTTTGTTTTGTTTATTTGTTTATTTGTTTGTTTGTTTGTTGTTGTTGTTGTTGCTTGTTTTGTTTTGGTTGTGTTTGTGGGGGGGGGGGGGGTCGGTCCTTTTCGGAGTTTTACGCCCCCTATACACAATTTAGACCATTTCGGCCCTACCTGAGAAAGATACAACATCCCAGAACAAATACTCAGATACTCAATACAAATTTACGCCCCATTTTGGGAACCGAAATCCGGCCTCCTGCATGCGACAGGCGACAATGAAGCGCCTACCTCTACACTCAACATCACAGAAGCAGATATGCAGATCTGCGTCAAAAATTGCGGAGTGGCGCTGTTCTCTAAGGAGCGTGTTCTGGTATTGTCAAAGGATGGCTCTATATACGTAGGCCTTCTCAGTGAGAAAGCCTAGCTCTATACTTAAAGCCTCAACAAATTGATCTTTTAACAAATATCATTAAAACAAACCAAAAATCTTCACACAAATATTCCAACAACAAAAAATCAAATTAATACCCGCTTGGTATGACAATTTTATTTTTGTTTTGTTTACACATTACATTTTCATTTTTAGTATGCTTTTGAGCAAAATATAGGGCACTTCCGTTGAAAATTCTTCTTCCGGTTATTGTGTTGATCGAAGCCCGAAGCCTCAGTTGATAGCCTAGATCTATTTGGTAAGAATTAAGAACTCATTTCTTTCTAAACAATGTTTAGTTTGCACCAATGATAAAGAATTGATGTTATAGAATTCATTATCATATGATGCTATTCACAAATTCTCTCAATACAGTTGTAATATCGATAAAAATGGCCATGCCACCCGACGATAATCCGATCTTTCACCCGATGAATGCCTTCTTGGACTAATTTTTCATCTGTTGTTTACCTTTCTCAGATCTGCCCATGCTTTCACTTGAGGATGAACAGTTGTCACTAGATCTAGTATAAAATAATTTCAGGAGTTTGTAGCATAGATTTAGATCTAGATCATTTTAAGCCTTAACTTGAGAATGATGAAAAGTTAGCACCATAACATCATGGCCATGGCATGCATGGTCTTCTCTCTCTCTGCTTTTGACTTTTGATGGATGGTGATAAAATTATCCAGTAAGGTCTGATTTATTGATTTAACTCTTGTCCTGCATCTGTGCTGAGATGCAAATCTTATCTGCAACCGATTACGTTGGACGTGCCAGGCAGGCCGCCGGGGTCACTCCGTGTGTACTGTTGGTGTACAGCAAGCACACCGGGAAGCGTATGTTTTTGCTGTGAATGTGAATACCATTGGAGTGTGTTAATCGATGATGAAAATAACGCTCTATCTTTCATAGCTTTCTATTTATAAAGAGTTACAAACACACGAATAACCCCCTCTCACAAGCTGATAAGACATTACGAGTAGTTACGCCCATTCGAATAACCTTTCTAGATCTAGATCTAAATCTAGTTCTAGACGCTCTTGTTTTTATGAATGACCCGAGGTTCGAAAGGGGATAATATAGGTCAATTTCAGAATGTTTTGCTCTCAAATTGTTCTTTGTGCCTGCATAATGGTATTCCAAACTATCATACAAGCTTTTTTTTATCAAGTAGATGCAGATCTAGAATCTAGTATCATTTCATACAAAAGCTCATTTGAAAGATTTTGTATAGAAAAATGGAAGTCTCGTTTCCTGACTATGCTATCGAGCTCCTCATGTCTAAGTGGGTCAATTTCTTCTATAATTTCATTGGACGAACATCTAGAGCTACCAACTCGGCGTGTTTTGAACGAGGAAGTGGCTATTCTCATCCGGGGTGAGAATAGAAAAACGATCTACCTCTCACCCCGGGTGAGAATTGCCAGCGTAGGCTATTCTCACCCGGTGCGAAACAAGACCTGTGGAGACGACAGAATATAGAAAGAGAGAAGGAAAGAAGATGAAAGCAGACAATTATAGAGAAGAACATTTTTCTGTCGCTACAAGGATTCGAACCCTGGACCTTTGAATGAGAGGCAATTAACACTTTAACCTCTAGGCCACGAGCGCCGACCTGGCCGATTTTGACGACATGATGCGCTGCGTGAAGCACTGGGGTCATCCTCTTTTGTTTCTCCTTTTGTTTATTATTTTGTTATATATTGTTCTTTTTAACTCACCTTGGTAGAATTGCATTTCTATTCTCACCCACTTTTAGCACACCTGTTTCGGCCCGTATAATCGCCCTCTATCACACAATTGATATTTCCAAAAATACATGTACATGCAGTTGGCTTTCTAATAACAGGATATCATCTTCATACTTCAGGACTTTTAAACTCTTGCGAAAGTTTTATTTTATAATCTATTTGATTAATTGCTCTTCTTTTGTTCGGCTGAGCCATAAGCCGTTGTTTTCAGCACACCAGCGAGAAGGATTAGTAGGATTTTACACGGGATAAGGTTTTTTTGGTATGCACATAGGGCCCACAAAATTCGACACTTAGTGTCGAATTCTGTGATAGGGCCTTATAGTTTGTAATTTAGATCTAGAAAATCGAGATCAAATAAACCTTTCCGAATGTGTGCAAAGAAAAAGTATAGAAAGTTGGCACTCATGCTGTGTAAAAGTATAAAATTGTTGGAAATGTGTGTATAACTGTTTTACTTTTGTTGTTGTTGTTGTTGTTGGTTTTTGTTTTGTTT
>NW_004797273.1:2346491-2415972 GCF_000002075.1 Aplysia californica
GAACGCGCACCGGGTGAGAATAGCCAAAAGACTCGCCTGCACTATTCTCATCCCGGGTGAGAATAGAGGTGGCCTTTGAACGAGACATATGCCTCTATTACGAACCAACGCAGGCAGTTCTAGAAGGCCACAAACGCACACAAACTCAAGCAGACTGACGCACACACTCTTGACCTGCGTGAATGGGGATCCGACTCGGGACCCAAATTTCACGTAAGATGATGTGCGCGTGCGCTGAGCCAGGGGCTACACTGTCGCGGGACCAGAACGAAGGCGGTGTGCCGAAATAGGCTTCGGACGAAATAAACCTGGCCCCCGCAGGACGAGGGCTAAGGAGCTTGTTAGCTATGACAAATGTTCAAACTTTGATCCTTATCCCAAGAATGATGAATAACGTGGTCTTCATCTTCATTTTTGACAATCAAGTGACTTTTGTAACAGCAAGGCTCTGTGCTGTCTCTGACGACTTTTAGAAATCTATGAAGTTAGGCCTACTCTGTTTACATTTTATTTTGTTCAAATTCCAGTCAGACCTCGTTTGTTTATAAAAGTTGTGTAAGGCCACCCTTATAAGGCTACTTTTTAGTCTTGTTTGAAGTTCTACGGATCAAGATTTGCTCACTTGGCTCTGTCCTTTTGTATGAATGTTAGACTCAGAGGTCCTCTTCTGGTAAATTTTTACTTATGCACCCACACACAGATGCATTGATTTGAGGGCTAAACTGCCATAATTTTTGCTGTAGCACACACACGTATGGCCACTAAAAACCTTTCAACTCAATTGTTTTCAAGTACAGTCAAACCTGTGTAAGACGGCCACCCTTTGTCAAGGAGAAAAGTGGCTGTATAAGGCAGATGGCCATCTTAGGCAGGACTGATCAAGATGAAGAAAACAAACCCTTCCCATCTGAAGTCCCAATCGAAAGTAGCCTTTTGTTCTTGTTTTTGTTGTTGTTGGTTTGTATTTTGTTTGTTATTTTTATTTTGTTGCTGATTTTGCGCAAGAGTGACAATAAAACGAAATGTATCAGACGAGGAAGACTGAGTGCCTTGTTAAAACAATAACATGGGTCACCACCACTCGGAGAACAAGCGACGCTTCTGTCACAAGTTCATGTTGATGTCCATTATTACTTTGTTACAGACTGGGTAAACAGTGACCACTCATCTCACGTGCGGTTTGTGTATGAGTTCTGGGCGGGGCTTATGAGGGATCACACGCTTACTTCATCAGCAGCTAAAAATTGGTACCTATTGGTCAACAGTGGGAGGGGCCTACGCAACGTGTTCGGTTGGAGGGACTACCTAACAACAACGACAAGGGATAAGACTATGATGGCTCGCACACAACGCCAGGGGCCAGTGCATAATTTATGATAAAACGTAAAGAAGTCACCTGAGGTGGCCGTCTAAGACAGCTGTTATTGCTTTGTGTGATAGCGGTTGTGTGTTAAAATAATGGTGGCAGCGGCCGCGTTGGACAGGTGCCCGTTTTACACAGTTAAATTATATAGAAAAAACGCTTGGGGGGGAATTGAAAATGGCCGTTTGCACAGGTGGCCGTCAGGGCAGGTTTGACTGTAAATATCAATCCTAATTGCCAAAACATCAAATTATTGTGAAATGCAGGGGGGCATATCCCCCAAATTCTTTTTAGGTCAAGGGGGCATGCCCCTCTGAACCCCCCATGTTGTTAAATTAAAGTCAAGTATTACTATTTTCAAACACCAATAACTCAATAACTATTGATTTGCGGCAAAAATGAAGGCCGTATATTCGTGTTCAGCATGCGAAATACTACTAGAAAAAAAGTATACGTATGAGACGTGTGCGTAAGAAGTAAACAAAAAAAAAAACCCCACTTCTTAACTCTTTATCTCCGAGGGGCCCGTTTTTGGTACTAGATCTAAAAATGACAAAATGGTCTCTAAATTGGTCATTAATTCAAAACGAGTGAACCTATTTCAATAGTTTTTCATCTAATGAATAATCTCGTAAAAGAGACCTGTTTTCTGCAACTGATGAAAAGTTAGGCCTATTTGATGTCGAAGCCATCATAAAGGAATATGTCCGAGCTGCTGTCAGCGGCTTCCCGGCACAGTGGTTTTGACAGCGAGGAGCGGCTTGCCGGAGATAAAGAGTTAAATAACCTCTAACAGCGTTGATAGAGGCGTTAAACCTATACTATACCATTTCACCATTTTCAAGATACATATTATTGTCAAGTTAAAGGGAAAAGATTTTGGTAGAAATTCTACATTACAAAAGTCAATGATGATCAACTGACAATCTTTCAAATCTTCAACCCTAACCGTTACCCTTTTTAAATGAAAATCCAGAAAATATGAATAAAATGTGTAGATTTGGAAGATTTCCAGTCCACTCTTCTTTTAAAGTATTTATTTCATGGTAGTGTCAATTGCCACCGAGTGACGCGGTGACAATTGAAGCCAGCGTCAATTGCAACCAAGTAATTTGGAACTCTTTTGTGTTTGTGAGTAGATCCAGCCTGTATGTGATCTTCCAACGCATGCCTCCTCTTTGCCCCTGTGTTGTGTGGGGGTAGGGTCTCTTTCTCTCTCCCTAACCCCCGTCCTGCGGATTTATGTTTCCCAATATATAAATAAGAAGCATATTTCTGCTTGAGTTGGTGTGCGTTTGTGGCCTACTTCTAGAATTGCCTGTGTTGGTTCTACACTGAAGCATAGGCTAGCCTACGTCTCATTCAAAACACGCCAAGTTGAAGTCGGTAGTCGGTAGCTCTAGATGTTCGTCCAATGAAATTAGAAAACAAATTGGCCCACTTAGACATGAGGAGCTCAAAAGGATAGCCAGGAAACTTATAAGACTTTCATTTTACTCTAAACAAAATCTTTCAAATAAGCTTGAATTTATGCAAAATGATATTCCCTGATAAAAATAAGTTTATAGATAGTTTTGAATACCGTTGTGCAGGTAAAAAGAAGACGAATTTGAGTGCAAAGCATTCGGAAATTGTCCTATACTATTTTCCTTTCGAACCCCAGAATGTGTGTAACTACTCATTATAATGACTTATCAACTTATGCGAGGGAATTAGATCTAGTTCTAACTTATCTATGTGTTCGTAACACATTATGAATAGAAAGCTAAAGATAAAGCATTGTTTTTATACTTGACACCGCGTCACTCAGTGGCAATTGACTCCAGCTTCTATAAAGTCAATTGACGCTACCTTATTTCATAATGACTGATAATTATTAAAATTTATTTTCGCTCTGCTTTTAGTATTAGGGGCTAAACTGTTGTATTTTTGGCTACAGAACCGACATATTTCCACGTAAACTGTCCCAAATCAATTGCTTAATTTGAGCTGTCGTAAAATTGAATCACTTAACTCTTTGTAAGCGCACCCACTTTTTCCTTTCTCGATACCCTGTGACACACCTTCTTTGCCCTTTTTTACCAGGTCATTATTTTTTCTCGTCAACAGAGCAAAAATCACACCTACACCACTCAAAAATACACTTTCTTTATTTTTCTCTAAAACCAATCAATCATACATTCGCAATTCAAGTCTTTACCTTGATCAAGGCTGCAAGATCACTATAGTTACCCTCAAAAGAAAAATTATTTTGACGAGACTTGGGGGTCAGGTAGATCTACCAACCAATGGTACAGATTCATCATCACTTTCATCTGTACTTTCTCTTTCTAACTCTAAATCTAACTCCTCATCAGTGCCATTATCCATAGACAACTCCAAAGCTTCTTCTGTCCGCATCACGCCACATCGCATGGAGCTCACCATTTTGGATAGAAACTGACATTTCTTGCAAAACAATTAGCCTAATACAAACGCTGTGCAAAGCTATCCTAATTCGAAAGCAAATTGAGGGAGTCTTCCAAATTGTAGGGCTTTGGACCAGCTTTCCAATGATATAGGGGTTGCCACGTTAGACCCCTAGTTTAGTAAATAAGCACGTTTAAAATTTGTCAGAGGAGTATGGAATGACGCGTCTTCAAATTAAACTGTCAAAATTGTTTCACTTAAACTGTTGTATTTGAAGTCCGTATATTACAGAAAATACAGATAAATGTCCACGGAGGACTAACAGCAGTTGTGTTTGAATGGGGAGTGTTGTTACCAGATAAACTACACCCTGAAGAAAATGATCAAATTCTAATGTTATATAATACAGTAGTCTCCGCCTAAGATCCCGGTGCTTGGGAGCAAGGAAATGCGGGATCTTAGGCGAACCGGGATCTTAACCAATGAACCCAGGGAAGAATCTATGGTGACCCATGTTAAGGCTCACAATCGGTAAAATGGTCTCCCTCCACTCTACAATGAACTGACGTGACCGCTTGGTGGGTTTATAACGTATGGCGAGCAAAGAGTGGTTAACCTTGATGACCTATCACGGTGCATAGTGGGATGTGGCGTGCCATTTTCACTTATTATCCTATCATGAGTCTCAAGATCTATGCTTATCCAGTTGCCCCTCCTCTTTACCTGTCAAAAATTTATAGCTTTCCATCTCTGACCGAGTCCCCCCCCCCCCCCCCCTTTCCAAACCACCTTTGTCGTTACACACCATTACGTTGTGAACGCACCAATTAAAATTCAGTCTGTCTCGAAAATTCGGGAGTAGAGACAACTGCTGCAATGGTCAAGGAAGAGTTCACGGTTCAGTGTGATCCTGCCTGGGGCGAACGTGTAGGCCCTACCCACCCAGCGAGTGATGCAAGTTTAGGTGACGAGCTCAGGTGTGAGTGCAATGCGTGGGGAAAACAAACGCGTCGGTCAGTTCACACCCCGCTGTGATCCCGTCTGGGGCAAACATTGTATCGCTTCATCGAGTTTTACAACGTGTATGTGATCACATTCACGATAGTGGTTGATCTTTGACGTGACGGACAGTTTATTGATCTCAACTTTTCACTCTAGGTTGATCGGCTGTCCTACCCGTTTTTTTTTTTAGCAAATTATGATCTGAAATGCGGGATCTTAGCCGAATGAAGACCATCAGAGGGGGATCTAAGGGGTGACTTTTGTATAGTAAAAATTCTGTTTTCCTAAAACAACGGGATCTTAAGCGAACCGGGATCGTAAGCGGTGGGATCTTAGGCGGAGACTACTGTATGTGAATTAAAAGTGAAAAAATCTCTAGGTTTAGGAATCATACGATAGTACAAACGGAATAGAAATTTGTCTTCAAATGAATATGATTTACCCATCTAGGTATTTATGCTATTGTGGGGGTCGAATTTTTAAGTGTATTGTAGTTTTGACATCTTTTTCACTTTAGTCAGCAGTTTTCGCAAAAAAAAAGATATATCAGCAAATTTGCAGGAGAACACCTAGCTCAATCTTCTGTTAAAAACTTGGAGTGAAATCAGGAATACTATATTCAGACTCATGAACAGAAATGAATGATTAAAACATAATGGTTTCATATATACAGTAAAACATGACTATAGCGGCACCCGCTACAATGGGACCTTAACGGAATCCCCCTTTTTTTCTCTGTATAAACTCAAATTACCTGTGCTCGGGTTTAGCGGGGCAAGGAAAGGCCTTAACTCGGATACAGCGGGAGAGGTCAAGCGAGCTGTAGCTGGGGGGAAGGGGGTGGGGGGGGCTGTAGGCGGGATCCAAACTGGCAGTCAGCGGTGTGGCTTTGTTGTTGGCCAGTCCAGTGATGAGTGAAGTGGAGCAGGCGGCAGGGAGAGATAGTGCGAAGGGGCGTGTTGCGTGAGCCACTCCAAAAGTGATGTGCCATAGGCTAGCCTGGATGCTCAATAAGAGCCCTAGGCCTGGGCTTGGACAAAAAGTAAACGAAGAGGAGAGCGTGTAGTGTGTGATTCCTGATTCATTGAATTGCGATAGCTGTTCTACTGTACGCCTACCGGAACGATAGACAGCGCAAGCAACAAGACTGAGGAAAAGGTCGCTTCCAACAAAGACAAAAGGAAATGCTTCTCTCTCGAATGAAAGGCTGAGATAATCAGCGAAACTGACAAGAAAAGGGAGACTAACTTTATTAATTTGGAAGGGAGGTAATCAATTTGATTTTTAGACTTTTTCTGTAATTCCCCTTTGCATTCCTGGGAACTCACTTACAGCAGAATTTTTCTTCTCAAACAAAAGTCCCGCTATAGCCGTGTTCTACTGTAAACAGTTTTTAAAAATGGTTTTTATTTTTCTTTCTCTCCAACAGTGCTCAAAGCAGGTTGACTGGCAAGTCAACATGTCTGATTTTGTGGACAATGAAGCAGAGGAATCTGACTTGTCTTCAGAGGAAGGCGAACTCTCAGATGGAGAACTTCGTCCAGTGAAAAAAGGAAAGAAAGAGAAAGAGAAACCTAAAAAGAAGAAGGCAATACAAATATCTGATGATGAGGAAGAAGAGGATGAAGGTGTGATGGGTATAATATGTCTAAAATCTTCCTATCGATTTTTGCCCGGCTGCTGGTTTCTTTCTCTCTGTGTTCCCCCCTCCCCCCACCCCTACCCATAACACCCTGAAAACTGGCAGTATGCTGTATTTTTTTTGTAAATTCACTGTTTGGATAATTATGTTGAACTAGCAAGGCCCCCTTTTGATGAAAGGAATGATCAGTGCATTAACATCAACTGAAAGTATTTGGCCTACTATATTTACACTCTACTGGAATATCTTGAGATATGCAAAAAATTCAAAGGTCTAGATCTATGCTCTAAAAACAAAATGCGCCTCGCGAAATATCACTTCCGCTGTGAAGGACAGCTACGCAGATTTGTTTCGTTTTCAGTGGAATAGTATTTTAAAGTTGATAAAACATTGATGTCCATGTTCTACCATTCAACCATAGAAAGTATTATCAATTTTTGTATAACAGCATGGGCCGGGAACACAAGACAACAAGATAAAAGAAAAATTAAATCGACTAATACGGAAAGCATGTAAAATTTCAACGTCTTCATTCCCCTACTTGGATGAATTGTACATAACAGCTTGCACTAAGAAAATTAATTCCATCTTTTTAGACAACAAACATCCCTTGTTCCCTCAAATAAAAACATCAGTCAGAAGTAAAAGACCCATGCTTCTGATCTGTAACAAAGAAAGATACAGAAGGTCATTTTTACCATCATCTATCAAAATGCTTCCATCGTAACCATCTATCTTGTTTAGTGTACTTACGACCTTAGAGCATGCATCAAAATAACATTGAGTGTGTATCAAGCTTACGATTATTATTCTTTATATTGCTGCTCATTTATATTATGTATGTGATTGTAAGCCTACTTGTGTGTGCATGTGCGTGCACGTGTGTACGTGTGTGTGTTTGTGTGTGTGTGCACGTGTGTGTGTGTGTGTACTCGTGGTGGAACACCAAACCAATGTGCCAGGATCTGGACAATAAAGATGTATCTTATCTTATCTTATAACCACAAAGGCCAAAGGAGGACGGAAACTTTTTGTCACAAATATATTTTTCTAAATTCCGGAAATGAGTAAATAAAAAATCTGGCTCCGTCATGGGGACCTATCTATCTTTTTGCAGGTACTTGCCAACTTTCAACTCTGTAGCTGTCGTAGTTTTATGGGAAAAGTGACAATTGTGTTTCCAAGTTGCCAAATATATAATAGATGTATAGATTGACTCTCTATTCCGCTTTCTTGGTTGTACACTCCAGAATTTCAAAGGTGTGCGGGGCTAGTGAACGGAAACCTCACTTGTTTACAATGGAGTCTTAGAAGGGGGACTTTCCCAAGATTAGATCTAAATTAACTAATGAAATACTGAAAATTAAACCATAGTGACTTCAGGCTCCTCAGTAAAACTGTGCACTGTTTAAATGATTCTGAACCACCATTGATTTTGTCAAATTCGAAAGTTAAGGGGTTTGAAAGTTTTAGGCGGCCAAAGTGACAGACTTTCACTAATATATATAGAGATATAAAGGGTAATAACATGAGGTTTTCATTCTTTCATTTGTCTTAGCCTAATTTTTGAGCTTGATGGTCTGAATATAGGCATATATGAGACTTGGTTTTTCCTGTAAAAATGAGAGTTGCATCAACAACTTTGTCATAAACAGTGATATGGTACCACTGTTATAAGAATGGGAATTTGATAAATGAGTTGGGTTTTTTTGGTTTTACTATGGCATTAAAAATGTTCCCATTGTAAATAACAAAATCAAGGAGGTTTCTAAGAAAAATTTGTTCTTGGGTTTATATACAGACGAAGCTGCCATTGCTGAAGAAATGAAAGATTTCATCAATGAAGATGTGGAAGAAGACGCGGAGGAAGAAGAGGAAGGAGAAGGGAGTGACCAAGACGAAAAGAAGAGGAAAAAGCATCATCGTTCTGACGACGAGGACGACGACCAGCTGGATGATGAGGACTTTGATTTGATTGACGATAACCTGGGCATCAAAATCAACAGGAAGGTTTGTTGATTATCATAGTTTGAGTTTGTCACCCATAGCTGCTCAGCCTGTTCTGTCCCATTTGTATGACCATCTTGTTGACATGCTCTGATCTGAGCAGAGTTTGATATTTTCAAACCAAAGAGTTCTGAAAGTATTAGTTTTTTGTTTTAGTAGAGGGTTTTACGGCGCTCGCAACTGCATAAGGTCATATGAGCGCCAGAAGATTAGAGGTGTTACAAGAGAGTAACAGACATAAAAAAGAAGAAGAGGAGATAAGGACGATAGATGTTCGATGGAAAGAAGAAGCAAACCACACCAGAGCACCCACCAACCACCCACCCTGAAAGTATGCTGTTTTGTTATTGCTTTATATTCTGTGGTTTATTTCATGAGTTATAAACATAATTTAGGGGGGGGAGAAAACTAAAGTTGGTATATTATTTAGTCTTCTTAGTGCTGAAAAGAGTTTTTTTTTATTTGCATGAAGTGTTTTGTGAGACAATATCAGTTTCATGGGGTTGAGATTTTACACAACAGAGCAAGATTTTTTTATGCCAGTGTGAGTTAGTTTGATTGACATTTTTCATGATGAAGAAGAAAGTCAAAATGTTAACATCTCGATTTTACTTTGGTTCTCTCAAGTATGAAAGAACCAAGCTTTAAATAAAAAGCAAAATTGCTGTTTGTTTTCAATACTCTCCCATTTCCTGTGGTGGCCTGGAAGCCAGATGAAACAGATTTTTTAAAATTACTGTTCGAAGGATACAGGCGTCTTGAATGAAAATATAATTGTTTTTGTTGATTCTGGAGGGGTGGGGTTGAATTCCATGAGTTATGGAGATCGTATTTGGATTTGTTCATTTATGAAAGATTGAGATTGAGACGATACTCATTTGCAACAGAAATGTGTGCTTTTACTATACTATTGAAAGTGTTGGGAGAAAAATAATTTGATAAACCTAATTAACTTCATACATGTTCTGTATATTTCATTTCATTCCCACCATGCTGCATGCAAGCAGATGGCTGTGAGTATTTGGACTGACCTGTCATGCCGTTACTGATTTGGATGTTCCGGTTATTATATTACCCAGTAAAGAAAGTTTACAACAATAATAAGTTCGTCTGGGAGCGTAAGAGATTCTTGAAACTCTTTTTTCAATGGAAAAATTTAACAAGAGATAATCACTTTGTACAGCAGTAATAAGTAAAGCATATCTGTATTGAGTGCCCCATGCATCAAGATTGATTTTGATCACATGCTTTTGGGCTCATAATATGATTTTATATATTTATGCAGCTATATTTTTAGTTTTATGACGTTAGCTTTTGTATACTTGTGCACAATTTTCGATGGAATGTGGGAAGGGAGGGGGGGGGGGGGGAGGCTGTAGGTTTGTGACCTCATCGGTTTACTGTATTAAAAAACCCTTTTTTTTTTTTTTGTTTCATGTGTCCCATTTACCTCTTGTCACTGTGTACTGTTCTACATCTCTGAGGCTGCATATATTATGTCATTTTTTGAGGGTTTTAAAAAAGTATTTATTCTGACCTGAGTTTTCTCAGCTAAAAATAGAAGTTGATTTTAAACGTATTAATTTTTCTGTGGCAGTCAGTTTATATATATGCTCTTCTCTGACATGTTATCGCAAATATGTGTTTTGTGCTCTTATAGAGGACCTTGGTGTGTTGTCTGAGAAAACTAGGTAGTAGAGACAACCTGCACTGTAATAAAGGGAGTGTAAGACTTGCAAAGTTATCTATTAGACGCTTGTCAGAAATCTGTCCCGTTTTGGGGTTTTGAAGGGTGAACACTTTTTTTTTCCAGCAGATTTTCCTTCTTAAAATGGATTTACTGTTCCAAAATCTTAAATATTGAATTATATTTGGATTGAAAGGCTATTTTTTTAATGATATTGAGAGGGTGAGTTTGATATTAATTTCCTTGACTTGCTTGTGTGCGAAGATTTCCTTCCACTTGTAGAAATCATGGTAACAGAGTTGAAGGCATTTTGAGAGTAATAGGTACTCTTAGTACTTGGCTGGTTCGGTGATGGTTTGAAACATGCCTTGACTTTGGTGGGGGGGGGGATAGTATTCTCTGGGGATTTCTTGAGATGCTTTATTTCCTTACATCTGTAGGTTTAATCATCATTGTCCAATATTTTTACGCTGATCTTGTTGATCGTGTAAAGCCCTCATAATAGTAGCCTTGTTTGGTTCCCCTGTGAAAGACTTGTGTGGGAGATGCAAGATCCTTTACTTTGAGTAATACCTTTTGGGTTTAATAGGGTAGTGTGTATGTTTGAGAACTAGAAGACAGATTACAAGACTTGAAGACCGCACCCTGGCCTTGATGCGTGTTGTCCAGGATCAGTTGCCTTTTTGGAGAAGTCGGGTCTTTTGTTTCTTACTTAACTTTTGAGTATGTTTTTGTTGTCCTTTTTTTTCTTCAGCATAAGAGAAAGAGAATCAAGATGATGTCAGACGATGAAGACAGTGACAAGGAAGAGGATGGACAAGCTGATGATGGTAATGCTGTTTGTACCCTTTACAAGTGCATTATTGTGTAATTGTGGTGTTTGGTATACAGTAGTCTCCGCCTAAGATCTCGGTGCTTGGGAGCAAGGAAATGCGGGATCTTAGGCGAACCGGGATCTTAACTGACGAACCCAGGGAAGAATCTATGGTGACCCATGTTAAGGCTCACAATCGGTGAAATGGTCTCCCTCCACTCTACAATGAACTGACCCCCTTGGTGGGTTTGATGGCATAAGGGGAGCAAAGAGTGGTTAACGTTGATGACCTATCACTGTGCATAGTGGCATGAGGCGTGCCATTTTCACTTATTATCCTATCATGAGTCTCAAGATCTACGCTTATCCAGTTGCCCCTCCTCTTTACCTGTCAAAAATGTATAGCTTTCCGTCTCTGACCGAGTCCCCCCCCCCCAAACCGCCTTTGTCGTTACACACCATTACGGTGTGAACGCACCAATTAGCAAATTCGGGAGAAGAGACAACTGCTGCAATGGTCAAGGAAGAGTTCACGGCTCAATGTGATTCGCCTGGAGCGATCGTGTAGGCCCTACCCACCCAGCGAGTGATGCAAGTTTAGGTGGCGAGCTCAGGTGTGGGTGCGGTGCGTCGGGAATACAAACGCGTCGGTCAGTTCACACCCCGGTGTGATCCCGTCTGGGGCAAACATTGTATAGCTTCATCAAGTTTTACAACGTGTATGTGATCACATTCACGATAGTGGCTGATCTTTGACGCGACGGACAGTTTATTGATCTCAACGTTTCACTCTTGGTTGATCGGCTGTGCCCGCCCGAGTTTTTGTTTCGCAAATTATGATCTGAAAAGCGGGATCTTAGCCGAATGTAGACCATCAGACCGGGATCTTAGGGGTGACTTTTGTATAGTAAAAATTCTGTTTTCCTAAAACAACGGGATCTTAAGCGAACCGGGATCGTAAGCGGTGGGATCTTAGGCGGAGACTACTGTATTAAAAACGGTACATTTTCAAATTAAGGATTGTTGAAAACAATGCTTTATTACAACTGTGACCGTAATGAGTATACTGTTCATATCTAGACTGGGTGCAGAAGTTTTATTAAGTATATTTTCTTGGGTTTTTTTTAAAGTGCACACGACTTTGATTTCTTTTACATACATGAAATGAAGATCACTGATTGTTTTTCCCTTTCTCGCAGGCAAACACGCCATAGAAGAACAGTTGTTTGATGAAGATGACGCGGAGGATGGAGAGGGGCCTGCTGCATCAGTGCGGGATGAACAAGAGGTCACGCAACCGCAAGATTTTGACTCGGAGGAGGAATCCGGTGAGCCCATCGAGAGGGGGAAAGTGTTGCATAAATTGTTTCCTCTCTTGAATATGTTTTAAAAGTCATTGTTTTGTCGTTTTCTGAGATTGTGCGCCCTTTTCCTCTTATGTCAGCATTCTCCTCCATAAGATGCTTCACTCTTGTTGCTTGTCTCATTTGTGAGATTGTTCACAGTCGTTTGAACTTGCAGGATATAATGTGAAGTGAAGGGGTTCGTGGTGGTTTGATGGTGAAGGAGTGTGATAAGTGAGATGGTTCGCACTAGTTTTATTTACATGGGTGTATATGTTTTGTTATTGTAAGGGTTGTTTTGGTACTTGCATAAAAAAAAATAAAAGGACTCTTTGTTAAATGTCAGGGTTGTTCTGTTACTTATAGAGAAAAAGGCAAAGACTTTTTGTTAAATTTTCTTGCTTCTCTCTTTTTTTTCCCTTCCTTCTCGAAGATGTGGATGATTTCATCGTGGACGAGGAAGGCAATTCTATCAGTAAAGGCAAGAAGAAGAAGAAGCACAAGATCCACAGCGATGCGTAAGTTCTCATTTTTTTTGCAATGTGTATGAGAGCTTTGTTTTGGCTAGTTGAACCTATAAATGCATGACCTCTTAATAAAAATTTGGCCATAACATACCTTTGGATACCAAATAAAAGGATTCATGGTTAAAAAAATGTATTTCTTGGTTGATACATGGTGCATGTTCAGAAAATGAAAAAATTGTTACTTCTTTTTTCTTTTTCAAATCTTTCGTTTAAGATTCTGTTTTTAGGTTGGTGAGCCTTACTCTGTGCTGAGTGAACTCATACTTCAGTCTGCTTATATCGTGTTGTGAATGATTCCTTATATTGACAGTGCTCTTCAAGAGGCACAGGAAATCTTTGGTGTTGATTTTGACTTTGCTGAATTTGACAAGTATGATGAAGACGAGGAGGACTTTGAGGAAGAAGATGAGGTATGTGAACTGTCTGTTCTCATTGTGTGAAGTGGTTACATCCAGGTTTTCTTTTAAGTATGTTTGATTGTGATGAGTCATATGATAATATAAATAATCGTTGTAAGAGATTTTCAACAAATGTGAATTTTAATTCTTTTCCACACCTTTCACTTCAGTGAATTTTAAAGATTTCGCACATTTTTGCATTATGTGGTCATGGCTATCAGTGTGTTACCTGTCATTGAACTTACATTTATAATCTTTCTTTCATGTGTTAGTTTGCAAAGGAACACATACACACCCAGACTTCTGAGCTCAAGATTCTTCTGCTTTGTTTCTCTTTTAGAGTTCACGGGATTTATTTGTGTCAATTGTTTTTTCATTTTCTTATTCACAGTATGAGGAGGATGAGGAGGGAGAAGATGGCGAGACTCGACGTTCAAAGAAAGGCAAAAAGAAGGCGACAAAGAAAAGCATTTTTGATGTAAGCTTGATTCGTTTTGCTTTCCATTGATAACATGTTTCCATATAGGTCATTTTGTTGTCTTTTATTCATAGTTCATCACCTAAAATAAAAAAGTATTTTCATTGGTGTTTGACAGTAATGTGAGTGATTCTGTTACAGATTACAAATGTCTCCAATTATTAATGGCTAGAATTGTTTCCTCTTTATTTCTGCTCTTTAAAAGAATAACATTAAAGATAATGTTGGAGATGTGTTTAATTTGCAAAGGACATTATCTTTTGAGGACTTTATGTTGACTCGGTGAGTATGTAACGTTTTCTTTATCTATGATTTCTAAAGATTCAGAATTTCCATTTTTATTTATATTTGATTGGTTGATTTATTTGTTGTTGTTACTGTGGAGAGCACATTTATTTTGACTCTACTGTCTTTTATTTAAAGGTTTTTGAGCCCAGCGAGTTGGAGACGGGGCATTTCACAGACGCTGACAATGTTATCCGTTCGGCAGATCTCCCAGAAAGATTTCAGGTTGGTTATGCAGTCTCTTCTCCAAACTAGGTCTTATTCTCCTCTATATCTTCATAATTTTTGCTATTATATAGTGGAGGGGGGGGAAGGGGTTGTTGCTGCTGTTTTTTAGCTACTTAACTTTCTTTCATGTATTTAAAAAAAATGTTTTTGCCAAGTCTGTATGTTCATAAGCTTGATTTGGTATATTGCTGTGTGATCCATAAATACACATTCATTGGAAATTGCTATTATTTTCACCTGATTTATTGAAATCTTATTGGAGGATTTACCACTGGTATGTCCAACTTCTTCTCTTTGTATTTGTTGTTTCTGTCCATCTTGCTCTTTGCCTGTTCTTCTGTCAGTGTGCTTCTCTTTACTCAAAGCTCAGGTATGCCTTTGTACTCTTTCTTTCATCAGTTATTCCTTTCAATTTACAATTTTCAGTTAAGACGTGTTCCTGTGAAGTCAGCTGCTGATGCAGAACTTGAAGAAGAAGCAAAATGGATTTACAAGCAAGCCTTTGCCACACCTTGTATTTCGCAGCAGGTAATGGCCTTCTTGTTCACTTACTGTTTATTTGTGATTACGCTTTGAAAAATTCGTTGGAAGTTTGCTGATGTGTTTAATTAGTAGCTGTAGCTGCAGCTGTTCAGTTTTTATTGTTGCAAACTCCTTTGTCCTGTTATGACTCTGTGTCTTTTCATCTATTTGTCCGGCTATTCTTCCCTAGAATTGATTTTATATTACAAAAGGGTCTTCTAAAAAAACAAAAACAAACAAGAAACAACCAAGTTCTGTGATGCGGTACATTTTATACTCAAAGTGTTCACCCAGCACAGTGTTGCCTTTGGTTGACTAAATGTTAATTTTTTTCCTGTCTTCGGGGATCTTCATGTTAGTTAGCTGCGATCTATCCAAGGCCATTAATACCGTTGTATCATTTGATAAAAATTAGGGTGTTTTTTGTTTGTTTTTTTTGCATAGGTGCTATAAAGTTTGTGTGTCTGTTTATGGGTTTTTATAACACTGTACTGGTCTGTTCCTGTTTAGTCCTACCTGGACATGGACCACATGGGCGCCACCAACAACTTCAGCCGCCGCGCTCCCAACATGATGACCAGCAAGATCAAGCAGGCTCTTGATTTCATGCGCAACCAGGGCTTAGAGGTATTGTTTTAGTAAGGTTTTACGGCACTCGCAACTGCATACGGTCATATGAGCACCAAGAGGTGGATGTCAACAGAAAAGTCCATAAGGGGAATCAGGTTTACTCTGCTCACTTCTCTAGCCTCAACAGCTCAAAGTCTGCTTCGACTATCAAGACACCCCCGAAATAGCAGTTCACAAGAGAGTGACAAACATGCAAGAGAAGTAGAGGAAAATGACAATAGTAAAGATGAGGAAAGAAAAAGTAGCAGTTCCCCCCATGTTGTTCCGGCATTGTATGAGCATGACATTGATAAATCAGCCCATTTACAATTCTACTGTGCATAAGAACATGTTAATATCCCCCCTTTGGGAATGGCCTAAAGACATTTTTTTTCAGTCAATAGCACTGCTCTGGGGGCTTAGAGGTATGGGGACATGCAGTATAGCAAGAGTTAAAGATTGAAGTGTGATTTGACTGACGTATAATGAAAGAAATCTTTACTTAAGTATTCAAATTTTTAATTTTCACATTAAAAAAGATACACTAAATGCTAAATGTAGTGTGCAAACGACCTGTCACTTGAGCAACCTTTGAATGCATGAAACTTAACTATTTTTAGAGTGATGTTCTAATTTTTAAATATTATTTTGAGACTCATTTTTCATGTCACTATTACTGGTCTGCAATGAGTCCAAAACATTCTTTTTTTCCTTTTAAAGTTTATTAACAATCATCTATTTTTAAAATTGATTTTTACTTTTTGGTCAGTACATTAATCTGTGGTGATTCTTTCTTCACAAATTGTTATTTTCAATATATTGACATGGGAAGTGTATGGCACATGCTCAGAAGCCCAGTTTATCAATGCATTGGAAGTTTCTCTGGGAAACTTGATTGTATTCTGTCTTGTGTTAATTGGTAGTTTTGAGTTCCTGATGGTCTTTTGTTGATTTTTACCGTCTCTTTGTCATTGTGAATTTAATTGCTGTTTTATTTTCTTTCTTTATAGCCTGTGATCCCTTTGTTCCACAGGTTCCGTTCATTGCTTTCTACCGTAAAGAATATGTGGAACCAGAGCTGAACATAAATGACTTGTGGAGAGTCTACCATTGGGATGAAAAGGTAGTTTTTGTTGTACATTTTGTTAGCATTGTTGCAGTATGTGTTGATGGAACATCAGGGTTCCACGAAGAACACAACTAGTGAGAAGTTAATGTTTTGGTGTCTAAAAAAAAGGCCAAAAAAGAAAGCCCCAAACCGCACAGAGTTTATCAAGGATTTGTCTTCATCTTGAAGTAGTTCAACTTTAAATGTCCACGACTGCCTTCTTTGTCATTCGTGGTTATCATGGTGATCTCTCAATTTCAGTTTAGACCACTTCCTATACAGCAAAAGGAAACGGCTTCAAGAAGTATTGTATTCTACTCATGGCTTTGGGTCAAATGCGTTATTTCCAAAGGTTTTTGGACACACTGACAAACATTTTCAGTGATTTTCTTTTTATAGTAAGAGAGTATGTGTCAAGTGGACTTGTTAAAAGAATTTATAACAATAGTGACTACAATAATAATAGTTGCATTTATATAGTACTCTTCCATGCTTAACAGCATGCTCTATGCACATTATAAACATTTCTGGCTTGGAGGTAGGAGTAGAATGACAATGTAAGGAATTGTGTAATATCTTTTTCCACGGGGAGTTATTTGAAAGGGCGTTCTATAATGTACTCATTTTTGTTATGTCTACCAGTGGATGCAGCTTTGCACTCGTCGCAGCAACCTGACTCGTCTCCACGAGAAGATGAAGGATTATCTGTACGAGCAGTACTCCGACCCGGACAAACCCGCTGTTCTCTTCAGACCCATCTCTGAGGAAGAGATTGAAAGGTGACTTAATTATGTCCTTTTTTAATGTAGAAACATGCACGTTTTCATTCTTGATTGAAATATCAGATAAACGCCAGGAGGAACCTTCAATTTTCTGTATGTGTTGTTCAACGATTAAGAGATAACCTTACTTACATGTTAGCATTTTGTTGTTTAGGAATGACATAATTCAACGTATTGAATCAAGTTTTAGGACAGCTCGACTCAAGATTTGTGTATGGTTCTTTAGAAGTATTTTGTTGATTCTGTGAGGAGTGCACTGTCAGAGTTGAATGTAATGGTTTTCAAAATCGAGTCTTTTATTTGATGGGTGGTTGGCATATGCTCTAGTTTGGTTTGCTCCTTCTTTCCTATCCAACATCTATCGTCCTAATCTCTCCTTGTTCTCTTTTGTGTTTGTTACTATCTTGTAATATCTTTTATCTTTGGCGCTTATATGATCTAGTTGAGTTGCAAGTGTTCTACAACTTACTGAAACAAAAAAAAAAAAATTTAATGGTTGTTATGCCTCAGTTGCTAATCGTGTCCGCCATGGTATACCCAGAGTGGGTGGTTGGCGGGTGCTCTGGTGTGGTTTGCTTCTTCTTTCCAATCAAACATCTATCGTCCTTATCTCCCCTTCTTCTTTTTTATGTTTGTGACTCTCTTGTAACACCTCTAATCTTCTGGCTCTCATATGCATATGTGGGGGTCGTAAAACCTCTACTAAAAAAAAAGTATACCCAAAGTTCTCCTAGAAATCAATAAAATGGATTTTTTTATTTTCTCAGGGTGAAGAATGTTCAGACTCCGGAGGAGCTCCGAGATGTCTACCAGAACTTTCTGCTTTACTATGGCCACGAGATTCCCAACATGCGCAACAATGAACAGAACCAGCCCAGGGAAGAGGGCGAAGCTGAACGCGAGCCTAAGGCGAAGGGCAACTCTGTGAAGCAGGCCAGTAGACGCAGTGGCTACTCCATCTGCCTTGGTGCCAAGTTGGGTAAGTTTGATGACTGGTGATGTTTGGAATGGGTTTTTGTCTTTGTGAGTTGTTTTAACTGGGGATCTACCCATTGCAAAATCTACGTCTTTCCTGGTGTCTTATGTGTGTCATGTTTATGCTCCGCCATGGCTTTTTGTTCTGTGTCAGTGTGAAAGAAAGCACATTAATAAGAACAAAAAAGTGGATGGGTGGTTGGCTGGTGCTCTGGTGCAGTTTTCTCCTTTTTTTCCCTAATAGACATCTATCATCCTTCTTTTTTGTGTTTGTTAATCTCTTATAACCCCTCTAATTTTCAGTACTTTTATGACGTAGTCTGTCCATGAGTTGATTTAGTGTAATTGATGGTTAAATGCTTATTGTCATGTATTCCCTGAAGACTCATGATTTCACAATAATTGTTAAGCAGATCTGTTTATTCCAAAATACTGTTTTGGTCCCCCATTAGGGACTTACATTGCTGCTTTTGATGTGTAATCACCTTCCATTTTACAACAGAGCTGGAAATGAAATTAGGAATTATTTATTGCTATTCTTGACGCTTTACCACTCTACAAGGACTAGTATGGTCTGATGTGGTAAGCTTTGTGGATACTGAATCTTATTGCAGTTTTACTTACTTTTATTTCTCTTGTGGTGGTCTCCGGATGTAATTATTTTCCTGTTTCGTCATTAACCTCATGAATTGGGTAAACTTTGTGGAAACAGTTTTTCTTGCAGTTGTACTTTTTGTCTTTCCCCTGAAGTGGTTTACATTTGAAATCACTTTCAGTATCGCCTCAAGCCAAGTGTATTTAGTAAACTTTGTGAAGACATTCAAAATAGTTATTGCAGTTGCACTTACTTTCTTTCTCTTGTGGTGGTTTACAGATGAAATCACTCGCCAGTTCGGTCTTAAGCCGCATGAGTTTGGCGAGAACATCCGCGACAACTACCAGCGTCATGACGTCAGTCAGTGTCCCCTGGAGCCCCTGGAGCTGGCTAAGGATTATGTGTGCCCGTGAGTCATCATCGCTATCATTATCATCATCTTCATCATCATTGGTGGGTGGTTGGTGGGTGCTCTGGTGTGGTTTGCTCCTTCTTTCCTGTCAAACATCTATCATCCTTATCTTTCCTTTTTTTGTGTAAGTTTCTCTCTTGTAACACATTTATTCTTCGACACTTATATGACCTTTTTGAGTTGCAAGTGCCGTAAAACACTTACTTAAACTAAAACATCATCATTTGCTGCCTTTCTCACCCTGCTATAGGGTATAAGCCTTGAACGAACACTTTCCACCTTTCCCTATCCTGAGTTAGCCTCTTGATATTATTTCTGTCTTATCACTTTTCTGTACGTCATTCTCTGTGACATTCTAGGACTTCATCCAGAGAGACTTGTTAGGTGGCGGAGGTTTCGGGTCAGGAGAGTCCTTTCATGGGTCATTGCTGCCAAATTCAGTCTTATGCTTGTATGCTGTATCTCACATGTGTTTCCACTGTTGGCTTGGTGGGCACCATGGTGTAGTTTACTTCTTCTGGTGATTTATTGTGTCGCTATTGTCCCCGTCTGTTTGTTCCTGGCAAAATGTAGCCATTGTTATGTTTACGCGCTATCCTGCTTTGAAATGTGTCTTGTTTACAATGGAATGAAAGCTTTGTACTTCTCCATTTGCCTACTAACAGTAAACTATGAATGCTGTTGTATTAATTTTTGTACCAACTTAGTATGGTCAGTAGTCATTTATTATACTTGTATCAATACGGAAAGCTAAGGTTTGAATTTCTTCCACGCTTGGAATGGTTGGGTATCAGGGTTTTTGACAGGTTTTCATAGCTCAGCAGTCTGTTTTGAACTAGACATACTTTAACTTCTAACATGTGTAACATAAATTTGATGTGATAAAAATAATTTTCACTTTCATTCTTTGAATGTTTATATTCTCAGGAAATTACCTCAGAAATTGTATTGTAGGGCAGGCAAGAAGCGTTTCACTTTTGTTCTCTGAATGTTTGTATTTTCAGCCGATTCCCTCAGAAATTGTATAGTTGGCAGGCAAGAGTGGGTGGTTGGTGGGTGCTCTGGTGTGGTTTACTCCTTGTTTCCTATCAAACAACTATCGTCTTTATCTCCTCCTTCTTTTTTATGTTTGATACTGTCTTGTAACACCTCTAATCTTCAGCACTTATATTATGGCCTTATTAAGTGCCGTAAAACGCTTACTAAAACAAAAACAAAAAAGGCAAGCAAGAAGCATTTTCACTTTTTCTCTCTAAATATTTGTATTTTCAGCCAATTCCCAAGTGAGGAGGACGTCCTAAAGGGCTGTCAGCACATGGTGGCCATGCAGCTGTCGCAGGACCCCCTGGTGCGGCAGAGCGTGCGCACCGCATTTCAGGAAAGGGCAAAGATCCGGGTGCAGTCCACAAAGAAAGGCCTGAAGGTGAGTGGTTTTGCTGGCAACTGTGATTAACTTTAGGACTGCTGAAATCATCCCTCTTATCGATAAGATGCTTGCATGGAGTTTTATAGGTTTATGCTTTCGGCAGTCGTTTCCAGAAATTAGATGTGTTTTTTCTTAAAACGTAAGTGAATAGGCTTGTTAACAGAACTTAAAAGTCCAATGCTAATAAGCTTTTCTTTAATTGTTGTCCAATCAGGCTTCTTGGGAATGTTTTCTTTTGTGGCCTTTATTTTTGGGGGGTTTTTGTTATTTTTACTACCATGGCAATTCCTAGGCTCTAAAATTGTAATTGTGCTCTCTTTTTCAGAAGGTTTAAAGATGTGTTTTTTTGTTTTATTAAAAGTTTTATGACACAGGAACACAAATAGGTCATATAAGTGGTTAATATTAGAGGTTGATGGTTTATTTATTCATGATGAAAATGTTATTTGTGATTTTTGATGGCGAGTGTCTTTGTACTTCTCCAGGTGATTGACGAAAGCCACAATTGTTTTACTGTGAAGTACCTGAGAGGGAAGCCGGTGAAAGATCTCAAAGATGACCAGTATCTCAAGCTGAACAATGTGAGTTGTTTATACTTGTGACGCTGTCTTGTTATGTGTTCGTTTATGAACAATGATTTTATTGGGTCCTGTTTTTGTGAAAGTAAATTGTATTTTTTTTTTTCGCTTCATGGTACACACAGACTGTGGCTAGTGGCTTATTTTACTGCATGTTCATTCTGGTGCTGCTGTTATTAACATGTTGGTTGGGTTTTAGGGTATCCCTTTGAGCTTGAGATAAAGTCTGACAAAGGGATAGACAAAAATAAAAGAAGTGGTCTGTTTATCTGTCAGACTTATTCTCATGCTTTAAATGATGGCTATTGTGTTGATGTACTTATTTTTCTTTTTACTTAAACAATGTCATGGACTTGGAAGTAGAAACCATAGGGGGCTCTCGTGGCCTAGAGGTTAAGATGTTCGCCTCTCATTCAAAGGTCCCGGGTTCGAATCCGGGTAGTGCCAGAAAGATTTTCTTCTCTAAAATTGTCTCCTTTCTCCTCCTTTCCTGCTCTCTAGCTATGTTCTGTTGTCTGCATTCGTCTCCAGTTTCTGCCCTCACCTCCTTTGCCCCCTCCTCTCAGTTTCTTACTCTTTCTGTAGCCTTTCTACTGCTACTCCTTGGCTGTTTACTGCTGTCTTTCAGCCACACCCCTGATCTTCTGATACGATTGATTTACACTTGGCCTCCTCGGACAAGGGCGAAAAATCTTTGAGGTCCCGTGTGCAAGTTGCGCACATTAAAGTGCAAAATTCAAAATTTCCTACCAACTGAAAATGTTTAGTGTGTCCTGCACACTCATATGACCTTATGCAGTTGCGAGCACCGTAAAACACTTACAATAAAAAAAAAAAGTAGAAGCCATAGTGAAAATATCTCTGTTTACATTTCTTCTCTCCAGGCTGAGGAGGAGGGTCTGATCACTATCTCCGTCAAGATGGACGAAGAGGAGGAGCAGGGGGGCACCATCTCCACCTATTTCGAGGAGATTCGCCAACTGTACTACAGGGTCAGTTAAATTAATTATGTGTCCGTCTGTCATGTCTGTGTGTCTGTCTGCTTGTTGATCTGTACTCCTGCTCTACCTGCCTGTCCTGGTGGTTGGAGGTTGTCACAGGGAGACCATACTTTTTTATTCCTTTTCTGTTTGAGTATATTTTGCTTTTCCCCCCAAAAGTGACAGTGATTGTGTATATGTGGTTCTCTTTATTCGCGCGCTCATATGACCTTAGCAGTTGCGAGCGCCGTAAAACCTTATACTATACTATACTCTCTTTATTCAAACTAAATCTCACCCCCTGTTCTTCCTTTTGCGTGGGTGGTTGGAGGGTGCTCTGGTGTGATTTGCTCCTTTTTTCGTATCGAACGTCTAGTCCTTTTCTCTCCTCCTTTTTTGTGTATGTTACTCTCATTGTAACACCTCTATTTTTCAGCACTTATACGACCTTTTTGGGTTGTAAGTGCTGTCAAACTCTTACTAATACTCTTTTGCCACCCCAGGAATGTTATGTTTTTGCATCAGACAATATGTGATGGCAGCTACCACATACACCACATGCACACACATACGCATGCGCGCGCGCGCACACACACACACACACATACTTTCTCTCTCTCACTCTCATGTCTATCATTGGCTAAGGTTTCTCTTTTTATTTCAGGATGAGTTCAGCCACCTGGTCCAGCAGTGGAACACTCAGCGCTCAGAGGCTCTGAAGCGAGCTCTCTACAAAATCCTTTACCCTCAGATGGAGAAAGAGCTCAGAGCTAAACTGCTGCAAGAGGCCAAAGAGGGGGTCCTCAAGGTGAACCTTTTATAGTTTTTTGGGTTTTTTTTTTGCTTTGTTTTATTTGTTCCATCAGGAGTTGTTAGGTGTAAAATGTAAGAGTGTATAAGTAAGTTAGATGAGGGGATAGTATCTTTTGCACCCCTGTCATACTGTAAAGTGATGTTTTGTCCTTTTCACTGTTGAGGTAGCGTTACCTGCTTGCCTGTTCACAGTACAAGTGGCAGTGAGGTTATGATGTTGTCTTTTTTGTCAGGATTTTAAACAAATTTGTTTAGAATGGCTTTTATAAATCGGGGTTTGTTGTTTTGGGCAGATGCTCTGGTGAGGTTTCCTCCTTCTTTCCTATCTAACATCTGTCGTCCTTAAGTTGCCCGTATCTCTCCTTCTTTTTTGTGTTTATTACTCTCTTGTAACACCTCTAATCTTTGGCACGTATATGACCTAATTGTGTTGCAATAGCAGTAAAACGCTTACTAAAACGAAAACATAAATCTGTGTTTTATTTGCCTCAGGCATGCGCTCGCAAGCTGTACAACTGGCTGAAGGTGGCTCCCTATCAGATGGACCAGCAGCTGGAGGACGAGTTTGACGAGGCCAACAACGAGGACGGCCTCAAAGTGCTCGGCATTGCCTTCTCCACCAGCATGTGAGCCCATAGCATACTTTACCTAGCCCATCCCAACACTGAATAATGATGAGGGGTTTGGAATTTTCCTTTACGAATTTCCCCTCATATTGTTGGCCAGCTGTTTAAGTGCACTAAGCTCAAATCTTTGAAAATTGTGGTACCTGTATTGCAGTTTTTTAAACTCTTTAAACCCCAAGTTTTTTCCACCCTTCCCCGGAGTTTTTTCTTTGGTCACCTAAACCTGGTGCACTATGTCTTATTGTAACCCCAAACCCCAAAATCTTGCTTCCAATTTCTAAACGGCAGAAACAAAGGCTTAGTCATTACTAAAAAACTTGGTTAGGGAATAGTTAGGAAAAACAAGCAAAATCCAACACTAAATGAAAAGAAACAGTTGTCACTTGTATCGGGAAGCATCCGATGGGGAACAGGGTCATTACCGCTGGACGCTCCCAGCTTCTGATGGGGTTTAAAGAGTTAATCTTTGAAAATTGGTTGCTTTTTTTCGAAATTCAAATTCTAAATATTTAAGCAAAATAAAACAAAAGCAAGAATAGATACATAAATGAGATACTATTGTAAAAGGAATGAAACCGTTTTTTTCTCTGTCCTGAAAACTTGTTTTAGAAGCTTCAAACTTTAATTTGAACAGCTGGACGATGATATGGTTTTTTTTTGGTCCACTTTGTGTGTACATTAAGGTAGGGATTCTGTAGAAATAGAATAACAAAAACATCCCCTTGTAGATGATGTTTGGAAGTTTTATCGTCCTTGATGAATATAATTTCATTGCTGGCAACTTTTTGTTTATGTGATATAGTGATGTCTTTTCCAAACATGCTAACAAAGACCTGATAGTGGTGTTTGTTTTGAGCAAGGAGTGTTTTATAGTTGGTCGGAATGTGTAAAGTTTAATTTTTTGGTTTCCTTTGTTAAAATTTTATTCAAATTTCTTTCAAGTGGTCTTATTTGAAGGATGAACATCATTTGTTTTGTTTGAAAAGCATGTTTTGCTATTTTGCTACGCAGCAGTGTTCCTCAATGTAATCCCCTACAATCCAACCCCCTATGATCTCACAGGTCACCATGAAGCCCCAGCTTATTGAGACAATTTTTTTTTGTGGAAGTACTCTAGTTTTGACTTTCAGGAACATCTCACAGACCCCCTTGTAATGGATTCATGCACTGCATTTAGGGAGCCCCTGCAGCAGACAAAAAGAGACTAACAATAAACATTGTAGACATTTTGGTGTCTTGATGTTGGTGTGGGTCACAGGGTTACTTTTAATTAATACAATGTTGTATGACTTTCAGTCTGTTGTCATTTTTGCTCTTTTGTGATGATCATTTATTTAAACATTTTAGGGACACCCCGGCTTTTGGTGCCCTAATCGACGGCGACGCCTCAGTGATGGAATTTATCCGTTTGGAGAATATCACTAAAAGGAAGAATGCGTGGCGAGAGCTGGACAAAAAGGGCAAGGAGAAAGATATTGAGAAGCTGAAGGAGTTTATAGCAGAAAAGAAGCCTCACGTGATTGCAGTCACTTCAGAGTCCAGGTGAGTTTGTTTCTGTGACAGTTGCTATGCACAAGTTTCATGCTTTGTTTTCTTCTCGATCAATACTTGTGAAATTTTTTAAGTTAACGGTCGGTAATGAACTTTACTTATTTTTCTGATCCAGAAACAAACTTTACAACGACAACAATCTCTTTGAAATGTGAGCCGTATTTGCCTAATACGTAACATATTTTAAGACCCGTTCTTTTGACTTTGGTCAGTTATGACTGATTAAAATTGCTTCCTGGACATGTTCTCTTTGAAAACTTAAATTTTAGCCAAAACTGATGTAGTCTGTATGTTTTTGACTCAGTTGATGTGACTGATGATAGTGTGCTGTTGAAGGTTTATCCAATCTTTGAAGCCTTTTAAAATCATCGAGAAGAAAGACAGCAAGTTATTTTTATGTTCAAATATACTACTTGTTGGGTACCATTTTTGAAGCAAAGAGGCTGTAGTCAGCGTGACTTAATACTTACTGATGTTTATGGTCTATGAGCTTCTCTGTAACTCCAAGTGAAATAAAACATTTTGTTGAGTCAATGGAACGGATGTTTTCAGACAAGCTCTGATGATCATCGACGACATCAAAGCCATCATCAGCGAGCTGGAGATGGAGCAGCAGATGCCGGCCATCAACGTGGAGCTGGTGGACAATGAGCTGGCTATGATCTTTGAGAACACCAAACGGGCTGAGGTAAGTGTCGGCTTTTTGAGGCTTTTGTTGTCTCCTGCCTCCATGTCAAGCGCGCAAAATGGGACTGGACAGGTCATGTTTCATTGCTTCAGTTGCTTACTCGGTGCTACAATGCTGCCACTTATACTCATGAAATCCTAGTCTTACTGGGACAATAAACAATTTTAAATTGCCAATATTTCTGTGCTTTATAAGTTTACGAACTGTGCCCATTTACTGGAAAAAAAATTATGCTGTTACTTCATGCCTTCCTTTTCTCAGTTTCAAATACTTTGTTAGGAATGACTTTTTTTTAGCTGAAAAAAAATGATTAAAATGTTCATCAGTGGACTAGGATATATATGTGTGTGTATCTGTCCTGTTTTGTTGCAGACCGAGTTCCGCGAGTACCCAGCCCCTCTGCGTCACGCCATCTCTATTGCCCGCCGGCTTCAAGATCCCCTGCTGGAGTTTGCCCAGCTGTGTAACGGTGAAGAGGATATCTTGTGTATGCGTTACCATACTCTGCAGGTGAGGCCTCCCGCTCTCCTCCCACCCCCTCCTCTTTCTCCCCCTTCCCCCAGTTTTTTTCTATATGAAGGGGAACTGTACATTTCTCTTGGGCCTTTCTCCAAGGCTTTTTTACTCAGACTGTCTCACTCTTCATTTTTACCTCAAGGATAAAAGTTTTCCAGCTAAAGCTGGATGTCTGGCTTTTGAAAGTTTTCCGCCTGCTTGCTTGGTTTTAAATTCCTCAAACACTACCATTTCTTGTCCATGTAAGTCTCTTATTTGATAGAAAAGGTAGAATTGTTCAAATTTTCTCTTTGTTTCCTATATTTCCAATTGTATCTCTCCTCTCCGGCCAACAGGACTCCCTCCCGAAAGAAGAGCTGCTGGAATCTCTGTACCTGGAGTTTGTCAACCGCGTCAACGAAGTGGGTGTAGACATCAACCAGGTGTTGTCTTTCCCCTACACCGCCCCGCTCCTACAGTTTGTCTGTGGTCTCGGACCCCGAAAGTCAGCACAACTCATCAAGGTCAGTTATGGGTTTCTTGTAAGGCTGTCAGTCAATTACAGTACATTTGTAAAAAGACAGGGCATGCAAATAAGTTTTCAGCAAGAAAATAACTCAAGTTGTGTACTACAGGGTTAAATGTTTTAATAGATGGACTTTTTTGTCTTTTCCTTTTTGCTTACTTCAGCTGTCATTTTCTGGCATGTACTTGAGTCATGTTCCTCTGACACATGCCACAAAATATTGACCAATACAGCATTAAGATGTTTTCTGTTGTGACTGAACAGGTCCAACCTCTAGACACAAACCCTCCTCCTCCTACTCAGTGATGATTTAGGGCTTTTGTCTTGTAGGCCTTTTTACTGTTGTTCGTATTTGAAGGAGTGATTGGCCGAGACTTGCTGCTAGTGATTGTTTTCTGGTTTCTGAAGAGAGAGATAAAAGACCTCAGTTTTTGTGGTTGTGGAAATGTGGTTTATAATGGCGTGGACATTCTCTTTCTCCCCGGAGCAGACCCTGAAGCAGAACAACAGCCGTTTGGAGAACCGAACCCAGCTGGTGCAGCTGTGTCACATGGGACCCAAGGTGTTCATCAACTGTGGAGGGTTCATCACAATCGACACAAATCAGCTCGGAGACACGTGAGTTACTATGTATTTTTTCTGTTACAAAATCAAGAGAAGAGGCTATTGTCTAGTCAGTTTCCTGGAAATTATTTTCTAAAGCTGTCTTAGCCGTACCTTGTGTGATCTGATTATGCTTTTAAGGCTAAAGGTGTTTTTGCTGAATTATTTGTTCATGATGAGACAGCTTTCTTTTTTTCCCTGTCTGTAGGAGTACTTAGATTGCACATTTTTAAACACAGCATTTCTTGAAATGTATTTTTTTATTGTGACATAATTTCGAGAGGCCACGGAAGTAATCTACATCCTTTTTTGAACGGACGAAACAAACGTTGACCAAATAGTTTTGTTTTGTTTTATTAAAGTTGTGTAGTGTTTATCTTGCCTGATTCCCTGGATGTCCCATTCTACCATTCTCAGGTCGGAGGTGTTTGTGGACGTGCTGGACGGCTCCCGCGTGCACCCCGAGGCCTACGAGTGGGCGCGTAAGATGGCAGTGGACGCCCTCGAGTACGATGACACGGCGGAGGATGCGAACCCTGCCTCGGCGCTGGAGGAGATTTTGGAGAGTCCCGAGAGGCTGAAAGACCTTGACCTTGACGCCTTCGCTGAGGAGCTGGAGAGACAAGTTTGTTTTATTTTTCCTTTGTTCATAAGTTTGAGCAGGTGACAATAAGGAATTTTCTGAACGGTGTAAATTATATCAAGAGTACTGTATCTGTGGAAATTGATGCTCTCAAACACACTTGGCCTTGTCCTCTTGATTTTATGAGTAGCCTGTGTGTCAAGGCAAAATTGTGGCATGCGTCACATGAAATACCTCTCACTACTTCCTTGTCCTCATAGGGAATCCTTACCTTGGTTTGAAATATCTTATCGAACAGAACATTAAAGCATGCCTCTGTAGTATGTGCACTGTTTTTTAAATTCCGGTTTCTCTATATCCAGGGTTATGGTGACAAGCACATCACATTGTACGACATTCGTGCTGAGCTGAATCACCGCTACAAAGATCTGCGTACTCCGTACCGCTCTCCTTCGCTGGAGGAGCGGTTTAACATGCTGACTAAAGAGACTCCCGAGACTTTTTATGTTGGTTAGTGACATCTTTCGTTGTACTTCTGTAATCAATTGAAGAGACTAGAAAGGACACAGAAGATGGAATATTTTATATAGTTACAAAGAGCCAATACAAGAGTGAATGTGTAGATTGACATTGTTTTTCGGGTCGCATTTCATCTAAAAAATAATGGCTTAAAAAGATCTTTTCTCCTTAGGACTTTCTATGATGACTGAAATATAAAATGAAAACAAAAGAGAAATTTTGAATTGTGACAGCAAAGTTTTTGTCTATTAGTGTCAACTGAATGTCTTTTTGGTAGCAAATACAACTGTAAATTTTTATTGCATTTTCACAAAATCCTAGTGGCATCTATGTCAAACTCATGGTGTATGATTCTGATTATATGTAGACAGGCCCATTGTTTCTCACTTCCACCCTTTAATGTCTTCCCCCAGGCAAGATGGTGCTGGTCCGTGTTACGGGCATCGCGCACAAGCGCCCTCAGGGCGATCAGCTGGACCAGGCCAATCCCGTGAGAGACGAGGTGTCCGGCCTGTGGCAGTGTCCCTTCTGTCACTCCAACCAGTTCCCAGAGCTTAGTGATGTGAGGCTGCTACTTTATTTCTATTTCAAATTATTATTTTAAAATTTGTTTAATGTTTTTGGGTTTTTTTAAATACGGAAGGCAAACCTAATCGGTCATATTTTTAAAGGATCGTGTATCTCAAATATTATTCTACAGATTTTGTTTTTCTTTACAAAGTTTACTCCTACTTATAAACATTGATTTTCATGGGAATCCCCAACTGTAAAATCCTGTGAAGAATGGAGCGTCATTACACGTCTACTTTAAGGAATCAGAGATGACACCTCCAGAAAAAAATTCATAAGTGTTATTTAAAGCTTGTTCTTTTTTCCTTGTGCGTTTCCCAGGTGTGGAGCCATTTTGACGGTGGAAATTGTCCTGGGGCTGCAGTGGGTGTCAAGTGTCGCCTGGACAGCGGGGTCACAGGGTTCATCCACACAAAGAACATCAGCGACAAAATGATCCGGGACCCAGAAGAGCGGGTGCAGGTAGGTCATCGTGGCTGAGCGTAGATGCTACATCAATGTTGAATTGAAACTTTAGTCGTTTTGATGATAAATCGGCTGAGCAAAGAAAGGAGCTAGCCTCCCTCAGCCTGAAATTCCTACAATTACACCACTTGCTGCCAAATGATCAAGTCAAACCTCAAAGAAGACTGGATGAATGATTGGGCTACAGGTACGACAGGAAGGATGATGTATGGCCACCTGAATAAACCACTGGTCAAAGATCCAATCAATGAGTTGAGGAGGGATCAATCCATAATCTTCCTACTTGTACCCCTCTACCAACATCTCAACCGAATTGGAGTAAAGCAGTCTGTTGCCTGCCCTCATGTGACTACCCCTCAGAGACAGTGGAACATCATCTGTTCTTCTGTAGAAAACTAACTGATTTAAGGGGTTGTATTCTTCCCAAGCTACCCCACGCATCTAATTGCCTCTACTCCTCAAGACAACAATTAAAACAGACATGCAGCTATTACCGAATGGCATCATGCAGAAGAGTTAACGCTCAGATGCTACTGGATCGCTAACAACGACAACAGCATGATAAATCGGCGATATACTGCTCGGTGAGGAGTAGGGCAATGACTAAGGTTTGAGACATAACCAAGGTTTCAAAACATTAGGCTGATCAAGCTACACCGATATAGTTGGGTATTTCATGAAGTTGTAGACATTTTATCGCTATTTTTCATATTGCTGACATTTTATAGTTTTATTTCTTTCATGGCGGCTTGTGTCAATAGGGATTTCTTTCAGGTGCTATTGGATATGTGGTGAAAATTTTGTGAGGCTAATGTATTTCCTCTTAAAGAGTTGATTAGTGTATTTGATGATGCTATGCTCTCTTGTTTCAGATTGGAATGACCATCCACTCTCGCATCACCAAAATTGATATTGAACGATTCCAAGTGGAGCTAACCTCCAAGTCGTCAGACCTTTCCGACAAAGATGGGCTCTGGAGGTTTGTATTTAACAGTTAACATATTTTATACAAATGCCCAGTACAAAGTTGTAATGTGTTGTCATGAATGTAGAAGTCAGCCTAAAAGGTCATAGGAACGCAACCACTATTTTGTGTTTTATTAGTAAAAGATGCACTAAATATTCCCTGAGTAGAAGAGAACAAGTCACAATCATTCGCCTGTGAACACAACACATCCCACTGAATTCCTACCTAAATAGGATCCGCAAGGATACCCCACCCGACTGCCAGGGTGAAACAGTATCACACCACCTCTTCACTTTCCCTGCACTTAACGACCTGCGTAGTACCTACCTACCTGCCTCCCCAGACATTGGAAATACTCTATACAGTGACAAAACACAGTTGATAAAAACCTGTAAATTCTTTGCCATATTGACAGACCGAAAGGCTAGAACTCAAGTAGCGGCTGGATCGGAAAAGTAAAGTGTTTTATTCGTAGAGCGTAGGGTTAAAGCAGTGCTGCAAACTGTAAAAAGTATTGATGGAAAGAAGGCTTATATTTTAGATGAAAGTCAGAGCTGAATACATTCACTTCTGTGGGTTGATCCACCAAAGTCGAGCTAATGGTTTTGCACATTTGGTGGTTAATGGGAGTGGTCCAAAAGGACTACCTGTGTAAGATGTAAAGAATATCTGTTGTACTTTCTTGTGGTTAGATACAATTTAGAATTGTGTCTTTTATTGTCCATGTCTCTTCTGCAGGCCACAGAAAGACGTGTATTATGACTACGACCAGGAGAAACTAGACATTGACAAAGAAAATGACAAGAAAAAGCTGCAGGCCAGACAGAGTGAGTTTTACTGTTTGAAGTTTTAAGAATCTATTCAGTGTGCCTGGTCAGGAGAAATAGTTCTGTACTTGTACTTTCCTCCTTGGGGGTGTTTTGTCATTTATTTGTTCCAAGCTAGTTTCTCTAGATATTCTTTCATTCTCTTCTGAATGATTTTTCAGAATTTGTCTTCAGGACATGCTGTGATTTTCGAAAAGGCAAAGAAAACGAAAAAACAACATTATAGCAAAATAATAATGGTATATTGCTTACCTTTTCTTTTTTGGACTTTAACGGCTTAAATTTGTTTTTCTGTTCCTTTGAAGTATGCTGTGTTAGTCTTGTACTAAATACCTGTTTTCAGAACTCTGACAGAAAAGAACAATGACTTTGATGGGGGCAGAGACTTTGTATGTTTGAGGGGAAAAAAGTTATATTTCATTGTCCACCATTATTCCTTTTGCTTTGCGAGTTGTTGGCAGGTACTGGAAGTGGATAATTCTTCCCAGACTTTTTCTCTGGTCATTAAGGGTGTTGATTTGCAGTTTTTCCTTTTTCCTATCCACTTGTAATATCTGCCATTGGCCTGTTGGTTGTCTGGTATGCTCTACTTCTTGTACATTTTCACCAGATTACCAGTATCCATGTTTTTTGTTCCCGGCAGGCTGGCCATTAGCTTATTGATGTACACTCTAAATGTATACTTCGGTCATCATACCTTTTTCTTAACACTGTGTAACCATGGCTGTGTTGACATGCTTCTCTTTTCTCCACTGAACTAAGATAATCCTTGTGGGTGGTTGGTGGATGCTCTGATGTTGTTTTCTCCTCCCTCCCTGTCAAACATTTTTCGTACTTTGTCTCCCCTGTTCCAGCATACATCAAGCGTGTGATTGCCCACCCTTACTTCCACAATGTGAGCTACAAGGAGTGTGAGAAACTTTTGGCAAACATGGACCAGGGTGATGTCATCGTGCGGCCCAGTAGCAAGGTGGGGAACTTCGTTGAGTTTTGGTTGTCTCGTTTTTATTGAAATACTTCACACACACACACACACACACACACACACACACACACACACACACACACACACACACACACACACACACACACTTTCTAAATAGTTTTTTGTTTTTGCTACTTTCAAAATTCTCCCTAGAAAAGATGGAACCAATTTGTTCTTTTGAGTTCTGTTTCTGAATCTGTATGTATGACTAGTTTTTACTTTAATTGTCAATTTCAAATGCTGTGTTATGCAAAGAGATATATCTACCTTGGAACATCTTGGGTCTCCTGTTAAAAAGTGAGGTTTTTCTTCTGTATGCAGGTTACTCACAGTCCAGGCTGTCCCTGCTGTTACTCTAGCTTGAAGAGCTAAATTGTAGAAATTGTTGAATATCAACAGTGTGGTAAATGCACTGTTTTTAATAGAATGTATCTTTATGTTTGAAAACAGGACATTTTATATTATTCATGTTCAGTTGTAACAAAAATTTCTCTCCGGACTCCCCCCCTCCCCTCCAGGGTTCTGACCATTTGACAGCAACGTGGAAAGTGGCCGATGGGATCCTGCAGCATGTGGACATCAGAGAGGAGGGCAAAGAGAACGCTTTCAGCTTGGGTAGATGTCTGTGGATAGGGACAGAGGTGAGAAGGGGCTCTTACAGATGCACACAAACACGTGCGCACACACATATATACACACACATATACACATACTCAAACACACGCAGTTGCTTATTCCTTTGGTATTTAGAATTTTTTTTTTTGCATTTTCTTTTCCCTATGCTTTAAAATGTATTCATTTATTTAAAGATTTTGCGACTTTTTGTGTTGAATACTTGCTGTGCTCAAAAGTTCTGAACATATTAATAATGATTAAAACTCAGAGCTTTAAACCTTATTTTTAAAAAACAACTTTTAAAACTTACCATGCAAAATGTTGTGCTTTTATAAGACTACTATAGAAGATGCTGAAATAAAAGTGCTGTTCAGCTGTTAACCCTTAGAGCCCGGGGAACCCTCTGACCGGTCCGGAACTTTATCGATACGTAGCCCGATAAACCTTTTCATGGTCTGGGGGTCACGTATCGAATTATGGGATGTTTAAAGGCAGTAAAAGCTGGCCAATCAACCCAGAGTTCCTTGCTTGTAAAAGTCGCTTCCCCACATATGGCTGCGTCCGTTACAGCATTGTTTTGTGCTGTGTTGATGGTGTAGAGCGTGTTTTTCAAGTGCCTTTCTTCATCGTTCTGTCATGGATCCAAGTGAGCCTGAGCCAGACCCTTCTAGGCCTAATCGGGTGTGCTAAAAACTATTCACTGTGTGTGATGTGCTAGATGATTTAGAGGATGTGAGATATGCAACTCTGATTAGTTTCTGTGTGGATATTTTGTTATTGTGTGTGACGTATTTGTTGTGACCCAAAGGGTTAATGACTTACTGTATTGATCTGCTTCTCTTTGACTTTAATCATCTCACAAGAGCGAAAACATGCACAATAACCCCCCCCCCCCCCCCCCCCCCCCCGCAGTGCTACTGACTGAAGTGTCTTTAGGCATTCCCAAAGGTGGGACATTAACCATGTTCTTATGCACTGTAAAATTGTGATTGTAAATGGGCTGATTCATCAATGTCATGCGTATAAGTGTGCCTGAACTGCCACAGGGAACTGCTGCTTTTTCTTTCCTAATCCTTACTATTGTCATTTTCCTCTACTTCTTTTGTATGTTTGTCGCACTTTTGTGACCCGCTATTTCTGGGGTGCCTTGATAGTCGAAGCAGACTTTGTGCTGTTGAAGCTATAGAGGTGAGCAGAGTAAGCTTGATTCCCCATTTGGACTTCGCTGTTGACATCCACCCCTTGGCGCTCACATGACCTTACGCAGTTGCGAGCACTGTAAAATCTCTACTAAAACAAACATACATATACAATAAATAACAATAAGGACCAATAATAAATACTTTTACAGAATCACACATGTTTTGGGGTTGCCTTTCAGGAATATGAGGACCTGGATGAAATCATCGCTCGTCACATCCAGCCCATGGCAGCCACGGTACGAGACCTCATGGCCTTCAAGTATTACAGAGACTCGGAAGGAGGGAAGCGGGAGATTCTGGACAAACTACTGGCCGAGGAGAAGAAAAAGACTGGTTTCAGGTAAGCCTGCGCTTTTTTCAGAATGATCACCATTTATATTATATTTGCAAATGTCTAAATGTCTTCCCCATCAACAGATTTTTAGATTATTTACTAAGTGTCGGAGAGAAGATGGATTAGTGTTAAATCTTGACAGAAATTGAGGTGTATGATTCCATCCTATCTCCTTGTTTTAGTAAGCACTTTACGGCACTTGCAACACAATTGGGTCATATAAGTGCCGAAGAGTAGAGGTATTACAAGAGAGTAACAAACATAAAAAAGAAGGAGGGGCGATAAAGACTATAGTTGCTTGTCAGGAAAGAAGTGGCGAACCACACCAGAGCTCCCGCCGACCACCCATATCCCATCTCTTTCAGTCATTTTTTACGCATGAAGAGTGATGTTTCCACAGTGTAGCTAAATGCGTATTTCTCTCCTTTCCACCCAGGATCCCGTATTTAATGAGTGCCTCCCGTCAGTACCCTGGCAAGTTCCTGTTGTCGTACATGCCTCGGAACGTCCCGCGCCACGAGTACGTGTCTGTCACCCCCGATGGCATGCGCTACCGCCTGCAGATGTTCAGCTCCGTCAACTCGCTGATCCGATGGTTTAAGGAGCATTTCCGTGACCCGATTCCAGGTGAGAGACTTTTGAGAATGGTTGCCATTTTAAAAAATACTTTTGGTATTGTCTGCGTCGTCAGGCGCATAGTATGCGTTCTTAACCGCTGAATGGTAGATGAAACTGAATTTTTAAAGGGGGTTTCTTAGGTTGCGAAGGTTTTACGCAGCCGTAAGGAACTAAGTTTCACTGTTATTGGCCCTTTTTGGTTGTCATGGAAAGGCAGTCATCGTGAACTGTTATTTATTTTAAAAAATACAGAGTGAACTCCCAAGCTTTCTCACAATTCCTAGACAGTGGTCATGTTTTGTATTATATACTGGCCCATGCAGCTTCTTCTCCTGTTAAGTTAATGAAGTCGGCCACGTTTCATGTCTTAAGGTTCTCAGTGTCTGTCTGTTTATGTGAGTAGATGGTTGGTGGGTGCTCTGGTGTAGTTTGCTCCTTCTTTCCTATCGAACGTCTATCGTCCTTATATCTCTTCGTTCTTTTCTTTGTATGTTACTCTCTTGTAACACCTTTAATCTTCAGCGCTTATATGACCTTATTGTGTTGCATGGTGCAGTAAAACTCAAACTAAAACTAAACTAAATCTGTGTATGTGTCCTTAGGCACCCCGGCGGGCAGAACTCCAGCCATGTCCACGTACACCACTCCAGGCCAACAGATGCAGAGTAAGTGTTCTTCTTGTTCTTGTTCTTGTGTGCTTTGCCAGACTCCAGCCAATACTGCTGAAAGCTGACAAAAATGCCTTTAAAAAAAAATATGAGGCCTCAATTTTTTTATTTGCTGAATCGAAAGCCTGATCAGTTACCCTATTTGTGTGAAAAAATCAAAGTGAAACTGTGACTAGATTTTTAATAAATTTGAATTCACATTTTGTTACAACTCTATTTTTCGATGGTTACGCTCTCAAAAAATTTCTTTTTCTTAAAAATGCTGTGGGAAAAAAAAAGGTGTTTTGTCAGCTTACGGCAGAATAGATGCAGAGTAAGTGTCTTATTCTTATATGCTTGGCCGCTGACCTGTCGACTGTTTGGGTTATCACTGTATTTGTGTCTGTGTGCGAGTGTGTATTGGTGAATGTGTGTTTGTCTCCTCATTTACAGGAATGTGTCACATGGAGGGGGGGGGGGGGTTGCATTTTTTTTTACAACTCAACTGCTCAACTGTCATTTGCATAATTTTATGAGATGTCTATCATTCGTGTGTCGTTAAAGTTAGGTTAAACTGGTAAGTATATTGAAAAATGACACGTTAAGTTCTCATTCATGATACATGCTGGTGAAAAAGGAGTTGTGATATTTTTGTGATTGGCTGGCTTTTCAACCGAATGATTTACCTTTGAGCTGAATATGGCCAAGTAAAGGAAGGGAGTACATTTGTTTTAAATGCCAAAATGATCTGGTAGGGGAGGATGGGTTACCAACTTTTCTTATACACATGTTTATGTTACACCTGTCCAGTAATTTTAAAACATGATATTTGTATTTAATTGTAATGTGCATTGAGCATTTTAAAATAAAAATATGGAAATGGTCAGCATAAATATTATTTATTATTATTATTGTTATAATGATATTATTATTATTATTATAATTAATATTATTATTATCATCGTCATTATTGTTGTTATCATTATTTTTATTGTTGTTATCATTATCATAATAATTATTATTATTATGTTTCTCCTTTCTCCCCCAGCCCCTGGCAGAACCCCAGTGGGTCGCACACCGATGGGAATGTCCAGCGGCATGTACGGTCACCACAGTACCACACCGCGCGGTGCACCCTCGGCCACACCGCAGATGGGTGGACGGTCGGCGTATGGGGGTTTTGGCTCCAGCATGCCGTATCAGGTACGGAGCTCGAGATAGACTTAGTGCTTCTTGATTTAGTGAATGCTTTATCTTCGGATAAAATAAAAGAGTAAGAAAAAAAGAAACTGGACTGGAGAAATGGTAGGCAGGCATACAGGAGTTTTGGCTCCAACATACCGTATCCAGTACGAAATGTGATGCATTTACCCACTGACTGCCCAGTCGGAGATTGTTTACGATTTTTTTGTTAGGATTGGGAGTGAAAGGGTCAACTTGATGGATAGACATTTCGTTTGTGGTTTAATTGTAGGCCGTTGCTTCTTTTTTTTTTTTAGAGTGACTGTAAATGTGTGCATGATCTTATTAATTGAAACCAAATTTCTGTCGGTAGTAGAATTCAATTACATAGTGGAAAGTTCCAGTAGAGATTGTTTTGTGATTATATTTCCACAACTTTTTCTGTGATTTTCTTCATGAAAAGTGGCATTTGTTTATTTTCAAACTAAGACCCAAAGAAATCGGAGTAGTTTGAGTCTCATCTAAATGGAAAAATACTAAATTCTCCCCCCTCCCCCCCAATCACTATCGTGGATGGTTAGAGGGTGCTTTGATGTGGTTTGGTCCCTCTTTCCTATCAAACATCTGTTGTCCTTCTTTCTTTCCTTTTCTTTAAAAAAAATTAGAATTTTTAAATATTTGTTACTTGTAATACCTCTAACTTTTAGCACTTTTGTGACCTAATTGTGTTGAATGTGCTGTGATACTCTTTCTAAAACGAACATCCGCTCCAAATAATTTTTTTTTTTTTTTAGCTCATTACGCACTTTTATTATGTAGGTAAATAAGCTAATTTTTCCCCTCTTCATTCTGCACAGCCTGGAGTGACGCCAATGATGAACTCCATGATGACACCGTCGTCCTCCTACCAGCAGTCTGGCACCGGTCACATGACCACGCCGGGCGCCAGCGGACAAATGGGAACAGCCACGCCCTCTTACCAACCGACCCCACGCAGCATGGGAGGACAGGGCGCCCCATGGCCCGGTGCTACGCCTCGCACCCCAGCCTCGCGCACGCCCCGCATGGGCCAGCAGACTCCATCCGGCCACCACCACCACCATCAACAGCAGCAGCGCACGCCCAGGCAGAGCAGCGGTCCGACCACTTCCAGTGGAGATATGGACTGGGCTCGGGCTGCGGAACTCTGGGCCAACAGGAAGAAGAACAAGTCTCCGCGAGCTTCCCCACGGCCGTCGCCTCTCCCCAGTCCGGCCCGCAGGGGTCTCGAATCTCCTTTCACGACGGGGAGTAACGCGGGGGGCGCTTCACCGCAAGGTGACGGCACTCCGCTCATTGATGAGAGGTAGCCAGAGGGACGGATGCTCTCTGGCAGTATCTCAATGCTTGTTTACTTGTACATAAAGGGGCGAAAGAAAAAGTCCACTGGACTTGTGTGACTGACTGCCTTGAACTCTGCTTTGTATGGTAGGGGCCGAGTCTCTGGCTTGCATTCCTATGTATGGACATCGAGTTCCAATGAACCTTTTTCACTGGAGCATTCATGATACGAACGTTGGAATGACACAAAAGTCTGTAATAGTGAAGAGACAAACAGTTATTTCTAGCTCATCCAAACTTCACATGTGTTATATTTGTTTTAATTGATCTGGAATTAGTGTGGAAGTGATTCTTTGATTTAATATAACAGTGAGGTTAAGTGTGAATGCTAGTCTGAACTTCTAACTAGCTAGCACCAGATAGGATGTATAGGTGTCTGTTCATATCTGGAACAGAACTTGTTCATGAGCAGTAGACCGTCTGTGTGATCGTATGAGGCTGCTGAGTGTAAGTGTAAGGGTTGAGCAATTTGTATGTTATGATTGATGCTTTTGTTTGAATTGGAATTCAAGGTCAAGAAGTGTTTGCGAAGCATACGGAAAGATGCTATGGGATAAGAATGAAATTTTTGTTCTTGACCTTGTGTACTGTTTCGTTTTGTTTTGTGAAGGAGACTTGTTTTCTTAAAGTGGTTACGTACAACAGACCTACAGTGACTTAGGTCATAGGATTCATTGCAATACTGATACTTTCTGTATTTTGGTTCAAAATATAAGAATTTGTTTGTAGCATTTTATGTGCTGGAAAAAATTGATGTTGGTGAACATATTTCTTTTCGCTAAAGGAGAAATGTGTGGGATAAAGAGGAGTGGTTCTTCACTGGCTGTGGTTTGTCCATTGTTTAAGACCAGACATTTTGGTGCAGTTTTCTTTCAGAGCAAGTGTATTATCAGCTGCTGAAATGCCACGGCGTGTTAGGTCTGTGCTCTTTTGTGGTTGATGAGTGCTCGCACCTTCTACTTCTACTTCTTTTTGCACCCTGCGAGACGGTGCTACTGACTGAAGTGTCTTTAGGCAATTCCTCCGAGGGGGGATATTATTATGTTCTTGTGCTCAGTAGAATTGTAAATGGTGTGATTCGCCAATGACATGCTCTTAACTGTGCCTAAACTGCAACGGGGAACTGCTGCTTTTTCTTAATCCTTACTATCGTCATTTTCCTCTACTTCTTCTGTATGTTTGTCACACTCTTGTTACCCACTATTTCCGGGATGCCTTGATAGTCGAAGCAAACTTTGTGCTGTTTAAGCTGTAGAGATGAGCAGAGTAGGTCTGATTCCCTGTATGGGCTTCTCTGTTGACTTCCACCCCTTGGCGCTCATATGACCTTATGCAGTTGCGAGCGCCGTGAAAACTCTACTAAACTACTAAACTTCTTTTTGTGTGCTTCTTTTGTCTTCATCTGTCCCTGGTGAAATGTTGCCGTTGTCATGGAGACTGGCAATGTATTGCGATTCATGCCCCCTGCCCTTAGAGTTAGAGTTAGACTAGCACCAGCTGGGGACATTGTTTTACGAGGTTTTGTCCCAACAAGTTTAAAACTGTCGGCTGTCGGGGATAGTCAGAAAAACCTTAGCTTTTTTTTTTGTTTTTTTTTGGTACAAAGGCCAACGACTGTGGAAATGATATGCTACTAAAGATGAGAGTTGAGAGAAGGGCATAGGTACTCTCCCTTTCTCTTCACTTTGTGGAGGGGAAAATCGTTCTCGTATGAATTTCAACATTGCTTTTTCTGTTCATGTTTGCCTTTCTGAATGACAAAAGGGAATGGAAAAAAACCTTTCTGTTCCTGTATTGTTTGGGAAAATCTAAAGGCATGCGACTTGGCTTTTTGTTCCAATGGCGGAGCAGAGGAGCATGCTCTGAGATATAAAATTTTCATTCTTACTGCATTCTCATTGCTGTATGTTGCTGTACAGGCTGTTTGTATCTTTGTTGTTCTCTTGTGATGGACTTGACTGGATGGATAACAACATAACAACTCTTTGTGTTTGACAGAGGTACAGTTGAAGTGCAGTTCCAGATGGGTTTCCTTTATTGCATCTCTACTACAGAGTAGAGCCTCCTCTCCTTTGCATGTCATCAAGTCTGTGTGTCATACCAGTACCAACGTTCATTCCAGAGGTGTCCTTCAGTTAATATTGTGCCAAAAAAATGTGTCTTCATGTATCCTCATTTTCACATCTCCTGAAATGTGTGCACACAAAGATGGAAATTGGCCTGGATACCCACTTTTTGGAATTGTCCTAAGTCTTCTAATGCTTCAGTTTCACTATGGTGAAAATAGGTTGCCTTACTTTTGTATGACCAGAAATTTTTTTCCATGCAGCTTTTGAAAAAGGTATCTGTTATCTAGCCTTGAATTTAAATGCTGTATTTTCAGGACACTGTCAAATTATTTGTTGGTCAAATCAAATGTAAAAATGCAGAATCTTATTTGTGACAAAATATCTTCAGACTCGACTTCAACGCAGCTGTGTAAATCGTTTGACACTCACTGATCGGAACCCTCTCTCCTAAAGCACACTGACCCTGATGAACTGTTAGTGTATTATGTCTGTCATGAGTATTGTTACCATGCTGCTTTTTACTGCTTTTGGACTTGTAAATATACTGTGAAACAATAAAGCAGTTGCATGTAAATGTACTGTTGTTCTGATATTGATTATTTTTTTGTTTTATTTTGTGGAGTAAAGTGGAATATATGAGGACTTTTCGTGGTCTAGAGGTTAAGTTAAGGTATATGCCTCTCATTTAATAGGTCCCAGGTTGGAAACCTGACAGCGATGGAAAATTTTCTACTCTAAAATTTTCTTCTTTCACCTCCTCTCCTGCTCTCTAGCCATGTTCTGCCATCTGCTTTCGTCTCCAATTTCTGCCCCTATGCCTCCTCCTTTGGGCTCCTGACTCTGCAGCCTTTCTATTGCTACTCTGTGGCTCCTACTTACTGCTGTCTTTCAGCTGCACCCCTGATCTTGGTGTAGATAAGGTCAAACACCTAGCCTTCTCGGACAAAGGCGAAATATCTCGAAGGTCCGGTGTGCAAGTTCTGCACTTTACAGATCCCTTGGTGGTCCAAAATAAATAAGAGAAGGCTTCCGCCACCAACCGAGCAAAGCTGAAAATAAATTCTTACCAAACTGAAAATTTTTAATGTGTCCTGTGCGCTCATCTCATCTGACCGTATGCAGTTGTGAGGGTCGAAAACAACCCCCCATCCCCCCAGTGGAATATCATCAGCCTGTTGATTTTTTTGGTTGAAATTACCCTTTTGCTTCCCATTTTGTCCCAGTGTGGTGTGAAATTTTCCCCAGTGAAATAGGGCAGTATTATCAATAGGTTTTATTTCCATTTATTTCCAGGTGATTTCATTTGATAAAGTAAGAATGATTTCTGTCTAAAGAAAAAAAAATGGTTCTGCTGATGATGAAACCAAAGTGATTCTCGTTTCCCCGTTTCCTGAGATGTCTACTGTAGTAGTTGCATGTATAAGTTCGCAGGGAGGACCAGATAAATGCAGTGCTTCTTAATTTAGTGAATGATTTATCTTTATAGGGTAAAATAAGAGTAAGAAAGAAAGCTGGACTGAAAAATGGTGTTGACCACCTGTCTCATTAAAGTGTCCAGTTTGATTTTTGGCAAGAGGTGAAATAACTTGCTACATACGCTCACACAGAAGTGGCAGCAGTTGTGTCACAGTCACTCCTTTATTGTTTTTTTTTGGTCGAGTTTTTACAGCGCTCGCAACTGCATAAGGTCATATGAGTGCCAAGGGGTGGGTGTCAACAGAGAAGTCCATACAGGGAATCAGGCTTAATCTGCTCATCTCTCTAGCTTCAACAGCACAAAGTCTGCTTCGACTATCAAGGCACCCCAGAAATAGCCTGTCCCAAGAGAGTGACAAACATACAAAGGAAGTAGAGGAAAATGACGATAGTAAGGATTAGGAAAGAAAAAGCAACAGTTCGCCGTATGCAGTTCAGGTACAGTTAGGAGCATAACAAAAAAGAATCAGCCCGTTTACAATTCTACTAAGCATAAGAACAGGTTAATGTCCCCCCTTCTAAAACTGCACAGTCACAGCTGCCTGATAGGAGGACAACAGGCTTGTGTGGAACAGCACAAGGATGAAACAACTTGTGGAATTGTGGCTATGAAGAAACAATTCATTCCAGTAACCCCAACCACCACTTAACTGTAACATGGGATGAAAATATCCCAACAAAATTAAGACTTTTGCTCATGTAAGAAATAAGCAGCAATTTTAAGTTAAGTTTTAGTTTTAGTAAGCGTTTTACTGCACTTGCAACACAAAAAGGTCAGATAAAAGTACTGAAGATTGAAGGTGTTCAAGAGAGTAGCAAACACAAAAAAGAAGGGGGAGATAAGGATGATAGATGCTAGATAGAAAGAATGAGCAAACCACACAAGAAAAGCCGCTAACCATCCACAACAATTTCAAGGAACCTCTACTAAAGCGAGAGAAAAACAACTTTCATTATTTTCATAATTCAAGTCATTTATTCCATATTCAGCCACACAAACAAAAGCTGAAACCAATTACAATTTTTCTTTGTTTCAAACACTTGAGGAGGATAATTACTTTACACAGCCGGTATCACCATTCTTCGACATAAAGAAACAAAACGTCAAGACGTGGAAGTTGTATCGTCAGACAACTACTTTGACATTTAAAAAAAGCCAGAATCAGAGGCAGGGTGAATCATAAAGTACACACACAAAGTATACAAAGAAATCTTCACATACATACATACAAGCACTTGATGATGAAGCATTGTTTACAGCACGGTATATTTTGGCACAAGCTACAAATGTGATCTGCCGATTTATACTTACAAACAGCAAATTAAAAAAAAAAATCTGTAAGAACATTGCTACACATGACTGTTGATAATATTATGGCAAAGTTAGGTGGGGAGGCGTTCACATTCTCGTAGCATTTATTTCACCTTCAACAATACATTGATCAAATCATCTCACGTAACACACCCAATGAAAGAAGGGAAAACTCAGTTTGAAAAACACAAAAATGCTTTTAATCAATGTACAAATAAAAAAGTTATATGTTGTATTTTACATTCCAGCATGCAACATTTACCGTAAAAAAAAGTAAAGAGCATTTCGCTCCTGTGATGCTGCTCTGAAGGAATACTGCATTAGACAAGGAATTATGTTGCATGCTATTTTTGCTACTTCCCTAGTGAGTCTACTCGAGACTACTGTGGTGAGCCCATTAAATAAATAAAGAAAAGCAAGATCAACAACACAGTTTCCTATCAAAAGTGAAAAGCTGGAATCATTTCTCCTTTCTAATTTTCAAAACTCTGGATTACATTTAGACAACAAAAAAAATTCTTTAATGTAGAAGTAAGATTAAGATCTCCTCAGAGCGACCAATATTCAATTAAATGAGCTACCTATTTAGCCCTGTTTGAAGTACTGATGAATTCCATAAGTTTCGGAACATGCAGTTACAGTATAATTATTGTCTAACCATCAAAAAGCAATCACAGAACAAAGTTAAAATTTGCAATGTGACTGAGCTTGGTGGGAAAAGTCTTATTCTTTAGTAAATTGGAGCTGAAAAATATCAGATCAGTATTCATTTCCAGGAATATCCCATGAATTGAAAAAGTAAACCAACTTCATGTAATTCTGTTTTGTGAAATGGCAAGAGCCTCGTCCATCTCAGACAGTATCTCACTCATATTGCATACGGGACTGAGCCCTCAAAGGTTTTGATTTGAGAAGAATAGATATTAATAGACACTACATGCACATTAATAATCTAAGCCATCGTGTATTTTAGGGAAAAACTGGGTCATGAAGCTTTTTAAAGACCATAATTGGACTGTTGTTTTATTATTTTTCTAAATACTTTTTTAGGGGTTTAAAAAAAATTTTGGGTAAATGTTTTACGGCGCTTGAAACTGCATAAGGTCATATGAGCGCGCGGGACACACCAAACATTTTCATTTGGTAAGAAAATAGAGCATAGAGCTTGCTTTCAAGTGGGGACAGGCGCTATACAAAGGCTATTTATTATTTCATTTATTAGGAAATTTTGAATTTCGCCCTGGTGGCGGTCAAAGCCTACTCTTTTAACGTGCCCAACTTGCACACGGGACCTCCGAGATTTTTCGCCCTTGTCCGAGACGGCTAGGTGTAGATCAGGAGTGTGGCTGAAAGACAGTATTAAGAAGGAGCCAAGGAGTAGCAGTAGAAAGGCTGTAGAAAGAGTCAGGAACCCAGTGGAGGGGGTTAAGGAGGTGAGGGGGTGGCGGTAGAAAGTGGAGACGAAAGCAGACGACAAAATATTGCAAGAAGGAAAGAAGGCGAAAGGAGACAATTTTAGAGAAGAAAACTTTTCGGTCATTACCCGGATGCCGGGACCTTTGAATGAGAGGCAAACACCTTAACCTCTGGGCCACGAGAGCCCCCTTTCTAACTTAAAAAGGCACGCAATAAAAGAATAATATATATATAACACAGAAGAAAGATGGCTCAAGGAGAATACTATGGGTTTATCAGACACTATTCTTGAGTTATGATCAAAAGCAGAAAACTCAGGTACCAAAATTAGGAAAAGTTATGTCAGTTGGGAATTGCCTCCCTAGCAGAAGGAATCGATCGGATCACTGTTATAGTTACATTCACTGAAAAATTAATTTTCATAACTTATTTTCCAGCAGTGTCCTGCACTTGACTTAGGCATCTTAATGGACAGGTTGAAAAAAGTTCTTTCCCCCTAACCACACCACAATGGAGAAGGATTAGACAGAGCTTGTTTTCAGGGTGATGACTGCTATCAAATCTTGAATATGATCTAAAAAAACAAAACATTTCTACTCAACACCAACTTACATGGTGGAAATCGCTTAGGGAACAAACTCCAAAACTACATGGACAACACTTCTGACTGCTGTTAAATTAAGGTCTGACAGGGAGCCTAAAAGTCTGCATCTCCTGTATTCCATTGCTAGTACCTTAAGTAAAAGGTCCTCCCTACTTTAAGTAAAAGGTTTTCCCTTTATGGCCTCAAATACTTAAAAGTCTTTGAAAGTCTCTGTTTTGTCCCAGCTTACTTCTGAACAGCTGCTTCTACGTCATGGGCCTAATAATGTTTGAGTACAACAAAACACAGGAATCAGCATTTATGAAATTCTTTCAAACACCTACTCATGGGTAAAATTTGGTCACAACAATTTTGCCTGAAATCTTTCAAACTCATATCATTTTATGGGGCTTTGCCTGAAAAGATAATTGAATCACCCCCATACTGTTGATTTATGCTCGAAGTCGAGCAGCGGAGTTAAAAAGTAGACTTTTTTAGGCAGTTGTCAGGTACACTTAAGGTACTGTGCTTCACGAGACCAACGCTAGTCCAGTCAAGGATGGCCGTCACCGGCTGCTGACACCATGATGCCGACTGGCTTTCTCTTGCTGGAATTTTCGGCCACAGCCGGCATACTTTTACCCATGAACCTACTACAACTACAATCCATTCTAACGAAAAGTAAAATGATTTTTAAAACATCTTTCTTTTATTCTTTTGAGATGAGCTTTGACTTTTAACTGAGTGGACAAGGGCAATCAACATACACAGTGTTTCAAGCACAACTCATGATTCTTTCCATGAGGAAGATAAGACCTTCTCATGCCTGGCCGCCATTCAGAGTAGGAAAATATAAATTTTACTTTAGTAGCTTTCAAGGCGTTATTTTGGCATTAGGTTACTCAGCGATGCAGGCTATCAAAACCCCATTTGAAATATACACACAAGTGTGGAAACATTATGTCTTGTTGCTGGGTCCTAACTTAAACACAGACAAACCTTATTTCCAAACAGATCCAAATGATATCGTTACCCTTCTCCTTCAATTTTAATTTGGTCTGTATAAAAAAATAAAAAAATAAATAATGACCATAAAGGTTTTCTTCTAGCCATTGACTATTTTTAGTTTTAGGACAGCAAAATTCATTCTATGAGGTGGGTAAGATTACAACAAGACACTATCACGGTTATTCCTTCTGTATTGTTGAATTAATAAAGATTTTGCTTCACTTTCACTGTATTTTTTCCACATAAAATTGTTTAGTTTAGGTACATACTCTTCAGTTTAAGTTCTCCCAGTCTTTATACCTTTGTACTCATGAAAGATGTACATGCACTAACAGAAGAACCAAAGAGCTCTACCAACCCACACAAGGACAACATCACAGACTGGACGCAGCACACAGTAGTAATCTCAGCACACCCATAAAACAAAATATTTAGACAGGTACAGTTTCTTTTCACAGCAATTAACCACCAGAAAATGACAAAGTTTGTTATTTCAAAGTGCAAACAGGGTCTCTTAACAACATTACTCACTATTTTTAAAGGATAACATTTTAAAATATGCATTTCGAACCAAATACAAGCTAAAATTCCTAACATGATTCATTTATCATTTGTGTTTAAGATACAAATTCCATTTGTTCAATTATTGAAAGAAAAAAAAAAGATAAACAAAAAGAGGAAAAAAAGAAAAAAGAAATGGGTTTTTCCATCTATTGTGGTTTTGATCCATATGTACATATTTTGCCGTATGTTCATATCACTTGAGCTTGTACGTGTACAAAGAAATCGACAACAACACAAAAAAATCAAATCAAAAGAAGCGGACATCTCGATACTGATATCATTATTACTTACACTGATAAATACGGTAAACCTACATTCTGATTTCAACTGCACAAACCCAATTTGTACGACGAAAACTGTAGGGTACTTCAGTCCAGAGGCAAGCCCTCATTTCCACACACACACACACACACATGCACACGTACATACACACACATGCACACGTACATACACACACATGCACACGTACATACACACACACACATGCGCACACACACGCAATCACATACAAAAGAACATCTAATATATCTTAGTAGTGGAAACACAGCCTCAGAGATTGGGACATTTTCACTATTTCAAACTTACACGTATCTGACTTTTCAGTCAATATCTCTTAATTTCTCTCTCTCCACCTCAGTCTCTCACTCTCTGCCTCTGTCTCTCTCACTCTCTCTATCTCTCTCACTCCCCCCCCCCCCCACCCCCTTTCTCTCTGTCTGTCTGTCTCACTCTGTCTTTCTTTGTAAGTCTGCCAGTCGGTCTCTCTGTAGATCTCAGTTTGTAAGTCATAGCTTTATGCAAGTCATTTTCACAATATCAAAAAGAAAATAAACACATCAAACACATGCGCAAACATACTGTACAATGATACATAAATATCAATGAAAGCATTGCAGTTCAACAAAGGCAAACACATCATTCTTTTTTACGTTATAAAAACCAGTCTTCTCCCCTTCTACTTCTGCATTTGTCTTCTAGTTCTGGGCCTTACGTTTATGCCTTTTTCAATACCTGCAATCATTTTTTACTACTGGTCACTAAAAAAACAAAGGGCACATCCGGCAGGTCTTGCACCCTAAATAATACAAAAGACTGTCAAAATTTTAAAAGTACTTTATCACAACGTGCCAAACACACATCCTGACACACAGGTGATGTTCCGATACCGACACATCCAGGCATCAAGATTTAGAAAAGAAAACTTGTCAATAGAACTGTTCTGTCCTATCAGACAGACATATGGCCACTGCTGACTGACCAGAGGGTAAACGGACTCATATAAAGCAAGGCTGAGTTCTGTTTCTTCTGTGATGTTGTTTCAACATAATAAAGATGTCCCAACACAAAGGACATTTGTGAAGCGTGCTGACAAAAATGAGTTACTTCTCGCAATCCATCAATGGAGATATCGGCCAAAAATTGACACAAGGGTCATATTTGTAGATTCTAAACCAATGCCATTCATTCTCTTCAAAGGTTTAACAAATATTGTAAAAACTCAACATATAAATGCTACACATCTATTTCCATTGGGATAAAATCTGAGAAGTAACTCATTTTGTCAGCACGCCTCACATTTACTCCTGTAATCATAATAAGCAGCAGAATGAGGACTATGCAAACCAATTTATAAATGGATGAGCACAGTGTGTCAGTGGGTGATCGGCGGGTGCTCTGGTGTGGTTTGCTCCTGCTCCTTCTTTCCTATCAAACATCTATCATCCTTATCTCTCCTTTTTTTTGTGTTTGTTACTCTCTCTATTTGCGTTGCAAGTGCCGTAAAACTACTACTAAAACATAAAACAACAGTGTGTCATTAGTCACTTGATGTGTGGTTCTTCCAAAATATGACAACTCTGACTGGTTCCTCCATCAGTTTGTGACATCAAACATCTATCGCTCTTATCTCTTCTTTTATTTGTATTTGTTACTCTCTTGTAACACATCTAATCTTCAGTACTTATATGACTTTAATGTCAGGCGCACTGGGCTAGTCTTTAATAAATTGGAGGGGGTGAGGTGGGGTGGGGTGGGGAGACACAAACAAAAAAGAATGAGAACAAAATAAATTTGAGCAACTGATTCAAGTGTTGAGGTAATCATTATCAAACAGCAGAGAAGTCTCACCTGGTGGGATATTTCGGATGAAACCACGGCGCATGTGTACAAAATGTTGACACACATCAGAAACCCATTCTCTCTGATACGTGTTGATACACTAACAATATCAAAAACGACGAAAATATTGATACAAGTGGAACCCAAAAAATTTAACATTTTGATATAAAGGGTGACTCCCAAAGTTTTGACAAAGCGTCACCACTGACAAATATAAAAGCAGTTAAACGCAGAGAGAAAGCCAGAGCTTCAGCATATATATGTGTATGTATGTACGGGAGTATACATGTATGAAAGACAAGCACACTGATGCAGCGGTGGCTATCCCGTTTAAAAAAAAAAGAAAACCAATAACAAAAAAATATTTGAAAAACCAAATCAATACACGGATGAAAGTTTAGCTTTTACAAAAATCTGGACAACCTGCAGGCTTGTCCCTTTTTCACGAATACGACGAATATGGAAGCAAGTGTTCCGTGCTTTGCTGCCCAGCTGAGACGCAATACACAGACACATTAAAGTTTGATGAGTGCTGAATAAAACTTACACAATAAAGACAGAAAGAATAATAAAGGAAAAAAACAAAGGACACAAAGTTTAATATATACATATTCCGCTGTCTGTCCCCAAATCACTTTAGTAGATATGAAGTTGTACAACATTCAAACTCATTCATTATGTAGATCAACAAAGCCAAAGCTAAAATCAATTCAATCGATTTGAAATTTTTTTTAAAAACCAAAACAAAACACAAGCACATGCTAAAAGTTTCATCATCACCAATTGCAGTGCATCATAACACAGCAGACAGGGAGAGGAAGACACACACACACACACACAGAAACACGGAACAAAAATTAGATCTGTGTAAGTGTAAGATTGAGAATATGTTTCTGGGCACATTATCACACAGTATTTAAGACGACAACCGGGCAAATGGATAATGATACAGTATTCAAGATGACAAAATAGCCCAGCTGTGCTGTATGACGCCGTGTGGCAAAATGAGAAACCAACTGAAACTACTACATCGGGGGGAAGTGAGAGCTGGATAAATAGGAACTGAGGGAAGAACAGAAGGGATACAAACTACAAATTGCACTGACTGGTACGAGGGGGTTCCGCTGGTGCGTCTTTATAAAAGACAGGAGATTGTACAGGGAGCTTGGAATGATCAGAAATTGTAAGAAAGGTATATAAAGTAGGCTCAGCACTCTTCCGTTCACTCTCTTTCTTCATCAGCTCTCTCTCACACACTCTCTCTAACTTTCATATGGAAAAAAAACATGCACACGCATAAAAGCAAGTGCACACACACACAAACCCACAACAATAACGACAAACTATTTTTTTCTACATTTAGTTCAAGGAGTATTGACTCTGATATCAAGCCATCCTCCTAACGCCAGGCAACGCATTATACAGCAGCCACGGAACATCAGCAGCTCGCACGTCTAGACACACTAACATTACTAAATCTAAACCCAAAATTTTTTTGCCGACAAGCTATTCTCAGGTCTGATACTAGAAGCTACTATGGAGGGGAGCACAATTGTAGGGCTGTAGGAATACTTGCCACAAGTTAGTGGATTCACAATGACATAAAGCACCATATGATTCATGATTAAGTTTATTTGCTCTGAAGCACAGAATTACTGAAGCTGACAATCCAATCACACAAACGTGCGACATGTGAGAGGTATTTGCGATATACTCCACTGCCACACTCATCCAGACACCAAACAGCAAAAATAACATTTGGATTGCAACATACTCCACTACCACACTCACCCAAATACCAACCAAAAACAACCCAACATTCGAAATATGATAGCTGGAGAGCTCCAAGATTCATCTGAACAGTTGGAAGGTCAGAACACAATGCTTTCAAACTCACCACTACTGGAGGCCTACTCTGGTATTGTGATATACATAAGTAGAAACATTTCCTCTTTGCACAGGCATTTCCCACCAAAAGCTTTTCCTTAAGCTAATAACTGATAGATCAGAGGTCATAGCTAATCGTGTCCCTTTTGTCCACAGCACAAGTCAGGAACAAGACGAGGACTTTTGCTTTTAGTGTATATAAATATAAAAGCTGTCCTCAGATAAATATATTTAACTAAATAAAAACGACAATAAAAACAACAAATAAACAAACAAACAATACTTGAAATTTTGTATCCCACAACAACACCCCACCGCACCTCCCTCGACTTCTGACCTGACATAATGAGGCAGGTCTCCTGCAGGTGATTGTGTTGCATAAACCTCCACAAGCCAAAACGGTGGGTTGGTTGGTGTTAGTTGGGAGAACATCACACAAAAGGAATAACTCCAAACCTAAAAGACAGAAACCCTGACGACACTACTGGAAAACTGACGAGGCAGGAAGGGAGTAGTTAAAATGCAGCGTTCAGCAGACGACAGTCTAGGAAGGGCAGACAATGTCCCCCCCACACTAATCTGCAGTTCCTATGGCAGCAGTCTGAAGACTGAGACATGGCCTTTCTACTTGTCAGACTGTCATGGTCAGTCTCTACCAATAGATAGCCAAATGTATACAGGCATTGGAGATACACTGGTATCATTCAGCCAGAATAAGTGTTACCCCCCCCCCCCCCCCCAAAACCCAAACAAAACAAAACAAAACAAACAAATAATAAGCATTCAGCATCCTTTACAAAGATTAAATGCTTCTACATGATGGAAATTACTCCCAAAAAAATTACACCATATCCATTTATCATGTACGATATGAGGCTACCTTACGCAAATATATACTAGCAACAGGTAAAGAGGTGGTGCTACTGTTACACTCTAAATCAAGCCATAATGAAACTTCTTTGTTTATACATTAAAATGTTTCTATAAAAGTTCATGTCTATATGTATATAATAATATCTCTTCCACACTTCACATCACACTAATCAGATATTATTGAAGCAGAAGCTTAGAACATTAGTTGAAAGAAGGGTCACAGACCATTTGAAAACAATGGAGATGACAGTGAGAAATATAAAAGAGTATACGTAAGACACAAGACTCCCCCACTTTCTTGCGTCTCCGTCTGACAGAATCACAGCTCCCGAGTGGGAAGAAGTTCACACCATACATTTGAAATCTCTGATGGACACGAACGATTTAGGGTAAAGTAGCCAGATCTCCACACTATACATCAAAGTAATAGTTTATTATTATAATATTATTATTATTGTCTGTCAGTGTCTGATGATGACCAATGCATCTACAGATGAGAATATTTCTTAAGCGTAACAGAAGAAATACGGGTAAAGATGACTTGCGACTTCTACTAAGGCTAATGGGACGAAATCAAAGTAGTATCATCAAGGCATTATGCAATAATCCACATTCATGCCTGGTGTGAATCAAACCGGACTTTCAAATACCCCACCAAGAGAGCATCCTATTCAATTTTCACAAGACAATAGTGGCCGCAACAACTTTCACTCTTTAACAAGTTAACTTCCGAGCTCCAAAACAGGAAACAAAAACATCAGTCACCAAGTCATCAAGTTATGGCAACATCTCAGTCAATAGGTCAAAAAGAAATCTCACTCATCAAGTCATCTCAGCCACCTGGTCATGAAGACATCTCAGTCCTTCAGTCACCAAGTCATACAGTCATATATAACGCAGTCACCAGGTCATGAAGTTTTATCTCTACCAAACCAAGTCACAAAGTCACAAAGCAGCCAAAACCATCAGGCGAAAACTGCAGCTAACTGCTGAGCTTCTACAGTCTAAATGCAAATATTTTTACTGCACATATCCCATTGACATATTCTGACTTGCAGCACATCCCATAACTTTCACCGTGCAATAGCTCGCTGTGACTCCGAACTCAAACACTAAAGGCATTTTCAATAAGGCATGACAAACAAAATACAGAGTTTGGATGGAGTTATCACCAAATGCGAACATTGTATTTGGGACAGAGAGTTTGAATTTATGCAATGTGAAATCCCAGACAAAAAACCAATCACCTATCCAGACAAAAACACTGGACATGATTTCCTTCCAGTTATTTGGCCAGCAGCTAAAATCCCAATAAAATCATCAAATAATTCATATTTGGCAGACCAAAACCACTGACTTAAAAACAAAACCAAAAATAATAATAATTTCTTTTTATATTTGGCAGGCCAAAATCACTGATCTTTAAAAAACAACAACCCCAAAAACCAATGTAGCTGAAAACATCACAAACAAGTCGTCATGGTACCATAGAGCAGTCAGTGAACCTCACAGCCAGCCAAGTGACAACTGCAACCACAGCCAGGAGTATACTATATATATATAAAACACACAGCCAGGAGTATACTATATATATATAAAACACAGCTAGGCTGTCCTCAAAGGGGACTGCAACTTCTACGGTCAATATTTTACGGTACCCCACACAGCAAAGTCATCTTTGTTGTGTGAAAAATAAAGCAAACAACCATTGTACTACATAGTTCATGACATCCACACACACAGAGTCATATGACATTATGCAGTTGTGAGCTCCGCAAAACACTTACCACACACACAGAGGCACAAACACACACACCTCATGAAGCGATTGCCAATCACCCAACAGTAAGTTTAGAGTACCAGGCCGCAGTGAGATCACTTTAGCTCGAGTCAGTTTTTAAAAACAAATCCTAATTATCAAAATGATCGTTGCAACATAAGTTGCGGGGAATACTGTATTTAAAAAGTTGCAACATTATTGTATCATCAGTTTCCTTTTGCCTAGATCATCAGCAATGAACAGTAGGAGCATGGTAAACTCACATTTTATCACAACCACGTCCCCTTGACCATGTATGCAGTAATTCAAGAAATACATGATTTAAATGTTTCCCAGGTATTTTCAATAACAAAAAAAAAAAGTATCTGTGACAGTCAGTAGATATTACACAAAGCTGTACCTATTATAGCATTATCCAACTGCCAAGATAGTCGCCACTCTCTTTCATTCACCTGAGAAAAAAATACTTCAGCAAAGGCTTAGCATAGAAGTGTGAATTCTGCAATATATGCCATCATGGGAGAACATTGTAAAAAGTAACATGTCTTCCCAACCCTTTCTCTGTATTGCTCTGTTCTCTGAGACCTATTTAACATGACCTTACACAACATAAAGGAAACCATGCAAAGCACACCCCCCCTCCCCCGCCTTTCTTTTCTCTTGCAATATCATGGATCTGCTCACCCTGATTTCAATACCTTAAGAGACAGCACGGTATATGATCTCTTCCTGTAATGGTCCTCTCTACTGATCATACTGACATACAAAGAGAAACTAAGTCGATGGTCTCTTGTCCATTTCACCTAATCAATTTCATCAGCAGGAAAATTTGTTCGAGCGATCCATACTTTGGTGCCAGTGTCCCATGATATAAATACAAAGAATATAAAAAGGAAAAACTTGTGACCTAGAAAATTCAGCTCCAAGAATAAGCATTGTCGAGTTACTTGCATTCCAGTTAAACGAGTTCCACTGTACATAAGATCATTAGAATTATCAGTCATTAGACCACACACATATAACAACATTGGTGATCATCACATCATCACTTACACAATCATCACATAGTTAGAGACACGGCCACCACACCAACAGATGCATTTTCATCACCCGATTCAGTCAGACCTCTATAACTCCATAAGGTTAGCTGGACGACCTTCAGACCTCCGGACCAAACGTTTGTGTGTGTGTTCATCACATCAGCAGTCTACAAAAGTTGTCTATATCACTCGGAATTTATCTTCACCCTGTGGACAGCCACGAGGCGTTTACTGGAGCACGCACATCCTCTTCAGGTCAGACTCGAACTCGTCGTCTATCTCCGCCAGGTCAGGCTCGCAGCCCGTGGTGTCCGGCATGAACTGGCTGAACTCCACCCCTTCTCGCTCGTAAAACAGGATGTAGGCCGACTTCTTGTCCAGCTGCTGCTCTGGGATTTCCTATGGACAACCGCAGTGGAGAAAGCTTGCATACAACAATTTGGTTTTCAAAAAAAAAAAATGAGTTAAAAAAATATCTATATGAATATCATATTATCTTCAGCACAACTTCTTAATTTTAGCTAGAAACTCAATTAATTTAGAATGTATATATATATGACATGCGTGAAATGGGATCCTGGGAAATCAAAGTTCTTCGTTTTGGCATTTTATGATGACTCTGCTGGATGAAAGCCTTTTAACTTCCCTACATGCAATAAAAAATGTATTTAAAAAAGCACAATATTTTATTGAGTGACTGTAATTTGGATTAGAAACTGTGCATTGAGCGAATCTTATTTTAAAAATGAGCTTCATGGGAGATATGTATTTTCATGGACATTTTTGAGAAGGGTTGCATACATGAATCATTGTTCATTGTTTCAGGAAGCAACATCCCTGCATTCTGGACATGTCCATTGATGCTCAGTTGCTCTCTCCAAAATGTCGCCGAGGGTCTTTCCACTGACAGCGCCAGTGCACAGCTGGTTGAACGTACTTTTGTTCTTTCCAGCAAGGATGCCAGATTTTCCGCTTCCTTTTTGTATTCCCAAAAGCATCATCCTCTCCACAGCAGTGCTGGCCTCTGCCTCCCTATCTTCCTCCTCAATCAGCTGGCGAGAGAGACATTTCAGGATCTCAACCCTATCTGGTTGAACCGTATTGTCAACTGAGGTGGCCTCACCAGCCAATCTGTCAGTTTTTTCATTTCCCTTAACACCTACATGGCGGGGGCAGAAAATCCATGTTAGCGATCGTATAGGCGTTGCTTCGATAAGTTGAATCCATTCGTTCTCAGGAAACCTTTTTCGATCCTTCTGAGGGTACACATGGAATCAGTGATGAGAACAGCATGGGTTGTTTGGGGGTGATCTTGGGTCATCCATTCAAGTGCTTTCGTGATGGCTTCAATTTCTATTCGCGTACTTGATGTAGCCCTGCTGCAGGCTCCAGATGCACTGTGTATGATTTTATTGTTGGCGAAAGCAACAAATCCCCATCCACTTCTCTGGCTATTTCTTTTCTCTGAACCATCTGTATAAATTACAGGATCCCCTGCTTTTGAGTTTTTGTCAACAATCTCTTTGATATCACTCTCATTGATGGAAGCCACAACATTTCTTCTGTCTCTGCCCATGCTTGTTTTGACCTTGGTGAGGTCCCTGTATTCTCCTGTCACCTGTTCCCATCTTTTGCCAAGTGGTAGGTTCTCAGGTACACAGATTTTTCAGAAGGAATTCTCTGCTTCCGCCATCCAAGATTTTCCTCTTTTGATACTGCCTCTTTTGTTGTCATGAAGTGCTATGTGAAGTGGATGATCATTCTCGCCCATTACATGGAGATACATCTTTACTTGAGCTATCTTATGGCGTACTCTGATGCCACTTAAACCTAGCAAGTAGCGCATGCACAATATTGGAGTGTCCTTGGTGCAGCCCAGCACTGCTCTCATTGCCTCATTCTGAACTCGATCCAGCTTTGCGATCTGTGTGTCGGACAGCGTGAGACAGCCCAATCCGTAATCAATGACAGACAGGACGACCAGCTGCAACATCAGGAAGAGCACTCTCTCTGGAATCAGAGCAGCCGCCATGGTCTTGATCGCACCCACACCTTGCTTCATACATGCAAAGATGTACTACTATGAGCTGGAAAGTGGTGAAACCTTAGTAGGTCTACATTATTACAGAACTGTTTTTTTTTACCTTACAACTACTGTCATTGTAGCAGAACCAGCGCTGGTTTGTACTCTTGGCGTACGCCACGTAATGTCCTCCTCCCAATATGCCAGTGTGACACTGAAACAGCAAAAAACAGAGAGGGGTACATTTAGTTTTAGTATGAGTTGAACGGCCCTTGCAACACAATTAGGTCATATAGGTGCCAAAGATTAGAGGTGTGTCTATATAATAACATGCAAATAAAAGAAGGAGAGATAAGGGAGACGGATGTTTAATAGGAAAGAAGGAGCGAACCACACTCACTAAAAGGAGAACATTAGAATATACAAGTCCCGGTTCGAAATTTATACACAATAATTTCTACTAAAAAATGCACAAATGTTTGGAACTCGTAGCTTTTTAAAACTAAGTTAACACTCTTAACTCTTTTTAAAAAAATCAAAAGTATATAACAAGAAGGTGAGATGATTTTGTTTTAGAAAGAGTTTTACAGCACTTGCAACAAAATTAGGTAATGTAAGTGCAGAAGATAAGGAGGTGTCACAAGATAGTAGAATACAAATAAAAAGGAGGAGGAGAGATAGGATGACTCATGTTTGATAGGAAAGAAGGAGCAAACCACATCAAGGCACCCACCAACCACCCACAGGCAAAGATAATGACACAAAGTACAAACAAGTGGTGTCCTCAAACCAGAGGAGAAAAAGAACAAGAACGAGAACAAGGATTCCTGTCACTTAATAAGAGAAAATATGAAAGGGAAAAAATTGTGGAAAAAAAACCTCCTACCTCTTCTCAGAAACTCTACATACTCTATAAAGTTCTTGGGGACAACAATGATTGTACAGCTGATAGAAGTTTCCCTCCCTCCCCTCCCACCTGCCTCCCCCCTCCCAAATAACTCATCAGGCTGACTCACCGACATGGCATAGAGGTTGTAGCGGGCATTGGAGTGGTCCTCTCTGTCAAACACTTGCAGCCGGTCCTCTGGAGCAGAGAAAACAAAAACAGTTGTCAACACAAAATCAAAGAAAACAAAACAGTTGACAACACAAAATCTACAACTTAACAATGAGCAACTTCAGACACACTTTTCCCTGACTGGCACACTAACGTGTTGGCGTTCTAAAATTTAATCAGATTATATCTTTATTACAGACAAGGTGATACATATCAATAGGAATTGCACTTAAAAGATGAGACAATCGTATCATTTTTAGGTTTAAAAGCATTTATGTTTAAAATTAGCGACTGGAATCTTCCAGAACAACTCTGTTTTTTTTCCCCACAGAGGTGTTTTGCTTCTTTTAACCCTATCTGTACGCCCTTGGGTCATTTTGTACCCACGGGGTTGTATTCTTCACACTTTAGAATACTTCTAGTATGAGATCTTTGAAACTTTCAGTATCTCTCAAAAATCATTTTGACAGACAGCTATGCAAAGCGTACAGATCGGATTAACTAGTAAATTTCCTTTTTGGAAAGTGGTGGCACAGAGTTACCCACATCGTATGGATACAAAAGTATAACATGACGTACGGATAAGGTTAATGCATAACACTCACAGAGTTAGGAAAGGTCAAAAAAAGTTGTCCTGATGTTGCTTTTCAAAACTTGTCTTCCAAAGCATAAAGGAAACAAAATAACCATGAAGTCAAAACCGATCACCTATAACATTGTGTTCATGAAAAAACCACCAAAATCCAAACCGAAAGGTCATCAAGAATCAAGTATTGCCTGAAAGAACAGCCCAAAAAAAGCTCAGAGACTGAAATTAGTAAACGTACATATACATGACTGTATTAAAAGCATGCCGTTTATTATACTAACCAACACTCAAAGGGGCATTTCCTGCTTTGCCATTGACCAAGGCTTTGACTAGCCCAGGGTTGGATATGACTTTTGAAATCTGCAAGGAAAAGAGAAAAAGATAATTTATTGACAACACATGAACAACATACAACATATTTTTTGTTGTTGTAAAGGTTTCCAAGAGCAAATCTGGATAATGAGCGCAGGTTCTGAGTATGATATCTCAAAAACAAAACTCAACAGAATCGGTAACAAGTCTCGCAGTTAAAAAACCACATTCATGTGGTTTGTAGTCTTAAAAAGTATAGTAGAAGTTTTATTAATGAAGGTAGAATTTTAAAGATCATGATCTTGGACAATTTATTACTGGAAATTAATGTTGTTGGTAAGAAGACAGATAAATGACATTTCTCAAAATAAAGACTATAAACACAATTTGTCCGAAAAAAAGAGTATAAAGGCAAAAAAAAAAAAAAGCACTCTAACTTCATTTCCTTAAACTGACAGCCCACACAACGACAAAACAGACAATGCAGCACACTTGTGCCTCATTCAAATACACCACCAGATATGGATGGCTTCATGTCTGCAAAGATTAGTAAATTATACATTAAAAACTGTACCCCAAATTCATTTAATCCTGCTTTTCCAGATGCACATATAAATGAAGGGGCCTGTTTACAAGGTACATGAACCTTTTACAATGATTTTTCAAATATTTCCCATTTGTGAAGACACTATTAGAAGAGAGGTCAAAATATAAGTAATTTAGACTTGTAAGCAAAAGAGGCAGGGGTTAAGCGGGAATAACATACTTAGGGAACTTAAACAGATAGGTGATGGTAAAAGATCGAGACAATATAGTTTTTTGTTTGGTTTTTTTCCCCCATAGAATCCAAGCAGAGAAATAACGGTAAACCATGATATGTTTATGTCTGTATCAGATCTGGTACTTAAAGAAGAAGGAACATGTATGTAAAAGGAATAAAAAATGGTTTGGGAAGGGGGGGGGGGAGAGGGAGACGAGTATGTATGCACAGAACTTTCTTCATTATAGTGAGAAGTTCCACTGACCTGCGATCCCTCTGTGAGCTGACCTGGTGCGGCAATGGTGCTGGCTGGCATACATAATGCTGAAAGACCTGGGTTGTGTTTGCTGCTGCTGATAGCTGTAGAGGATGATGAGGAGGATGAGGACGAGGACAAGGACGAAGAAGACACTGCTGTCGTTGTCGTCGTCACAGCTCCGCAACCCACATTATTGTTTGTGGAGTCGGAGACTTTGCCGATATAGCTCGTGAAGCCTGATGACTCAAGCGGTACTTCCTTTTCCTGGTCCATGTCAGTGCCGTTGGATTTGGTCACTGGCGGAGGTTCTGACAACGTTTTCTTGCTCTCGGCGGGAACGGACATTGTGTTGGTGGTGGCTGCTGCGGTGGTGGTACTGCTGTCCTCCGGGTCACGGGCGGCTAAGTAAGCGGACGGGTCGAAGCCGCGCAGTGGAAAATTGACAATCTTGTGAGACTTGACCCAGCGGCCGTTGAGGTACTGGAACCTCTTCAGGTTGATAATCTAAACGAAGAAACAAAAGATTGATAATCTAAAAGGAGAAACAAAAGATAGTTAATCTAAAAGGAGAGACAAAAGACAGAGATAAGACAAAAGATTGATAATCTAAAAGGAGAGACAAAAGATAGTGACAGCAGATAATTAATCTAAAAAGAGAGACAAAAGATATATATTTTAAAGGGAGAGACAAAAAATTGATAATCTAAAGGGAGATGAAAAAGATTAACAGTTTAAAAGAAGAGACAAAAGATTGATCATCTAAAGGGCAAAAGACTGACAATCTGAAGGGAGATAAAGTTTTACAATTTAAAAGGAGAGACAAAAGACTGCTACTCTACAAGGAGAGACAAAAGATTGTTAATCTAAAAAGAGAGACAAAAGATGTATAATCTAAAAAGAGAGACATAAGATATATAATCTGAAAGGAGAGACAATGATAATGTCAAATATAACTATAAACAGCCTTCACTTTTGTATTAGTAAGTGTTTTGCAACACATTTAGGTCATATAAGAGCCGAAGATTAGAGGCGTTACAAGCGAGTAACAAACACACACAAAAGATGTTTAATAAGAAAGATGGAGCAAACCATATCAGAGCACCCGTCAATCACCCACACAGGTTTCACTACTGACTTTTTGTTTTTTTGCATACTTCAGATGCCAAAGAACCATACAGTGCAAGTAGCGGAGAGCACGCGCTCAGTATTAGTACCCGTTCAAACACTAACAAACTGACAATCTGTCAAGATCATTCACTATCCGATACCCCTTAGATCCAGAAGAACTTGACAAGATCTTTCACTACCCGATACCCTTTAGTCCAGCAGAACTTGACAAGATCTCTCACTACCCAATACCCTTTAGTCCTTCAGAACTTGACAAGATCTTTCACTTTTCGATACCCTGCCGAAATGTGAAGTCAGTCCTGTTGTAAGGATGTGAGACATGGAATGCATCTCAGACGTGCAAAAAGAGGATCCAGGTTTTCTTGAACAAGTGTCTGAAGAAGCTACTGAGGATCAGATGGACAGACAGGATTACCAGCTATGAAGTATTAAGAAGAATGAGACAGAGCCCAATCAGAGATGAGGTGGGAAGAAGGCATTGGCGATGGATTGGACACATTTTCATGTAGTCAAGCTGCTGCACAACAAAGAAAGTGTTAGATTGGAACCCACAGGGTAAAAGATCAAGGGGAAGACCATGTGGTACCTGGAGAAGAGTCACAGAAATGGATGTACAGAAAAGTGGGAAGACATGGAGTGACATCAAGCGACTCGCCCAAGATAGAGAAAGGAGGAAAATGTTTGTCCGTGGCCTATATCCTGATCCAGGGTGAAAAAGGCAATGATGACGGTGACCCTTTAGGTCCAGCAGAACCTAACAAGATCTTTCACTACCCGCTACCCTTCACGTCCAGCAGAGAACTGACCAGTATGGGTGGCAGCCTCCAGATGTCCAGCTTCTTGGCGGCCAGGCAGTGGGTCTTGCACTTGGAGCAGTAGTAGAGCTCGTCCTCCTCCAGCTCCTCCCACTGGGTGAAGGCCTGCAGGCACGCGTCCAGGTCGATGGGCTCCGTCTGCTTCTGCCGGCTCTGGGCCACGCTCGGGTGCTCCTCGTAGTACTGGCAAATAATGATGATAATGATAATAATAATAATCATAACCATAATGAAAATTTAAAACTAAAAAAAAATAATAATACTAATCATAATAAAAATAAAATAATAAAAATAATAATAATAACAGTAAAAATAACAATTATGAAAATAATAACATTACAAATAATATTAAAAATAAGGAGGAGGAGGAGGAGGAGGAGGAGCAGGAGGAGGCGGAGGAACAGGAGGAGGAGGAAGAGGAGGAGGAGCAGGAGGAAGAGGAGGAGGAGCAGCAGCAGCAGCAGCAGCAGCAGCAGCAGCAGCAGCAGCAGCAGCACCAAAAACAACACCAACAACACCAACAACACCAACACCAACACCAACAACAACAACAACAACACCAACACCAACACCAACACCAACACCAACAACAACAACAACAACAACAACAACAACAACAACAACAACAACAATAATAATAACAATAAAGAGTATTTATACAGGGTGTATCTCCACTCAACAGCAAGCTCAAAGCGCTTTACATATATTACTATCATTGCCCCAGCAGATGCTAGAACACTCAGAAACATTTTCAGCTTCCTCTGAAGCATACAGTGCAAGCAGCTGATTAAGCACCCAAACACTAACAACACTGATAAATGACAACTGACAAAGAACACATTGCGGGCAGTATTGCATACTGACGTATCCCAAAGGCCGTAAAAAATTACTGACGTCTGCATGCAATACTGCCCGCAACATTATGAAGCTCACTTCACCACATAAGCGTTGTTGTAGATGTTGTGAATCAAGTGTACTCATGCAACTGCATAAGGTCATATGAGCGCCAAGGGGTGGATGTCGACAGAGAAGTCCTAACAGGGAATCAGGCTTACTCTGCTCACCTCTCTAGCTTCAACAGCACAAAGTCTGCTTCGACTATCAAGGCACCCAGAAATAGCAGGTCACAAGAGGGTGACAAACAGACAAAAGAAGTAGAGGAAAATGACGATGGTAAGGATACGGAAAGAAAAAGCAGCAGTTCCCCCTATGTTGTTCCGGCACAGTATGAACATGACATTGATAAATCAGCCCATTTACAATTCTACTGCGCATAAGAACATGGTTAATGTCCCCTCTTTGGGAATAGCCTAAAGAAACTTCAGTCAGTGGCACTGCCCTGGGGGGTGACAGAATCTTAGAGTAAGCTGTCAAAATATGTTGTGTGTGTGTGTAGACAGTGAAAGAAAACATACCGGACCAATGGTAAAGCAAGGAATTCACAACGGGTCTGACCCCATGTTGCTGACAGTGGCTTGCAAAACATAAAGAGTTAAAAGACCTTAAATCACAACGTAGGGTCGAAGTAAGAGAATTTTTAAAACAAAAACGGTGTATTAATTACCAACCTTTTCCTGAGTGGTCTGGTAGCGGAGGTGAAGAGCCGTGGCCTCCCAGTCAATAGCCAGGTAGGAGCTCCCTTTGCCATAAAGCTCTCCATTACATTCCACCTTACAGCCACGGCAGAACCTGTAGTGTAGATACAATGTTTGGTTTTATTAAGAGTTTTACGGCACTAGCAACACAAATAGGTAATTGAAGTGCTGAAGAGTAGAGGTTTGACTAGAGAGTAACATACAATGAAAAGGAGGAGAGGTACGGAAGTTGGATATTTGGTTGGAAAGAAAGAGCAAACTAAACCAGAGTGCAAATCAATGACCCACCAATGTTTGTTTGTTTGTTTGTTTGAATAAAGAGAAGAACAATTAATTTTGAACAGTGAGAACGTAGTTGAACTGCCACACAACATAAACAGAGTTATCAGCATATGTGCAACAGGAGACAATGCATATGATGATCAATTCCACCCACTCTCCCTCCCTCCTCTCCCTTCCCTAGCACTCTCCCTTTATGCCACTCCCCCCCCCCCCCCCCTCACTGTCTCTCTGCTGCCTTTCCCTCTTTCTCTTTATTGCTCTCTTCTCTGTGGATGCCTCCAAAGACATACTTTAGCCTTGCCCCAAAAAACAAAAGCTGTAAAAAAAAAAGCTCAGCCTCCCCCCCCCCCCCCCCCACTCTTTCAATTCCAACCCAATTCCCAACTGCTTAACCTATTAACTTATTGAGGCCAAACAAAAAACCCAAACAAACAACTTATTTAATCCAACAGTGCTTGCTTTGTTTACCTGTACCAGGGGCAGCAGGCCCACCGAAGACAGTCCACCAACCCCCACCCACCCCCCCCCCCTCCCGAAACCAAACCCTAATTCCCAACTGTAAGCAAACAACAAAAAAAACACCCCAAATAAATATATAACCTATTAATCCAACAGTGCTTTGTTTACCTGTACCAAGGACAGCGGGCACACAGCAGACAGTCCCTCTGTACCTGCTTCAGCATGAACGGGTACTCATAGCCCAGGCTGTCATCGCTGAGGACAAGCACACAACACACACAACATTCAACACATAATCAGTTCTTTAAGACGGCCATTAGGTTCTGCAAGGTTTTAGGTACAGATCGGGAGGGGAACAGATTACAGATTACATCCCCATACAGAAGAAGAGTTTCCTTACATTACAGACCCTGCCTTAGGTGAAATTATTTTGTATAAAAAGCATACATGAGGCATTCTATCAAAATTAACTACTTCTCGGATTTTAGCCCTATAGAAAATTTATACATCATATTTATAGGTGGAGTTTGCACAATTTATAAGTATGAAATGATAAAAGACAAGTCAAGCTTCAAAGATTATGGTATCAATTCAAAATCTACAAATATGATCCCAGAGTCAATTTGTGGATTGAAAAGTAACTCAGTTTGTCAGCATGTCCAAACATATAGCAAAAATTATTTGTTCTTTGAGGCTTATAGTGTACGTCTGCTATTGGGGAGCCAAAGTTGTTTTTGTACTTTAAAAAAAAAGTTAACTAAATATTACCTGTATTTCCCATGGACAACCAACTTTTTTCAACCACAGAATGAGGAAAAATAAACAAAAAGGTAATCATCTCTAACATAATATCTAAAAATCGTGAAAATAAAAATTAGCAACATATCAGACACCAGGACCCAAAGAGTCAAAATTCACTTTATACCATTTCATAAAATGTGAATGAGATTTCATTGGCAGACTTAAGGCTCAAGGATAAAAAAAAAGGAGACCAAAAACAAAACAAAAAATGCACCCAAAAAAGAAAAACAAAACAAACACAACAGGTAATTCATCTGTGTCCGAGGAAAAGGCAGACAATCTCAACTCACCAGTCCAGAGCGTGGTTGGTCACCTTCGTCTCCGAGGGTGGCAGCGGGCTGACCAGCCGGGCGATCTGTGTCCAGACAAACTGGTAGAGCTCCTGGTTGGTCGTGGTCTCGCTGCACGGAATCATCAGGGGCGTGCCGAACAAGCTCGGTCGCGATTTTTGCGACGACAGAAAGAACACGTCCATAAGGTTCTGGGAAAAAAAACCCACCATAAGTTTAGTTTTAGTAAGTGTTTTACGGCACTTGCAACATAATAAGGTCATATAAGGACCGAAGACTAGAGGTGTTACAAGAGAGTAACAAACACAAAAAAGAAGGAGGGGAGATAAAGAGGATAGATGTTTGATAGGAAAGAAGAAGCAAACCACACCAGAACATCCGCCAACTACCCACAAACCACAATAAAAAAGATTTGTTTGTATGTTTGTTTGAGTAAAGAAGCACATCACCACAATGATGGTCATTTGCTGCTGGGAAAAAGTAAGACAGACAGACAGACAGAAGCAAGAGGTGGGAAAGTCAAGAAGTAGGACCTACCACTCTGCACTGTGACACCCAGAAGATGTGAGTTTCACAGAGTATCTTCATCTGTCTGCTGGGGAGCTCAACCCCAGTCAGTCTTGGAGTTGCCCTGACGTGCACAATCAATACTCATTACAATCAACTCATTACAACTTTACCCTTGGCCTACGTGAGCTAGATTGTGTTGATGTGGTGGTAAAACACTTACAGTCACAATTATACATAAAAGTTGGTGAGGGGGGGGGGGTCTTGGGGGGGGGGGGGGGGGTTGGTAAGTTTTTTTTTACGGCATTGGCAACTGCATAAGGTTATATGAGCGCGCATGACACACCTAACATTTTCAGTGGGTAGGAAATTTTGAATTTTGCCCGGGCGGCGGCCCAAGCCTACTCTTATCGATTTTGGACTACCAAGGGATCTATAACGTACGTCTTTCCTACCAGAAGATCAGGGGTGAGGCTGAAAGACAGCAGAAAGAAGGAGCTAAGAAAAAGCAGTGGAAAGGCTGCAGAAAGAGTCAGGAGCCCAGCGGAGGGGGCAAAGGAGGTGAGGGTGGGGGCAGAAAGTGGAGACGAAAGCAGACCACAGAATATTGCAAGAGAGCAGGAAAGGGGGTGAAAGGAGGCAACTTTAGAGAAGAAAATTTTTCCGACGTTAACCGGATTCAAACCCGGGACCTTTGAATGAGAGGCGAACACCTTAACCTCTAGGCCACGAGAGCCCCCAGGTAAGAGTTTTACAGTGCTCACAAATGCATAAGGTCATATTAGCGTGCGGGACACAAGTTGGTTGTTTTCACGTTAGTTCAGAGCACGGCTTGGTTACACTTTGCAAGTCAAATGGTTGAGGTTTTTTAAAATATACAGTAAAAGCTATATACAACTGTAAGTGGCAACTGAAAACAAAAGGCAGGAATATACTGACCAAAAATATTTTGTGTCGACCAGGAAATAAAACATTAATTGCAATCACAATCACAAATGATTACTAAATACACACAGTGCAGGAATACACTTTTTTTAAAAAGTATATCATCTCTGTCGTAGTCTAATTGTATAAGCTTCAAATTTCTCAAACATTTTTTATTGCTTTAAAAGGCAGAAACAATGTCTCTCACACAAGGTGACATTCTTTAGAGGGATGCTAAAGCTTTGCCCTGACAAAAATCACACAGTCAGAAGAGCACTGACTATGGCAAACTCGTTTGGTTTTTTGGGGTCTGTCCTGTAATACTTTACCTGCTGGCACATGTGTGGTTAGACGATGACGACAAGGATAGATAGGATTTTATGCACATGTAAGCAAAGCAGCCACAGTGGCGTCGGTAGTCTAGTGATAAGGCTACTGGACTCATAATCGTAAGATTACGGGTTCGGGGTTCGAGTCTCAGCTCGGTCCGACGTTGTGCCCTTGGGAAAGGCACTTTACACGAATTTCCCACTTGGCTCTGTCCTTTCGGACATGGACGTTAAACTCGGAGGTCCCGCCTCTTAAATAACCTTACAGTGTTGATAGGGGCGTTAAACCTATGCCATTTGACCATTTCACCAAAGCAGCCAGCTCACAGACTGAATTGTCTTTAGGCAATTCCCAAATGGGGGATATTAACATGTTCTTATGCACAGTAGAATTGTAAATGGGCTGATTTATCAATGTCATGCTCATACTGTGCCGGACCAACATAGGGGGAACTGCTGCTTTTTCTTTCCTCATCCTTACTATCGTCATTTTTCCTCTACTTCTTTCGTATGTTTGTCACTCTCTTGTAAACTGGTATTTCTGGGTGCCTTGATAGTCGAAGCAGACTTTGTGCTGATGAAGCTAAAGCAGAGTAAGCCTGATTCCCCATTTGAACTTCTCTGTTGACATCCACCCCTTGGTGCTCATATGAAGTTGCGAGCGCTGTAAAACCTAACTAAAAACTAATTAAGCAGCCAGCTCACCATTTTTCGGTGCATTCCGACGATGAAGTTTTCGAAGCTGTCCGGGGCGGCCCCCAGGTTGGCACAGCTGGTGTTGCTGGGGCTGCGGGAGTGGGTGGGCGAGCGGGTGTTGGCGGGGCCCGGCCCACCACTCATCTGCGGAGGCTGGCCATTGAACTTTGGGCTGTTTTGGGCACTGATCTGGATTTGGGGGCTTCCTGGGGAACAGAAACGTACACTTGGTAAAATGAAAAGTAGTCGGAAAACTGAAATGTACACTAATTATGGTATGGCGACATATAGTACTATGCAGTTTTCATAGCAACCCATTATCTTGTCTAAACACCAATAGATGAACAGACACAGAGACAGAGAATAGCGACAAGAGACAGAGAACAGAGACAGACAAACAGACAAGTAGACACTTTTCTTTTTTCAAGTGGCACTTTTGGATTGTAGGATTCCTGACAATCCCTATTTTTTTGGTATCTGGTCCTTGGCTGTTGACCAAAAAAAACATCTTGTACTTAGGTGGCCAAATTCGCCTTGTGCCTTTTTTTTTTCTTCCATTGCCCTCAATATTTCAAATTTACTTCAGAATTCTAACCCATAATTTTCTGAGATTTTTATTATGTAACATGCCTGTTTGAGCTTTCTTCCTTTCAATGATTACCATTATAAGTTCACGGTCAGCTTCTTGGATGCTGCTTTAATAAATTGATGCCAATGATGAAACGATTTCAGATAGTTTTAGTAAGAACATTACGGCACTTCTAACACAATAAGGTCATATAAGTGCCGAAGAATAGAAGTGTCACAAGAGAGTAACAAAATTTTTTTAAAAAACTAGTAAGGAGAGATAAGGACGATAAATGTTTGAAAAGAAAGAAGGAGCAAACCAGATCAGAGCACCCGCCAACCACCTATGAAACGATTTCATGTGCTGGTATCTGAACCATAAAATAATGATACAAAATTTTTCAGTCATCAGTCATGTACTCACCTTTCCCGACGGAGCCTCTCTGCACATCCCATGACTCCAGACTCTCCCGACTGCCAGAGTTGGGGTCAGAATTCATCGGGGTGTAGTTGGTCTCCTCCTCTTCCGTCATTGGCTGGATGAGGGGCGGGGGCGGGATCTGGTACAGGAACAGGGTGCCAGGCACAAGAAGGGATCGGATCTTCTGGTCGTCCCGGGGTATGGACTGGAGACAAACAGGGAAAACTCATCATCATCATCAACACTGACATCGTCATCATCACCAACATCGACATCGCCATCCTCACCATCTCAACATCATCACTGACATCCTCATCAACATGCTCATCATCATCATCATTGACATCGTCATCATCATGAGTGTAAAACATCAAAATTATTATCATGTAACAAAAAAACCCAACAAACCCCCACTCCCCACTTTTTGTTATTCCGAACAAGCTTACTTTAACAGAAACTACAACATTAACACATTCTATGTATAGCTTAACAACATTTGACACCACATCAGGACAAGGGACAAAAAAAAATTTTTTTTAATGACAACAACAAAAAGGGACAAACTAAATATTCTGTTCCGAACTAACTCAACACCAAGACACACACTGAAAAAAAAGTACGAAACTGCACAAATTATGACAGTGACAAGAGTGTTTGAGGTTAAGTTTGAGTAAATTGAATCACATCCACACAATAATGGTCATGTAGTGCAGGGAAGAAGCAAGATAGATTCACAGAAACAAAAGAGGGAAGGAAAAGAAGTAGGACCTACCAGTGGCGCCCTCCAACCACCTGCTGCAAGAGTGTTTGAGAGTAAAGACAACATATCAAAGAAAGAAATCAAGACTGATAGACAAAACTAACAGAAGGAGGCAAAAACAGTAGGGCCTACCCAAGGCAAAAGTGTCCGCAGCAAACATTTGAAAATTTTTTACTTAGTTAGGTAAAAGGCTTACGGCCCTCGCAAGAGAATAAGGTCACATTGTACAAAATTGAACAAGTTGCTGAATCTTCACTTTTCGAAGAGTGCATAGCCCAATTATGTGTCAGTGTGCGTTTCTGCATGGGTGTGAGAATATGTGTGTGTAAGGTAGAGGTGAGTGTGCATGTGTGTGAAAATGATAGATAGATAGATAGATAGATAGATAGATAGATAGATAGATAGATAGATAGAT
>NW_004797273.1:2417826-2418962 GCF_000002075.1 Aplysia californica
CCCCCCGAAAAAAAAGGAGAGACAATGTTTTAATTGGCGCTTTGCGGAACTTGCACCATCTTCGGATGCTTCTTCTTTTGGGGGGAGGGGGGCTCGGGGGTGGCGACCCAGTGATAAAAAAGGGAGCTGTATTGTTTTAAGTAAGAGTTTTACGGCACTTACAACACAATAAGGTCATATAAGTGCTGGAGATTAGAGGAGTCACAATACAATAACAAACACAAAAAAGAAGGAAGAGAGAATGATAAGGACGATAAATGTTTGATAGGAATGAAGGAGAAAACCACACCAGAGCACCCACCAACCACCGATCGACAAGATTCGCGACACCATCATCAAATAAATTGATGGATCTAAAGATATCAATCAGTGGGCGGTTGGCGGGTGCTCTGGTGTGGTTTGCTTCTGCTCTCCTACGAAACATCTATCGTCCTTATCTCCCCTTCTTCTTTTTTTATGTTTCTTACTCTCTTGTAACACCTCTAATCTTCTGGCGCTCATATGACCTTATGGAGTTGCGAGCACCGTAAAACCTCTACTAAAATTAACAAAGATATCAATTACCTATGATTATTCGCTTGTTTGTTTGTTTATTTGTTTGTTCTAGTACAGAGAAGAACATAGACACGATGATGGTCATTTAGAGCTGGGTAAAGGAACGGCGGCTTGTTTTGTTTTAGTAGAGGTTTTACGGCGCACGAAACTGCATAACGTCATATGAGCGCCAAGGAGTGGATGTCAAAAAAGAAGTCCTTGCAGGGAATCAGACTTACTCTGCTCACCTCTCTAGCTTCAGCAGCACACAAAGTCTGCTTCAGCTATCAAGGCACCCTGGAAATAGCGGATCACAAGAGTGTGACAAACATACAAAAGAAGTAGAGGAAAATGACGACAGTAAGGATTAGGAAAGAAAAAGCAGCAGTTCCCTGTTGTAGTTCAGGCACATTTATGAGCATGGCATTGTTAACATGTTAGATCAGCCCATTTACAATTCTACTGTGCATTAGAACGAGAAATGCCCTCCCTTTGGGAATGGCCTGAAGACATTTCAGTCAGTGGCACCGCCGCGCTTTTCCCTTTCGTCAACCCGCAGCCACCTCCCGAATCGTCAGCCACCCCCAACCTTTGACACGGGT
>NW_004797273.1:2420183-2421297 GCF_000002075.1 Aplysia californica
CACACACACACACACACACACACACACACACACACACACACATACACACACACACATACCGGGACCTTCCGGTGAGCACAGTAAAACACGAAGATGTTGCACAAAAAACACGCGCATAAATCGCTCACGGGCGGCCAGCCCAAGCTGGAAGCCCAGTCAGTGCAGTTCTTGTACGGACTCCTGAGCCAACATGAACAAAGTCTTCTCCTGTACCCACACGAAAGCATCAACGCTAAGCTCAACAACCTGGTCAAAGGATACCATCAACTCGGCGGCGGCAAGATTCCGCACGGCGGCAAGATGCCGCCACGCCTTACTTCAGACGGAACCAATCTGTGTGGCATGGCGAACGTAACTCGCGGCCTACATCAGACTTTACAAAATTCCGCGCTGGATGAGAACAGCGATAGCGCAGCGTGGTTGGCTGGTGGAGAGAAGTGCATCGGCGGCTGGGGGCCCGGGTTCGAGACCGCCGCGGTCAACAGGACCAGCGGTTTCGTGGACGACACGGAGCCAGACTACGACTACAACTTCACTTACAGTTACAACTACGACTACGACCCGCAAGGTGAACCCTTATGTTTTCGTTTTAGTAAGAGTTTTACGGCAGTTGCAGTTTGTTTGTTGTTGTTTTTTTGGTGTTTTTTTTTGGGGGGGGGGGTTTTTTTTGTTTTTTTTTTTTTTTTTTTGGGGGGGGGGGGGGGGTTTTGGTAAGTGTTTAACGGCGCTCGCTACTGCATAAAGTCATATGAGCGCGTAGCACACATTAAACATTTTCAGTTCTCGAGAAAATTTTCGGTCGCTATCCGGGTTCGAACTCGGGACTTATTGTAGAGAGGCGAACACCTTGACCTCTAGACCACAAGAGCCCCCCCGTTTGTTTGTCAGAGGAAAGAGAAGCACATCGACACGATAACGGTATTTTTCCCCCTTCAAAATTTACTTTCCTCATCACCATCACCAATTCTAACCCTTGTTATGCACGCTTACGTTCAAAAGCCGTAACACACTCCTCAGCCAATGTCCTTCAATTTGATATATGCTTATTATGAAGTTATGCTGTACATCATCTGTATAGCCAAGTCGAGTCGAAAATATTAATTACATCTGGACA